>NW_006399808.1:4861116-4865026 GCF_000299155.1 Elephantulus edwardii | reverse complement strand
AGAGGGTTAAACCAGGCTACTCCTTGGAGTCAAGGATTCTGGGGCTTTGTCTGACATACTTTGGGCATGTTGTAAGGAAGGACAGGTCCTTGGAGAGGGACATCATGCTTGGTAGGGTAGAGGGACAGCGCAGGAGGGGAAGACCCTCTATGAGGTGGATTGATTCAGTGACTGGGGCAATAGGGATGGGTGTGTCAGAGGCAATGCGATTAGCACAGGATAGAGCAGGGTTTAGGGCTGTTGTACAAAGGGTCGCTATGAGTCGCAAACAACTTGACGACACATTACAAAAACAACAACAGATATTTCTTCCTCCCAAAGACTGTTCCTGAGGTGGGGAATGTGCTCCTGCACTGGAGAAACTGGTCAGAGGACAGAGAAGGAATCCTGCTGAGAGAATAGCTGTTTTATAGACCTGTGTCTGCAGCTAGGGACCAAACCCTGTGTCAAGAAGCATCATAATGAATACTTAATATTAAAATTATAGTACAGAAAAAAATATTGAAATTGAAGTCAGGAGGAAGTACATGAGAGCACTTCTTCATGTGTCTGTTTGCCATTCGAATATCTTCTGTGAAAATTCTTTCCATATCTTTTGCCCATTTTGCAATGGGGTTATCAGTCTTTTTCTTGTGGGGGCCCAGGAGTATTCTGTAAACTTTTGTTATAAGACTCTTGTCTAGATGGTATTACTAAACGTTTGTTCCCAGGCTGTAGGTTTTCTTTTCACCCTGTTGGAAAAAGTTTTTGATGTACACATGGATTTAATCTTTCGAAGGTCCCATGCATCAATTTTATCCTCTTTAGAATGTGCATTTCTAGTTGTATTTAGCAGCCTTTTTATAACTTGGACTAGTGCTTTTAAGCTTCATACCAGTTTGTGTCTTATGAATATTACGGTTTGGGGCTTTATTCCCAGGTCTCTGATCCACCTTGAGTTGACTGGCAATAAGAGAGATAAAAATCAAAACCACAATGAGGTACCACCTCACTCTACTAACAGTGGCAAAGTTTAACATGGCAGCAAGTAATAGCTATTGGAGAGGATGTGGTGAGAAAGGAACTCTTATACATGGTTGGTGGATTGCAAAATGTTACAACCATTCTGGAAGGCAGTTTGGTGATTCCTCAAAAAGCTGAACATAGAAATTCCATATGACCCAGTTATTCCACTACTTGGAATATACCCTGAGAATATGAGAACTGAGGCACAAACTGAGAATTGTACACCAATGATCACAGCGGCATTATTCACCATCACAAGAACATGGAAATAGCTCAAATGTCCAACCACAAATGAATGGCTTGAGAAATTATGGTACATTAACACAATGGAATACTATGCAGCAGGTAGGAGCAATAGCTTTGTAAATTATTACCTAACTTGGGAGGGACTGGAGAGCATTATGCTGAGTGAACTAACTCAGTCCCATAAGGATAAATATTATATAAAATCATTTTTGTAGAATGAGTATAACGGTCCAGGAGGGTTAGGAGTGACTGGAAGCAGAGGGATGTGGATGTGCAGGGGGGCGGGGGGATTAATCATTGGGTTGTATAATTTGATGGGGGGGGTGAGGGAAATTGGAAGAATTTGTTCAAATTTGTATTTAAGTTCTGCAAATAAACTAGTAGGAAAAAAATAAACCAAAAAAAAGAAGTATTTGAGAAACAGTGATACAGTGCACTTGGGAAATAATATCGGGAGTGTAGTATGCAAAACTGTACAGTGCATTGTGGTTGGGTGCCTTTGAATCAGAACTAATCCACAGGGCAAAACTGACCCTCAGAGGCATTTAATCACACATGAGGAGACTACCTGCAGAGCAGCTGGTGGATTTGAGTAAACAATATGTTGTTGTTACATGATTTCAAATCAGTTCTAACTCATAGTCACCTTATACACAACGACATGAAACACTGCCCAATCCTGTAACACCCTCACAGTTGCCACTGTGCTAAGCTCACTGTTCTTCTTATTGTGTCCTCTTCTTTTTCGCTGGACCTCCACTATTTCAGGAGTGACGTGCTTCACCAGGGGCTGGTTTATCCTAATTACATGCTCGAAGGGTGTGAGATGGCCCCTTACCAACTTTTCAGCTAAGGGGCATTTTGGATCCCTTTCTTTGAAGACAGATTTACTTTTTCATTTGCAGTAATGGAATATTCACTACATTTCACCAACACTACAGTTGAAAGGCTTAGATGCTTCTTCAACCATCCTTATTTACTGTCCAATTTTCAGATGCATGTGAAGCAACAGAAACATTATGCCTTGGGTCAAATACATGTTAGTCTTTAAACTGATATCCTTACTCTTTTGCGCTATGAAGAATCTTTGGATTGTTTACCAGTTTCTTGCTGAAGTATTAGAATACTCTAGAAATTTTAGCTATGAGACCCTTACCAGATACATCATTGTTGTATCTTTTTCCCAGTCTGTAGGCTTTCCTTTTGACGTTGTTAAAGAAGTTGGTGATGTTTGCTTGTTTGTTTTCTTTCTTTTTGTGTGTGTGCATAGGGATCTGATTTTCAGAAGGTCTCATTCATTTATATTATTTTATGCTGGTTGTGGGTTTTGCTCTATGCTTGGAAGTCTGTTCATGCTATTGATTAGGGCTTATAAAATTGTTCCTAGTTTTTCTCTGATGAACTTTATAGTTGGTTTGGTTTCACTCCTAAAAAAATAGAGTTGTTTCTGTATATGATGTGAGGTATGAATCTTGCAGATGGTTTTCCAATTTGCCAGCACCATTGGCTAAAGTGGTTGCCACTTGCCCACTTAATTGATTTTGTGTCCTTACAAAATTAGTAGATGAGGTGATTTCTGAGTTTTCAATTCTATTCCATTGGTCTATATGTCTGCCACGGTATCAGTACCAAGCTGTCTCTACCATCATTGCTATCTAGTAGGATTTAGGATGAGGTTGTTTCTCTTTTTTAATAGTGTTTTGCTTAATTAGGGACTTTTTCTATTCCAGAAAAAACTTGGAAATTGCCTTTTCCATCTCATTGAAGAATGTAATTGGTATCTATATTGTAATAGCAATGAACTTGGAGATTGCTTTTGGTAGAATTGTCATTTTCACAATATTGAGTCTTTCAATCTGTGAGCATGGTATATTCTTCAATTTCTCTAGATCTCTTTTTATTTCTTGAAGTCATGGTCTGTAATTTTCTTTGTATATGTCTTTTGTGTCTCTGGTTAGATTTGTTCCTAAATATTTCATCTTGTGATTAGCTATTGGCATTATTTTTCCTTAGCTCATTTATAACTTTCTCTTTATTGTTGTTATTGTTAGGTGCCATCGAGTAGAGTATGACTCTTAGCAACCCTATGAACAAAAGATCTGAACCTTGTGCTATCCTGCACCATCCTCACACTACTTGACACGCCAGAGCCCATTACAACAGTCATTATGTCAGTCCATCTGGTCAAGGGTCTTCCTCTCCTACGTTGACCCTCCACACTTCCCAGCATCATGTCCCTCTCCAAGGAATAGTCCTTCCTAGAAACATGCCCAAAGTATGTGTGACAAAGTTTCATCATTCTTGTCTCCAAAAAGCACTCTGGTTGCACCCTCTCTAAGACATATCTGTTTGTTCTCTTGATCTTCCATGGGATGCCCAATGTTCTTCTTCAGCACCAAAGCTCAAAGGCATAAATTATTCTTCTGTCATCCTTATCTACTTATTGATTATCCAGCTCTCATATGAATAGCCACTGATCAGAAAGACTATGGCCTAGATCAGATGCAACTTAGTCCTCAAACTGACATCATTACCCCTCAATAATTTGAAGAGGCCCCTAACTGCAGATTTTTCAAGTGTAATGCAATCACTTGTTATGCATCAGAGAGCTGGACAATGACTAGGGAGGATAGAAGGAGAACTGATGCCTTTGAGCTGT
>NW_006399808.1:4860139-4861016 GCF_000299155.1 Elephantulus edwardii | reverse complement strand
CGGTCCTTGGAGAAGGACATCATGCTTGGTAGGGTGGAAGGCAGGTGCAGGAGGGGAAGGTCCTCTGGGAGATGGATTTATTCGGTGACTGGGGCAATCGGGATGAGTGTGTCAGAGACAATGAGCTTGGCACAGGACAGAACAGAGTTTAGAGCTGTTGTACATAGGGTCGCTATGAACCTCAAGCGACTCGACGGCACATAATAACAACAACAACATAGGCCATAGTCAAGATATCATGAATGGTAAGAAACAAATTGAAGCAGTGTGTTCTGCGTTTGCTCTGGAGCTGTTCCCAGCAGGATCCGAGAGCAATGGATTTCATCATAGTCATCCATGCATGCAGAAGAGACAGGTGGGATGGGCAAAGGGATGTACGTGGGGATGAGGTGGTCCTGTGACAGGTGAGGTCTACTGCACCGTTCCTTGGTGCTGACTCCTTGGGAAGCTTGCTCTCAAGATGGCAAGACGGTGTGGGTCTAGATGCATAATGCTCCAACCGTGCAAGGTGCCCAGGCAGCCAGTCAGGTCTGTCTCTTCAGCATTAGGGATGCACAACAACTTTGTATCTGACGCCCCTGTGCCCATCCTGCAGTGAAACTCCTTGTGGTGTGAGAGTAAAGTGGTGTATTGGCGGGCCAGTCAGAGAATAGGCTGGAAAGCTCATGGCTGCAGCATACCACCCTCACCCACTTTAGTCGCTCTCCATTTTAGGGCACAACACTATAACTAATGGTTAACTCCACAATGAGGGATTTATCTTTCATTGTTCCACAAATTGGTTGTCTGTCAGATACTCCTCTAAATCTAAACATTCAGATTAAGACAGACTAGGAAGAAGGATTGGCCATCCACTTCTGAAATAGCAGGCCTCTGA
>NW_006399808.1:4844848-4853804 GCF_000299155.1 Elephantulus edwardii | reverse complement strand
TATGAGGTGGATTGATTCAGTGACTGGAGTAATCAGGATGGGTGTGTGAGAGGCAGTGCGATTGGCAAAGGATAGAGCAGGGTTTGGGCATACAACAACAACAACAACAATGTGTTTCCTTATTTCCTGACTGCTGTAAGTAAATACAACTGATTTTTGTACATTGATCTTGTATCCTGCTGCTTTGCTGAATTGTCTGACTATGTGCAACAGTTTTATTGCTGAATCTTTAGGGTTTTCTAAGTATGCTATCATATCATCTACATGTAGAGATAGTTTCACTGCCTCTTTGGCAATTTGTATGCACCTTCTTTTCTTCTCTTGCCTTATTTCTCTTACTAAGACTCCAATACAGTATTAAGTAGAAGTAATAAGCATCATTGCCTAGTTCCTATTCTCAAGAAGAATTTTTTTAATATCTCTCATTTGAAAATGATGATGGCTCTTGGTTTTGCATATATACTTTTCACTATTTTGAGGAAATTCACCTCTATTCCTATTTTGTTGAGTGTTTTAATTAGGAAGAGGTGTTAAGTTTTGTCAAAGACATTTTCTGCATCAATTGATAGGACCATGTGGTTCTTGTTCTTTGCCTTGTTAATGTGATGAATTACATTAATTGTTTTTCTTATGTTAACCCATCCTCGCACATCTGTAATGAGTCCAACTTGTCATGATTAATTTTTTAATATATGTGGTTGAATTCTATTGCTAGAACTTTGTTGAGGATTTTTGCTTCTATGTTCACAAGTGATGTTGATCTACAATTTTCTATTTTGGTAATATCTTTACCTGACTTTGGTCTCAAGGATATGTTTACTTTATAGAATAAGTCTGGGAGCATCCTATCTATTTTGTTTATTTTCTGAAATACTTTATGTCGAATTGGTGACACCTCTTCTCTGAATGTTTGGTAAAATTAACCAGTAAAACCATCTGGTCCCCAATCATAAAATGAGCACAAGATATGAATTATCTGAATAGATACTTCATCAAAGAAGAAATTCATATAGCTAAAATACATGAAGAAATGTTCAAAATACCTAGTTACCAGAGAGATGCAAATAAAAACAGCTATGAGATATCATCATGCTCCAGTAACAATAGTAAGAATCAACATGCCAGCAAACAAGAAATGCTGACAAAGAGGTGGAGCAAGAACACTTATTCACTGCTGGTGGAATGGAAAACGGTACAACCACTGTGGAAAGCAGTCTGGCACTTTCTCAAAAGTTAGAAATATAAATACCATTTGAGCCAACTATCCCACTACTGGGAACATACACTAAAGAAACCAGATCTGAAACTCAAATAGCGGTAAAACCATGGTTATTACTGCAATATTCACAATAGTGAGGAGGTTAAAGCAGCCCCACTGCTCACCAACAAATGGATAGAAAAATTGTGGTGTATTCACACAATGGAATATCATGAAGCACTGAAAGAGAACGAACTTGTAAAACACTACACAATGTGGGTGAGCCTGGAAGACATTATGCTGAGTGAAATATCTCAGTCACCTACAAAAATTCCCAAATACTACATAAGACTGCTTTTATAAAGTCAGGCTGACATGGAGTGCAGAGGGGAAATAGGAAAAGGGTTAATGGATAATAAATAATGCACTGGAGGAGATGAGGAGAAGGAGTGTATGATTAGGCATTATATTTTTGACATTTAGCAATCTGGAACATGAGGTACATTAAAAAATAGACTAGGGGAAAGTGAAGGGAAGGGAATGGAGGAAAATGTGCAACAAAAATGAATGAATGAATGAATGAATGAATACCCAACCTTTCTGTAAAGTTTCATTAAAATCACAATTTAAGGAAAAGCCTTTGCTAGCACTTTGGTCAACACAATACATCATCTGATTTCCTGATTGCTGCTACCATGAATATTGTGTATCCAAGTAAAATGAAATCCTTGACAACTTAAATCTTTCCTCTATTATAATGCTACCTACTGTTTCAGTTGTGAGAGTGTTTTTTTAAAATTGATGTATAATTCATAATGAAACCTTTGAGCTTCATCAATAAGGGCTGCATAATTATTTTTCATTTTCTGAAGCAAATTTGTATCATCTGCATTTCCTGTATTGTTGATTAGTCCTCCTCCAATCCTGAGGCTATTCTTTATATAGTCCAGATTTTTGGCTTATTAACTCAGCATACAGATTAAATAAGTATGGAAAAAGGAGACAACCTTGATGGATACCCTTTCTGATTTCCAGCCAACCTTCTTTCTTCTTGATACTTCCTCTTGGCCTACGCAGAAGTTCCATATGACCACAATTAAGTGTTCTGGAATTCTCATTATTCTCAATATTATCTATAATTTATTATGAGACACAATAGTTAAATGCAACCATAAAAGTACGGTAAGCATCAATTTAGATTTTTTTTTCTTAAAGTGCTTAAGTCTGTTTGAATGGTGTTACCATAATTAGCTCAAGTAGGGATGTAGTCACCGCTAAATTTATGATGAGGTAGAGATCCTGGTCTATGTAGTGTTTTTCAATGTGGTAAATAGTGTTAACTGTAAATAGTGTTAACAAATTAATAGAATGTAACTATGTATTGAACTCTGTTCCTCAAAAGGATATATTAGTTTTCTAGCCCTATTCACACCTGAGAATGTGACCTTGCTTGGAAAGAAGTTTTTTTGAAGATGTTATCAGAAAGTTAAGGAGTTAGTGGGTTGTGCTAATTGTTAAAGCACTACTGTTGTTGTTAATTGCCTTAGAGCTGAGTATAAACCTATGAGCGACAGATCTGAACCCTATCCTATCCTGTGCTATCTTCATCATCTCTGTCATATGTGTCCCTATTATTGCAGTCACTGTACTGGACAGTGATTAGGGATACCGAAGAATAACTGATGTGACTGAGTTGTGGTCTTGAAGAGTACTGAATGGACAGCTAAAAGAAGAGGTATGTCTTGGCGAAAGCACAGTCACAGTGCTTCTTAGAAGCAAGGATGGTGAAGCTTTGTCTCACATACTTTGGACATGTTGCTATAAAAGGACATCATACTTGGAAAGCTCAACCAACAGTTTGTTTTGTTTTTTAAAGACGACCTGAACGTACTATCCCAAGTGCCAAGGGAGAGAGCACTGATGGCCTATTTCTAACAACTAATAGCCTTCAAAATATTGCAGAGACGTTCCTGGGTTACCTAGAATCAGAATTGACTCAAAGGCAAAGAATATCACCAGGTGTTTAACATGAGACCAAATCAGACCAGGTTGGGTCCTAAATTCATATGATTTGTAGTACTAGAAGAGGAGCAGATCCAAAGGAGGAATGCCAAAAGAGCCACCAGGAATGCCTCCAGTTCTCAGAATACAGTAATTTCTCTGTCAAAGCTCCAAGGAGGAATCAACACAGCTAATGATGCCTTGATTTGGACTTCTAGCTCTTAGAATTGTGAAACAATATATTTCTGCTCTTTAAATGCACCTAGTCAGTGGTATTTTGTGATGGTACTCATAGGAAATTATTATAGATATCAAAAAAGTTCAAAAGGATATTTTTGTACTTGGATTAATTTGAGAAAATCAGTTAAGGTCTGCATTCTGTCCTCCAGAGGGAAAAAAAGAAATCAAACAGGCTAAATAAAATCAAACTGATTCTTGCCTTTCTATGAAGATGGCACCAAAAGCGAAGAAGGAAGCCCCTGTCCCTCCCAAAACTGAAGACAAAGCAAAGGCTTTAAAGGCCAAGAAGGCAGTCCTGAAGGGCATCCACAGCAAAAAAAAAAAAAAGAAGATCTGCACGTCACTCACCTTCTGGTGGCCTAATACACTTAGACTCTGAAGGCAGCCCTAATACCCCCAGAAGAAACAAGCTTGACCACTATACCATCGTCAAATTTCCCCTGACCCCTGAGTCAGCCATGAAGAAGACAGAAGATAACAACACACTTGTGTTCACTGTGGATGTCAAGGCCAACAAGCACCAAATTAAACAAGTTGTAAAGAAGCTCTATGAAATTGATGTGGCCAAAGTCAACACTTTGATTAGGCCTAATAGAGAGAAGAAGGCCTTTGCTCAACTTGTTCCTGACTATGATGCTTTGGATGTTGCCAACAAAATTGGGATCATCTAAACTGAGTCCAATTGGCTAATTCTAAATATAATTCTCTCTCTCTCTCTCACACACACACACACACACACACACACACACTCAAATAGATTTTTGTCCTGTGACTTTTGAGGATGCATGTGTTTTTGAAAGTAAGTTAGGAAACACAGATAAAATTTTATTTCAGTAATTCTTTAGTCATTTTACCAGGACAATGTAGTTGGGAACAGACTAGGCAAAGCTGAGTTCTCACGCCTGCTCTTTTAATGTATCTGGAGAGTTGCCTAACCATTTTGG
Source organism: Elephantulus edwardii (assembly GCF_000299155.1). NCBI lineage: Eukaryota > Metazoa > Chordata > Mammalia > Macroscelidea > Macroscelididae > Elephantulus > Elephantulus edwardii. The sequence goes on along the minus strand of NW_006399808.1, from coordinate 4,849,421 downwards.
GCTTTGATTTCCTCAGCCATAAAATGAGCATAGCCTTTAAGATCATACTATTTCTAGATACACAAAAAAGAGAAGTAAAAACATATGTTCACATAAAATCCCAATTTTTAACAGTTTAATTATTAAAAAAAAACAAAAACAAAAACAACCAAACACCTGTATGCAGAGCAGATTATACGAGAGGCTGGGCTCTATGAAGAGAAGCGTGGCGTTAGGATTGGTGGACGATCTATCAACAATCTGCGTTATGCAGATGACACAACCCTGCTCGCTGAAACTGAGGAGGACCTCATGCACTTACTGCAGAGGGTCAAGGACTGCAGCCTTCACAATGGACTGAGGCTCAATGTCAAGAAGACAAAAATTCTCACCACTGGACCAATCGGTAGCATCAGGATGGATGGCGAAGAGATTGAGATTGTTCACAGCTTCAGTTTGCTCAGCTCCACGGTCAACACTCTTGGCACCAGCAGCCAGGAAATCAAAAAACGTATTGCGATGGGAAACTCTGTGGTTAGGGACCTCTCTAAAGTACTCAAGAGCAGCGGTGTCTCTCTGGAGACTAAGGTGCGCCTGATACAGTCCATGGATTTTGCAATCACTTGTTATGCATCAGAGAGTTGGACAATGACTAGGGAGGATAGAAGAAGAATTGACGCCTTTGAGCTGTGGTGCTGGAGAAGAGTATTGAATGTACCATGGACTGCCAGGAAAACAAACAGATTCATCGCAGAGAGGGTTAAACCAGGCTGCTCCTTGGAGTCAAGGATTCTGGGGCTTCGTCTGACATACTTTGGACATGTTGTAAGGAGAGACAGGTCTTTAGAGAGGGACATCATGCTGGGTAGAGTAGAGGGACAGCGCAGGAGGGGAAGACCCTCTATGAGGTGGATTGATTCAGTGACTGGGGTAATCAGGATGGGTGTGTCAGAGGCAATGAGATTGGCACAGGATAGAGCACGGTTTAGGGCTGTTGTACATAGGATCGCTATGAGTCGCAAACGACTCGACGGCACATAACAACAACAACAACAATAGTCTAATAGTTTCACTTATAAGATATTACTATAACCAGTACTAATATTCTCAAACATCAAAAAGTATGTTGTTGTTGTGTACTGCAGTCAGAATAGACCCACAGCTGACCCTCTGGTGGGTTTTCAGAGGCAGGTACTCATACAGGAGGAAACTACCCATCTTTCTCCCGTGGAACGGCTAGTAAACGTGAAACACCTGCTTTCAGAATTGCAGCACAACTTCTTGCCACTGTTGTTGTTATATGCCACTGAGTTGTCTGCGATTCATAGCAACCCTATATACAACAGCCCTAAACCTTGCTCTAGCCTATGCCAACTTCACTGTCTCCGACACACTGACCACTATTACCCCAGTCACTGAATCAATCACCTCATAGGGAGTCTTCCTCTCCTGCGTTGTCCCTCTACCCTCTCTCCTTGCAACATGTCCGAAGTATGTCAGATGAAGCTTCAGAGTACTGGCCTCCAAGGAGCAGTCTGGTTTAACTCTCTCTAGGGTGAACCTGTTTTCTTAGTCCATGGTATATTCAATACCCTTCTCCAACACCACAGCTCAAAAGCATCAATTCTCCATTCCTAGTTATTGTCCAGTTCTCCGATGCATAGCAAGTGATTGCAAAACATCGGTCATGACAAGTGAAAAAAAAAATCAGTTACAAAATATCTCATATGATTCCCTTAATGTTAAATATCCAAATAGGCAAATCTACAGACAGAAAGTAGATTCTTGCTTGCTTTGGGGTGAGTTAAGGAGCAGGGAGCAATGAGAAATGGGGAGAAAGACGCAAAACGATACGGATTTTTTTTTTCACCAAGGCTATGAAACATTTCTAAAATTGACAATTGAATCATATCCTTCAAATAGGCATGCTTTATGGTATATGAAATATATCTCGAATGCTATTAATAAATAAATAGTTCAACAGTAACTACATCATGTCACCAACTTTTTCATTGCTAAGAAGAAATAGGTGTGTCAAGAGGTGGGGTACTCAACCAGGACAGTTTCTGTTGGTCTCAAAGCAGCCTATGCTAAGGGTGGGTTTTTGGTCAGTTGAGGGGCTGGGTTCCTCCCAGCTTGGGGGGAAGTACACCCTCTAATTGAGAAGCTGACAGCAGTGTAGGGGCACTAGGAGGAATACTCCGAGAGTTCCCATCTCCAGAAACAGGATGGTAAATGTGCAAAAAGCTGCAGTTAGAAAGTCAAAAGGGAAGAACACATTTGACAATATTCAAGTTCAAAGAATGAGGAAAGAGCCCAAATGTCCAACAACAACTGAATGGATTGAGAAATTGTGGTACATTCACACAATGGAATACTATGCAGCACTTAGGAGCACTGTAGTATTTCCAAAAATACTGCATAACTTCAATAATTTCCACACACTATCAATCCCCTTTCTTTGGAAAGGGAATGCATATGGATCTCTTCCAGTCAGTTGGCCAGGTGGTTGTCCTCCAAATTTCGTGTCACAACTTGGGGAACACATCCAGGACAGCATCTGCTTATTGAAATATATCAATCGGTATGCCATCCCTGGGGCCTTGTTTTTTTTGCCAATTCATTCAGAGCAGCTTGAACTTCTTCCTTCATCACCACAGGTTCTTGCTTATACATTATATCATGAAATTCTTCTGTGTCCACCAATTCCTTTTGGTACAATGACTCTGAATATTCTTCCCATCTTCTTTTAATGCTTCCTGGATCATTTGGTATTTTGTCCAAGCATCCTTAAGTATTGCAACTCAAGATTTGAATTTGTTCTTTAGTTCCTTGAGCTTAGGAAATGCTGAATGAGTTAGGCCCTCTTGATTTTCTGACTCTAGCTCCTGGCACATTTTATTGTAATACTTTATCAAACAGTATCATGCAAGCAAAATTCTGTTGAAAAGTATCCAAAATTGACTAAAACAGCACATCAACAGAGAACTGCCTGAAATACAGGCTGGATTTAGAAGAGGCTGTGACACTAGGAATATTATAGGTAATGTCAGATAGATCTTGGCTGAAAGCAAGAGTGCCAGAGAATTATCTGTGTTTCACTGACTATGCAAAGACATTTGACTGTGTGGATCACAACAAACTGTGGCTGACTCTGAGAAGAATGGGAATCCCAGAGAATCCCAGAACACTTGATTGTACTTATGTGAAACCTATACTTGGACCAGGAAGCAGTCACCAGAACAGAACAAGGAAACACTGCATGATTCAAAATTGGGAAGGTTATGGGTCAAGGATGTGTCTTATCTCCATATCTTTTCAATCTATATGAGGAACAGATTATCCGAGAGACTGGGCTCTATGAGGAGAAGTGTGGCATCAAGATTGGAGGGAGCCTCATCAGCAATCTGCATTATGCAGATGACATCCTGCGTGCTGAAACTGAGGAAGCCCTAAAGTGCTTGCTGCAGAAGGTAAAGAACTGCAGCCTTCAATATGGATTAAAACTCAACATCAAGAAAGTAAAGATTCTCACCACTGGACCAACTGGCAGCATCAGTATGGATGATGAAGAGATTGAGATTGTTGACAGCTTCAGTTTGCTTGGCTACACAGTCAACACTATTGGTACCAGCAGCCAGGAAATTTAAAGACAAACTGTAGAAAGTCTGCTGTCAGAGACCTCCACAAAGTACTGAAGAGCAAAGATGTCAGTCTGGAGACTAAGGTGTTCCTGATACAGGCCAAGATCTTTGCAATTGCTTGCTATGTATCAGAGAGCTGGACAATGACTAGGGATGGTAGAAGGAAGTTGATGCCTTTGAGCTGCGGTGTTGGAGAAGAGTAATGAAAGTTCAATCTGGAAAGGGTGAAGCCAGGCTGCTCCTTGGAGGCAAGGATTCGGAAGCTCCATCTAACATACTTTGGACTATGTTTCAAGACAGGATCAGTCCTTGGAGAAGGACGTCTTACTTGGGGTAGGGGGTGGAGGGACAGTGCAAGAGAGGAAGATTTTCAATGAGATGGATTGATTCAATCATTGGGGTAATGTAGATGGGCATGTTGGAGACAATAAGACTGGTAAGCGATAAAGCAGGGTTTAGGGCTGTTGTACATAGGGCACTGAGTTGCAGGTGACTCGATGGTTTATAACAACAATAATAACTACATAACTTGGGAGAGACTGGGGAGCATTACGCTGAGTGAACTAAGTCTCATGAAGGCAAATACTACATAAGACCATTATTGTGAAAATAGAAAGATAACTAGTAAAACATGTATGGATACCCAAGGCAAGGGGTGGGAGCAGAGAGGTGGTGACGGGTAGGGGTGAGGTCATAGCTTTGTACAATTTGGTGGGTGGTTGGAGTGGGTAATGTAAATGGGAAAGGTACTGTGGGGACCTGAAAAAGACAGGGTAATGATAGACATAGTCCAATGTTGATTAATTTTAAAAATCAACACAAGGGAATGATCGTATGAAACACAATGTGAATGAAGAATTGTTTGAAACACAATGTATATGAACATTGTAAGCAAACCAATGTTGTTGTTGTTGTTGTTATGTGCCGTCGAGTGGTTTTCGACTCATAGC
>NW_006399808.1:4818393-4841575 GCF_000299155.1 Elephantulus edwardii | reverse complement strand
TAGGAAGAAGGATTGGCCACCCACTTCTGAAATAGCAGGCCTCTGAAAACCCTATGCACAACAGAGCACACGCAGACTAACAGAAAGGGCAACCTAGGCAGAACTATCAAGTATGGAAATACAAAGGAGGAGGAACAGTTGTAAGCAAACCAATACAAAATTAAAAATTTTAAAAATAAATTCAAGCTTTGAGTTGTAATACTGAAAGTATAGGAGGGCAAATTCTTGAACAATACATCAAAAAATATGCAAGAAATACACAGAGTCACTGTACCAAGAAGAACTGGTCAACATTGAACTACTTCAGGAAGTAGCATAGACCCCAGGACCAATGGTAATAAAGGTAGACATTCAAGCTGCACTGAAGCATTAACAACAAAAGAATGCAAGAATTTATAAGACCAATTGAGCTGTTTCTACAAACAGATACAACTCTTCATGTGCTTGCCAATCTATGGTAAGAAATTTGAAAGAGAGCCACTTGGCTAAGTGACTGCTATTCTCAGAAAAGAAGATACAAAGGAACGTGGAAATTACTGAAAACTGTTATTAATATTACATGCAAGTAAAATCTTGGTGAACATTATTACAAAATGGTAAGAACAACACTTGAACAGGTTATGTAAGAAATTTCATTTAAGAAACTCAAGTGGATTCAGAATAGGCCATGGCATAAGAGACATCACTGATGATGTCAGATAGATCTCGGGGGGAAGCAAAGCAGAAAACAATAGAAAGATGTTTACTTGTGTTATTTATTATGCAAAGGTACTTGGCTGTGTGGACCATAACAGATTAGAACTAACACTGAGAAGAAGAATAATAATCCCAGAACACTTAATTGTGCTCATAGACCAAGAAGCTGTTTCTGACCAATTCAAAGGAATACTGCATGGCTTAAAATAAAGAAAAGTATGCATCAGAATTGTATCCTGTCTCCATACACCTATGCAATTGGTGTGATGAATAAATCATTCAAAAAGCTATACAAAGAAGAATATGGCATCAGGATTATACAGTCATTAACAACCTATTCTAAACATATGACACAATGTTGCTTGCTGAAAGTGAAGAGGATTTCAAATACTTGCTGCAGAAGATCAAAGGCCACAGCCTTCAATGGAGATTACATCTCAGTATCAAGAAAAATTAAAATCTTCATCATTGTTCCAATAGGCAACATCCTTGTAGACAGAGAAAAGACTGAAGTCAACTATTTATTTACTTGGATCAACAATCAGTACTCATAGTACCAGAGGCCCAGAGGTCAGAAAAGGAGTTGCACTGGGAAAAGCTAAAATGAACAGGTATCACTCTTGTCACTCTGCTGTTATACCCACCCAATGTGTCCAAATTTGTGACCAACAGAGGATGACTCCCCTACCTACTCTGATATACTGAAAGAAGATGAAACAGAAAATCAGGAGAAAACAAATGTGCAATTAATCAATGAATATGTGAGTAAAAAGTAAAAAACACCTTAGTTAGCAGACAATAAAAATGCAGATGAAGAAACAGAATACAGTGGCTCAAAAGAAGAAGAAAAATAAGGGCCAAGAAAGCATTCCAGAAAAATATAGCAGAACTTCCAAAAGAAGTAAAAAGAACTTTTATTGGGATCTAGAAAGAGATGAAAGAAAATATAGGGGGAAACTCTAGAATAATTCAGGAAAAACAATAAAGAACAAAATAATGAACTACATAGACAACTAAAACGCAAAGTCAGCAAACAGAAATTCAGAAAATTAACAACAAAAAAATTGGCACTAGAAAGCATAATAAGAGGTACAGAAGTAAGATTGAATAAATGGAATTAAAGAGGAATGAAACAGAGGGGAAATCACTTGATATTAATTCATCCTAGGAGCAATCAGATAAAAAGAACGAAGTGTAAGCATTATGTGTTATGCAGTCAAGAGGAGTGATTTTCACACAATACAAATTCAAGAAGATGACAATAAAAAAGTGCCAAAAGAAATTTTAAAAGATGTATCTGTAGCAAACTTCTCATATATGGTGAAAATTGGTAGGATTTCCAGTAAAAATCTCAACAAAGCCCATATAGAAAAGTCGTCAAAAGAAATGAACCAAGACATAACCTAATCAAACTTTCAAAAATGATCAATTAAAGAATTCTTAAAGCAGCTTATAAAAAAATGAAATCTCACTTACAAAGTGTATCATTAAGATTAAATGCTAATATCTTGTCAGAAACCATACAGGCAAGAAAAAAAAAAAGATAAGACATATAGAATCATTAAAGAAAAGAACTGCCAACCAAGAATTAGACCTCCAGCAAAACTGTCATTCAAAAATTATGGCAAAAATAAGATATACTCAGATAAGTAGACATCAGAGAAATTTATAGAAATAAGCTCTGCACTCCAAGAAAAGTTAAACAGATTTTGGAGAGAAAATTGAAGGCATCAAACAATAGCCTACAATAAAGACTCATGACAGCATTTCCCAAATACATAGAAAAAATTTCATAAAATCAATCTACAAAATTGACTATGGGGAACCATAAGTGCTAAGTTACACATGATAGCAAGTTTAATTTAATAGTAATGTTGTTCTTGTTATGTGCCATTGAATTGCCTGTGACTCACAGTAAACCTATGTACAACAGCCCTAAACCTTGCTCTATCCTGTACCAATTTTACTGTCTCTGACGTACATAACCCCTTTACCCGAGTCACTGAATCAACCCATCTCATTGAGAGTCTTCCTCTCCTGCGCTGTCCCTCCACCCTAACAAGCATGACTTCCTTCTCCAAGAACTGGCCCCTCCTTGCAACATGTCCAAAGTATGTCAGATGGAGCTTCAGGATCCTTGTCTCCAAGGAGCAAGCTGACTTCACCCTCTCCAGGATGAACTTGTTAGTTCTCTTAGCAGTCCATGGTATATTAAATGCTCTTCTCCAACACCACAGCTCAAAGGCATCAATTCTCCTTCTATCATCCCTAGTCATTGTCCAGCTCTCTGATGTATTGCAAGTGATTGCAAAGACCATGGCCTGTATCAGACGCACCTTAGTCACCAAACTGACATCTTTGCTCTTCAGTACTTTGTAGAGGTTTCTGACATCAGACTTTGCCAACGCAATATGTCTTTTAATTTCCTGGCTGCTAGTCTCAAGAGTGCTGATTGTGAAGCCAAGCAAACTGAAACTGTGAACAATCTCAATCTCTTCACCATCCATGATGATGCTGCCAATCAGCCCAGTGGTGAGAATCTTCATTTTCTTAATATCGAACTTCAATTCATATTGAAGGCTGCAGTTCTTGACCTTCTACAGCAAGCACTTAAGGCCTCCTCAGTTTCAGCAAGCAGGGTTGTGTCATCTGCTTAACTCACATTGTTGGTGAGTCTTCCTCCAAACCCGATGCCACATTTCTCCTCACAGAGGCCCAGCCTCCCAGATAATCTGTTCTGCATATATATATTGAAAAGGTATAGAGATAGGACACATCCCTGGCATACACCCTTCCCAATCCTGAACCATGCAGTATTCCCTTGCTTTGTTCTGACTACCTCCTGGTCCAAGTATAAGTTTCACATAAGTACTATTAAGTGTTCTAAGATTCCCATTCTTCTCAGAGTCAGCCACAGTTTGTTGTGATCCACACAGTCAAATGCCTTTGCATAGTCAATGAAACAGATAAACATTCCTCTGGTATTCCTTGCCTTCAGCAACGATCAATTTAAGTTAGGTACAATATCCGTACTATCATGACCTCTTGTAAACCCAGCCTGCACTTATGGCAGTTCTCTGTTGATGTTACATAAAATATAATAAATTTGAAAAATTGTATAAAACACAATGTACACAAATTAAATACAATGCATATGAATAATAATATGCAAACCAATAATATGGAGGGGGGAAGTAAAAAAAAGCCATAGCTACTGAATTTTTGTATGGAGAAAAAAATCAAGGCGATTTCAAGAGATAGCAAGCTGTTTTACTTTTGAGAAGATAGAATAAATTTTAGGGTTTACAAATGGGATGTTAATAAATATATTTACCACAATAGATATGAAGAAAATAAAGAAGACTCAGTAAACATAAAACCAAAAATAAAAATATGTTGAAAACTAAAATTCATATATAGAAGAACTCAGTACAGAAAAGAAAGTGGAACAGAGAAGCCATTAATATCACCTACACACTCACACACACGCAAGCATACACACATTGTAGCAAAATGACAGTGAAGAATAATCGTAATCACACCAAATGTAAATGGATTAAATACATCAGCCAAGAGTGCTTTTTTAAAAAAAAATCATCAGTATTTTGTCTACAAGAGAAACATCCTGAACACAGAGAGAAATAATTGAAAAATCACTGATGAAAATGAATCTATTAAGTAGTAACTAGATGAAAGAAGGGGTGGCAATAATAATTTTATATAAACACAACCCTGCTTGCTGAAACTGAGGAGGACCTGAAGTGCTTGCCGCAGAAGGTCAGAGATTACAGCCTTCAGTATGGATTAAGGCTCCGTATCAAGAAAATGATTCTCACCACTGGGCTGATTGGCAGTATCATCATGGATGGTGAAGAGACTGAGATTATTCACAGTTTCAGTTTGCTTGGCTTCACAATCAACACTCTTGAGACTAGCAGCCAGGATATTAAAAGATGTATTGCATTGGGAAAGTCTGCTGTCAGTAACCTCTCCAAAGTACTGAAGAGCCATGAAGTCAGTCTGGTGACTAAGGTGTGTCTGATACAGGCCATGGTCTTTGCAATCACTTGCTATGCATCAGAGAGCTGGACAATGACTAGGGAGGATAGAAGGAGAATTGATGCCTTTGAGCTGTGGTGTTGGAGAAGAGTATTGACTATACCAAGAAATGAGTATACTAAGAAAACGAACAGGTTCATCCTGGAGAGGGTGAAGTCAGGCTGCTCCTTAGAGGCAATGATTCTGATGCTTTGTCTGACATTCTTTGGACATGTTGCATGGAGGGACCAGTCCTTGGAGAGGGATATCATGCTTGGGAGCGTGGAGGGATGGTGCAGGAGAAGAAGACCCTCAATGAGATGGGTTGATTCAGTGACTGGGGTAAAGACCATAAAATGGCACAGGATAGAGCATGGTTTAGGGCTAGTGTACATAGGATCGCTATGAGTCCAGGCGACTCAATGACACATAACAACAATACTTAACATCAAAGAGATAAAGAAGTAATAATAAAAATGTCAATTCACCAAGAAGACACGGCAATAATAACTTATGCAACCAATGACAGATCTCCAGAATGCATGAAACAATCCCTAACAGAAATGAAAAGATAAACATTTGCACAAAACACAGGAGACTCCAGTAATACCACTTTTAACAATCAAAAAAACAAGTAGCCAACTCAGTGAAGATATTCATTCTCTTGCTCACATGCTCATTCATTATCAAGTGGGAGCTAACTCATAACTGGCCCTCCAGGAGGAGACTGCCCGTCTTTCTGGTGAATTCAGACCACCTGTCTTTGTGTTGGCAGTGTAACTTCTTATCCACTAGGAGGGCAGAAGTCTCTTTCAAAACAGAAACAAAACAACAACCAATAAAAACCCCAAACAAAGAAAGAACAAAAACAGAAGCTCTAATACAGAAAATCAATTTAACCACAGTCACACACAGAACACATAGGCCACAGCACAGCACAGTACAAATTTTTCTATGTTTATGTAAATAAATTTCTAGAATAGACCATACAGTAAGTCTCAATTAATTTATAAAGTCAATGTAACAGAGAACTTTTCTGACCACAGTGTTGTAAAAGTAGAAATTAACAGAAGGAACAAATAGAAAATAAAATACAAGGAAACTGAACAGCACCTTACGTAAAATCTATTGAATCACGTTGTCGTCATTGGTTAGCAGGTTTCAACTCCTAGTGACTGTATAACAGAACAAAGCACTACTGGCCATATCCTGTCATCATGCTCATTGCCATGAGTTCAGTGTCACACTCACCATGCCAATCATGTTCCACTTAGTTGCTGACCCCCCTACTTTAACAAGCATAACGTCCTTCTCCAAATCCAGCCCCTTCTGATGCCATCTTTAACATCTAAGTGGAATTCTCACGTTACTTCCAAGACAGATGTGTTTCTTCCACTAGTTAATGGTGCTTTCAGTATTCTTCTCAAATACTCTGAGATACATATTGATATACTTCAATTCTTCTTCTTATTCATTGTACAGCATTAACATGCATAGCAGGTGACTGGAAATATCATGGCTTGAATCAGATGCACATTTGGTCCTCAAAGTTCTTTTTTTGTTTTTCAAAATGTAAAGAAATATTTTGAAGTGTATTTTCCCAATACATTACTTCATTTAACGTTTTCAATGCTGCTTTAACACTAATTATGAACCCCAGTAACAGTAAATCCTGGCCACTCCAATCTTTTCTCCATTTGGCATGATCAGGTTTTTGTTCAATCGTGATGATTTCTTTCTTTTTCTTCTTCTTTTTAAAATGAAAGTTAATAAATAACATGGATTTCCATTATTCACTGTTGCACATTTTCCTCCCTGCCCACCTCTTGTATAATCCCCCCCCCAGTCCACTTTACTATGCAGCTCTAATTCTGGACTGCTGTCATGCAAATAATACCTGATCATATATTCCTTTTGAGCAGTTCTCTTTCTCATCTGTTTTCAATGCAGCATACATTATTTATGCCCCTTTTTTTCTTAGTTTCCCCCCAACCTCGATGTCAATTCTGGGACTTATATTTAGAATTTATAGAATACTTGAGCACCACAACAAAATAAAGGTACACAACCCAATCACAAAATGGGCACAGGATATGAACAGACACACTTCACCAAACAAGACATTCCGATGGTGAACACACACACGAATAAATGTTCAAAATACCTAGTTTTAAGAGGGATGCAAATTAAAACAACTATGAGATATCATCTCACCATAGTAAGAATAGCAAAATTTAACAGAGCAGCAAATCTCAAATGCTGGCGAGGTTGTGGAGAAACTGGGACCCTTATTCACTTTTGGTGAGAGTGTAAAATGGTGCAACTACTTTGGAAGGCAGTATGGTGCTTTCTCAAAAAGTTGAAATAGAAATACCATTTGACCCAGCAATTTCATTACTGGGAATATACCCTAAAGAAATGAGAAGTGTAACTCAAGCAAATATACACACACCCATGTTTATTGTGGCTTTGTTCACAATAGTAACGGAAACAATCCAAGTGCCCATCAACAAATGAATGGAGAAGCTGTGGTATAATACACTGCATTGAAAAACAGGAACTCATGCAATATTATTCAAAATGGGTAACTGGAAGACAGTATGCTGAGTGAAATATCTCAGTCACAAAAGGATAAATACTGCATAATGTCACTGTTATAAAACAGTTGTGGTTTTTGTTTTCTTTACATCAAGGTGTAATCCGTACAGAAGGCTATACTTTGTCCTTCATCATCCCATATAATACTTTATTAAAAATCTTGCTTATTGATCCAATTGTCTCTTCTTTAACAGCTCTTTAAAAATATTCCTTTTAACTCTTTTATATCATCTTCTCTTTAGTTCACTTGAGCTTCTCTATGCCCAGAAGCAAGTTTCAGAGTCTCTTCTCACATCAATTTTTGTCTTTTCTTATGACTTTTTTCTCACAACTTGTCAGATTTTCAGTTATTAGTGTTTAAATCTGTTCTTGAGGTGCTCTCCGTATTCAGGAGGCCTATTCTTAAGGTCATACTTTGGCTCTGTTGGACTTGTTTTAATTTTCTACAACTGGTACTTCAACTTGCATATAAACAATTGGTTTCATTTGTTAATTGACAGATGATGTCGAGCGTCTCCATAGTTTCTTTCCATAGATGCAGTCACTTTGAATCTTGCATATCCCACCTAGTGAGGTCCACGTGTATAGCTGTCATCATGTTAAACGAAGGATATTTTCATCTAATTAAGTCCTTGGTTTTACAAAATCCTATCATGCAATCTCTATTATGTTTGTCATTAAAGTGACAGTTCCCAACTACTGATTATTCTTTGTTTATGATTTTCATATTCCATCATGGATCTTCATTTGATCCATGTTTAATCAACTTTCAACTAAAGGTGATAAAAATCTGTATTTTCTTAATTTTTGGTATTAATAGCAAGACATGAATTTCAATAATAATTATATTAATTAGTCTTCCTTGTAGACATATGGATATTATCCTATCACAAATAGTAGTTTACTTCAGGATGAATCTTAAAATGTTCTTTTTCATAACAAGTATAACATAATTCCTTCTCAATCTGCCATCCATGGTGTATTAGACCATATAATTAATTATCTGGTTCAAAATGGCAAATATCAATTTTTTTCAGCTCACTAATGCCTATAATACTGATTTTTATGCATTTGGTTTCATTTTGATGACTTTATTTTTCCTCGATTGCCACTTCTATATTCTATGTTTTGATTTGCAGCTGTTTCTTCTCATTTTGAGCTATGCAATGTCAGAAAGGGAGGTTTCAAAATCCTTGTTTTCCCGCTTTATTAAGTCTGGAGGTCTGGTGGCCTAGTGACAAGCAGCTGCACTGCAATCCTAAAGAAAGCAGTTTGAGGCCAGCAGCTGCTCTGTGGGAGAAGGATGGGCAATTTCCTCCCATGCGATTAACTGCCTTTGAAAACCTGAGGGTCAGATAAGGGTCAGTTTTGACTCTATGATACACAACAACAACAATCATGATTTTTTACTATTGGTCTGGTGGTGAGGATTTTTTATAATGTTGAGCTGTAATCCATACTGAAGGTGGTAGTCTTTGATCCTCTGTAAATGTTTCAAGTATTCTTTGCTTTCTCTATTCAAGTTTGTGTCACCTGCCTAATACAGGTTGTTTATGAGTCTTTCTCCAATTCTGATGTAACATTCTTCTTCATATATGGTTCAGTTTCTTAAATTATTTGCTCAACATTCAGTTTGCATAGGTATAGAGAAAGGATAAACTTTTCCTGATTTTAAACCATGCTGTGTTCTCTTGCTTTTTTCAGACAGAGCTTCTCTGTCTATGTATAGGTCTCCAAGAACACAATTAAATTATTGAGTTATCAAATTGTGGGGGCATGGGTGAGGGAGCACCTCCAGTGTTGCTTATGTCTACTGGTATTTCATTAATTCCTGGGGCCTTTCCCGTCAGTTGTTCTTGATCATATGCTTGTTCATTAAAGGTTTGAGTGGTAATCAATTATTTTTAGTAGTTTCCTGCCAGATTCATTCATTTATTCAATGTTTTGGTCATGGATTCTTCAATATTGCAACTCAAAGCCCAATATTATTTTCTTCAGTTATTTATGTTTGAAAAAGGCCAAGCATGCTCGTCTTAGTTCTCGAACTACAGATCTTTGAACATTATAGTGATACTTTGTTTTGTATTTTCTATCAGCTCTTTGAAATCTACCCTTCAGCTCTATTATTTCATCATTTGTTCCTTTTGCTTTAGCTTCTCTATGATCTAAAGCAAGTTTCAAGAGTCTGGTTTGAATTCATTTTTGGTTTTGAATTTGTCTGTATTTTAGTGACCTTTCCTTCTTGCATAATGTCCTTGAAGTCATCCCACAACACATATGGTTTTGATCATCAAATCTACTTTTATTACTATTATTATTAAATTGCTATTAGTATTACTATTATTAGATGGTATCTAAACTCAGGTGGGATATACTTAAAGTTCTGTTCTAGGTCTCATAGACCCTCATTTATCTATTGATTTTTTAATATTGTGATGATTTGTGTGTTGCTGTGATGCTGAAAGCTAGTTTACAAGTATTTCAACTAATGATATGTCTGACAGGACATATAAACAAATTCTTAAGCTTCTTATTGTTTGAAGGGAACTCTGGTGGCTTATTCAGTTGGAAGCTTCACTGCTAACTCAAAAACTATACCTCCTCCTCTGGAGAAAGATGTGCACTGTTCTCTCATGAAAAATACAGCCTCACAAAGCTCTGGAGGGTTAGTTATGACTCGATGGTAAAGAGTTTATCTTCTGAGTATTGCAAAAGAGGTCATTTAAAACCATTTTTTAAATGTTTCTTTGTTTTCCAAATTTATGCAATGAAATTTTCTGATGTAAAAACAGCTCAACTGTAAACAAGAACGCAAAAGATAACAACAAAGAGCAAAAACCCACTTACTGAGGCGAATCTAGAGGGTCATGATGAAGGATTATTTTTTCTGACAATTTGACCTTAACTTCTTTCTCCTTCTCTGTTGAAGCCAGTCACACCGAAGCAGCATAATCTTTTTTGAACCATCTGTCACTAAGGTTATTGAGCCACATCCCAGCCCTGGGTCTGACATGGTGTGCCATACATTGAAAAAGTGGGTTTCATTTTCAAAATTGCCCATTAGAAAACAATTTTAGACAGAACCTGAGGGAGATTCACAGAAGTGCCCGGCCAGCTCTGCGTGTGACCCGCCCTTCCCCGGTGTCAGCACTGCAGTCTGTGAACTCCCCTGTCTTCTGCAGCAGGCAGCAGGGCACATACTGTGGCAGCAGGTCCACGGTTACACAGGATGCTCATGTGCTTCTGTCCGCAGAACTCATCTGCTCCTGTGTTGATGCCCACAAACTTCCCCTGCAGAGAGGTGCTTTAAACTTCCTTGAGGGTGTGTTTGAAGTATGCATCAAGGTTTCTGAGCATATGTCGAGATCTACAAGTGACCTGGATAATCTAACGGAAATATCATGCCTTTCCCCCAGAATGATGCTGGTGGTATTAAAGAGCACACATTTCTCTCTGTGGTGATGGGGACCACTTCACAGAAAATACAAAACCAAAACAAAAACTGGTTGACATGGCATCTCCTCCACCTTGTGAACTCGCATGTGTCACAGCAGA
Source organism: Elephantulus edwardii (assembly GCF_000299155.1). NCBI lineage: Eukaryota > Metazoa > Chordata > Mammalia > Macroscelidea > Macroscelididae > Elephantulus > Elephantulus edwardii. The sequence continues at coordinate 4,830,688 of NW_006399808.1, read as the reverse complement.
ACTAGGCTCCTGGGGCTTTTCAGTGACTCCTATTGCCATAACTCAGATCACCAGGCTTTTCCTCCAAGGTTACCTCTGGGCAGAGCCAAACTGCCAGCCTTTCAGTGAGCAGCTGAGCAGGTTATCCACTTGCACCAGCCAGGGACCCCTTCATGGGGTCCAATGTGGGATGAAGCCCTCTAGGCTTTTTGTGTAGAAGGGAGCTGTTTCAACACGCAGGACCAAGCCAGGGGCTAGGACTTCTGAGGGCAGTTATCCAGACTCTCCTATGGAGGATATGCCAGCTTGACTGCACATCCCAACCTCTCACCTGATCTAGTAGGAACACATCTTCTCTGGGTTAAAAGAAATACTAACTAGAAGAACAAAATTCTGAGACTCAATGCTAAAGTGTGATGGTTGCCTCCATGGTTTTCCTGTTTCGATTCTTTTCTACACCTTCCCATGATCTGTGTTCACAATATCTGTGGTAAAAGTTGTGCAAGGGACTCTTACAGGCCTAATCTCTCAGGGTGCATTATCCTTTCTCACAGCTGCTTCTGAGTCTCACAGGGAGAACAGGAGTCTGCTTCAGGGAGAACAGGAGAGCTGAGTGAGGTACTGCTTAGTGCCGGAGTCAGGAGTCTTACCTATGTTGTTTAAAGGGAGCTCTGGTGGTCTAGTGGGTGACATGCTGCGCTGCTAACACAAAAGCACATGGTTTGAATCCAAGAGCTTCTCCAAAGGTGAAAGATGCGTAATCTCTTCCACGCAGTTTACACTGTCTCTGCAAATCGACTGAAGCAGGAGCAGAGGCTGAAAGCTGGTTTTGACTTAATGGCACACAACAACAACAATAATATAATGTAGTCTAAGGAGATGAAGTGCCTCTTTGCCCTTCTGAGTTCGAGCTTCAAATCCGAGTCAGGGATTCTCCTCCAGAGTCGGACGCTGTGGAGCTCTTGGCTATGTATACAGATACCAGAATTCAGCTAGCCTGATTTTAGATCCCTGTTTTGATATTCAATAGATGTAACAATGGGAATATTATCAATTTATACCTCATATTTCACATCTATGTAATGGTGATTTAAAATGAGGAAGAATAGTGTATAGGGTAGAGATAAATAACTGTAACTTCTGAAGATACTCAGTTGATACTCAAGAACGGACATTGTTAATCACTATAGAGTTCAATCTGATTCATGGTGACCTCAAGAACAACAGAATGAATCCATACCTGGTCCTGTGTTACCTCCATACTCATATATTTGACCCCATGGCTGTAAGGCATTTTGTAATGCCTCCTGCCTAGGGCACTCACCGACAGACACTGTATTCTGTGGTGGTCCACAAGGTTCTCATTGACTGGTTCCTGGAATATGATGAATTGGTTTTTAATGGAATCTTCCACTGAGTGTTGATTCCTACTCTAAGCACATCATACTAGGTTAAGTGAAGCAAGAAAGAGCAAAACCTTCAACAAAATGAACTGACACACGGCTATTATTATGAGGACCACCGAGAACAATTGAGCTTTTCTGCGGCACACAGGACCACTAAAAGGTGGATTCAACCTGCCAGCAACAACCTAACAACAACACAAATTTTAGAGGCAGATGGCCAGGCCTTTCTTTCTAGTCTCTCTTCAGAAGCTGTCCACCAAAGGCAGCCCTGCTGTTATTTGTGTAGTAAGGCACAAGCTAAAGAGGTATGGCCACCTGACAGATACTGTTGTAGTCAGGTGCCATGGAATCGACTACGACTGATAGTGACCCAACGAACAGGAGATCTGAACCTGGCCTTGTCCTGCACCATCCTTATGATGACTCGTATGCTCAAGTTTGTAGGTAGTAAGGTTAATCAGTGATGTTGTTGCTGTTGTTATGTGCCGTCGAGTCGCCTGCGACTCATAGCAACCCTCTGTACAACAGCCCTAAACTCTGTTCTGTCCTGTGCCAATCACAATGTCTCTGACACTCCCGTCCCAATTATCCCAGTCACTGAATCAATCCACCTCATAGAGGGCCTTCCTCTCCTGCACTGTCCCTCCACCCTCCCAAGCATGATGTCCCTCTCCAAGGACCGGTCTCTTCTCACAACATGTCCAAAGTATGTTAGACGGAGCCTCAGAATCCTTGCCTCCAAGGAGCCACCCGGTTTAACCCTTTCCTGGACAAATCTGTTTGTTTTCCTAGCAGTCCATGGTATTCTCAATACTCTTCTCCAGCACCACAGCTCAAAGGCATCAATTCTCCTTCTACCCTCCTTGGTCATTGTCCAACTCTCTGATGCATAACAGGTGATTGCGAAGACCATGGCCTGTATCAGACGCACCTTAGTCTCCAAAGAGATACCACTGCTCTTCAGCACTTTGGAGAGGTCCCTAACAGCAGACTTTTCCATGGCAATGCGCCTTTTAATGATAGTTTTAGAAAAATAACAACCAAGTAACAACATAAACCAATTCAGAAACACCTTTTTTTCTGTGTCTCTGAGACCTCATCTCTAATAAAGTGTTGGCTCAGCTCACTGTTTGGCTGCCTTAACCTTGAACTTTGGTGATCCTCAGTAAGTAGACCTGGTGTTGACATGTAGGAAGCTGGGATAACTGGGGAAAAGCTACGGGCTCCCAGCGCCACCTAGCCCGCTCAGCAGAGTCTCCTCTGCAGGCTCGCGGGGGACAGCTCTCCAAAGCACTCGAGCATCTTCTTTTTTTTTTTTTTTAAGCATAATTACCAGAGCTTATGTTTCACAGTTAATGCTGTCAAGCCTTTTAAACTAATTGGTCTTTTATAGAAAATTTAACTGAAAATTAACACATCTTTTAATAACATTGCTTTAACTTTAATGGCACTTTGCCTTTTGTTTATAATTGCTCTAAAATTGTCATTTTCCATGTCATAGCTGCCATTTTTCATATTTGCTAGTTTTCATGGTGGAGCTTTTTATTTTTAGTATTTTGCTGGCATGAGGGATGAGGAAGTATTTGATTTTTTTCCTCCCACCCAGAGCTGGATGAGAGGTGGCGGCAGTGTGGTGTACTGAGGTTGGCTGGCCACACAACCATTGGCCATGTGGACACAGGCTGCTCATGCCACTGGAAGGGCCTGTGGACCATCCATCTCCCTGTGAGCACCTGGGATGAAGACCTTCAAGGAGTGTAAGTGGCAGGGTCGAGAGAGAGTCTCTTTGAGGAATTGTTTGTTCATGCAACTGAAATTGCATGGCATGTGATTAGCCTGGGCTGCCGGAAAACATGGGCAGCACAGCACACTGAAGGGCTTCCACAGTTCACAGAAGTGCAGTTAAGAGAGGAAATTGCATGGGTCCAATTCCCAAGAGGTCCTCTAATTTCAGAGCAATTATAAACGAGAGGCAAAGTGCCATTAAAGTTAAAGCAATGATATTACAGGATTTGTTTTCTGGCTTGCTAAGTTCAGCTGCTTCTGGTACACACATACTGGAGTCAGTTTTCTGATGTTGGGGGTTGTTCTGGAGGCACAGTTTACCATGAGTTGTACTGGGAGCCCAATGTCCTCTACTCGCTGGTGGCTTAAATCCAAGTCTTTGGGAGAAAAAAACATACCCTTTCATGTCGACGTGCAGCTTTGGAAGCCTGAAGGAGGTTGTTTAGGAGTCAGGATCTATTTTACTGTAGTGATCTTGAGTGCAGCTGTTGGTGATGAGAACACAGAGGCAACTTCTGGGTACCAGTCATTCACCTCCCTGGGAGAAGGATGGACAGTCTCCTCCCAAACTATCAGCTGCCTCTGAAAACCTGCCAGAGGGTCAGCTATGGGTTGATTCCAACTCTATAGTACACAACAACATAGCTAACAGAAGTCTCTGCTCACCTGCAGCCAAGTGTTGTTGCTTTGGGAGAACCTGGGTGTCTGTTTTGGGGTTTCTATCAAAGTAAGCTGGAAATCCAAGAGCTCTGGTGATCTAGTGGCAAAAAGCTGCACTGCAGCCCCAGAAGTGTGTGGTTCAAATCCACCAGATGCTCCTCTGGAGAAGGAGGGACAGTCTCCTCCTATTCCAGTCAGATCTGATTTGATGGTACACACACACAAATAATAAAATAAAATAAAAATTTAAGAAAGTCCTAACAAAACAAAGTAAGCTAGAAATCCATATTTCATGTGAAATGTTAATATCATTATATATTGGCAATGTTTTGATTAAAAAGAAAAAAATCAAGAAATGCAAAAGATATCTGGAGGGTAAAAGCAGCATGTAAAGTGTCATTTGGGGAATTTTGTGAGAGATCACAGACAAGATGTCAGGCTGGGGCTCCCAACTACTTCTTTTCAAAAAAAAGGAGTCTGCAAGATGGAGATGCAGATAGAAGACCGTCAGGGTGAAGCTGGGCAGTTCAAATGGCTCAGCACATGGCACTGAAAAGTTGGTGTTTTTTTATTTTTACATTTAATTTATTTTGAGGTGTCTTAATGTTCAATATCAGAGTTATAACAAATAATAGTAATAGCATAGGGATGCATATTGGAGTGTGGGTTTTTTGGTTGTTTTTTATTTTAAATACAGAATAGTTTTATATAGATATTCACCAAGGCTTTTTTTTTAAGTTTTATTTTATATTGGTTTGCTGACAAAGTTTGTATACATTATGTTTCACAATATTCTTCAAGTACTATTTAGTAGGTGGACGGAGGAGGTAACGGAAATGAGAAAGATCTGGTGGGGATCTGAAAAGACAGAGTAATGGTGGGCCTAGGCTATTGGTGTAAAACATAATGACTGGAAAGGACTGTTTGAAACACAAGGATGGTGACTTTGGTCCACTCAGGGATGTCTCAGAAGAAAGGTAGACAATTTTTTCCTAAAAAAAAAACCAAAAAAACCAACCAAAACAAAACAACCAAACCCCAAAACATCAGCCATTGAAAACCAGCTGGTACATAGTTTTACTCTGAGACACACAAGTTCTTAGCATATTGGAAACAAGGCACTGTCAAGTCACCTCTGGCTCACAGCAGACACCATGTACAACAGAATAAAAACAGCAACTGTTCTCCATACTTAAATCCACTTACTGATGGGCTTATCTTCTCAGCAGAAGGGTCAGCTACAAGTTGGTTCGGACTCAAAAGCACTGAGTGAGTGGATAACTGTTGTTGTTGTTATGTGCCATCGAGTCGTTTCCGACTCATAGCGACCCTATGCACAACAGCTCTAAACCCTGCCCTATCCTGCGCCAACCGCACCGCCTCCGACACACCCATCCCGATTACTCCAGTCACCGAATCAATCCATCTCATAGAGGGTCTTCCCCTTCTGCCCTGTCCCTCCAACCTCCCAAGCATGATGTCCCTCTCCAAGGACCCGTCCCTCCTGGCAACATGTCCAAAGTATGTCAGACGAAGCCCCAGAATCCTTGCCTCCAAGACCAGCTTGGTTTAATCCTCTCCAAGATGGATCTGTTTGTTTTCCTGGCAGTCCAGGGTACGTACATTCAGTACCCTTCTCCAGCACCACAGCTCAAAAGCATCCACTCTCCTTCTGTCCTCCCTAGCCATTGTCCAACTCTCTGATGCATAACAAGCGATTGCAAATACCATGACCTGTATCAGGCGCACCTTAGTCTCCAGAGAGACGCTGTTGCTCCTGAGTACGTTTGAGAGGTCCCTAACGGCAGACTTTCCCATCGTGATACGCTTTTTGATTTCCTGACTGCTGGTACCAAGAGTGTTAACTGTGGAGCCGAGCAAAGTGAAGCTGTGAAAACTATGAAAGGCATACTGTTATCAACTCTCATTTTAAAGATGAGGGAACCGAGGCACAGAGGGTCACAGTAATATTAACACACGGTCACGGGACCATTCAGGTAGAGAAGAAATCAAACTGAGAATAATTTATCCAGCAAACCACAGCTGTCAAATCAAAACCGACTCACAGTCGGCTCTTCAGAGGGTTTTCAGAGAATTTCAATCACTCGGGGGAGAGATTGCTTGTCTTTCTCCTGTGGAGCAGCCAGCAGGTTCAACTTTCAGAGAGGCGTGAGCTTTCAGCTAGCATTAAAGCTCTCTATGAACCAAGCCACCAGAGATCCCTAAAGAATTTGGGTTAGGAAGGAGGAAGGCAGTAAGGGGGCAAACAAATCTGAGCACCCAGAGATCTATCAACAATCTGCCTTATGCAGATGACACAACCCTGCTCGCTGAAACTGAGGAGGACCTCATGCACTTGCTGCAGAGGGTCAAGGACTGCAGCCTTCAATATGGACTGAGGCTCAATGTCAAGAAGACAAAAATTCTCACTACCGGGCCAATCGGTAGCATCAGGATGGATGGCGAAGAGATTGAGAGTGTTCACAGCTTCAGTTTGCTCGGCTCCATGGTCTTGGAACCAGTAGCCAGGAAATCAAAAAACGTATTGCGATGGGAAAGTCTGCAGTTAGGGACCTCTCTAAAGTACTCAAGAGCAACGGTGTCTCTCTGGAGACTAAGGTGCACCTGATACAGGCCATGGTCTTTGCAATCACTTGTTATGCATCAGAGAGTTGGACAATGACTAGGGAGGATAGAAGGAGAATTGATGCCTTTGAGCTGTGGTGCTGGAGAAGAGTATTGAATGTACCATGGACTGCCAAGAAAACAAACAGATTCATTGCAGAGAGGATTAAACCAGGCTGCTCCTTGGAGGCAAGGATTCTGGGGCTTCGCCTGACATACTTTGGACATGTTGTAAGGAGAGACAGGTCTTTAGAGAGGGACATCATGCTGGGTAGAGTAGAGGGACAGCGCAGGAGGGGAAGACCCTCTATGAGGTGGATTGATTCAGTGACTGGGGTAATCAGGATGGGTGTGTCAGGGGCAATGATATTGGCACAGGATAGAGCAGGGTTTAGGGCTGTTGTACATAGGGTCGCTATGAGTCACAAATGACTCGACGGCACATAACAACAACAACAACAGGTTCCTGATACCTGCTTTTCAGGCAAGAGTTTAGATGAGATTAATTTATCAACGCATGATTTAGCTGCCCTTCTTAGAAATTTCTGTCTGCATTTCAAAAGAGATTGGGTGTGGGTTTTGTTCTGTTGGGTTTTGTTAAATTAAAAATGTTTAAAATTTTAAGCCAATTTGCCTTGATTCGTCACCTGCATGTCCTAGAGCCGACTCCTCAGCTTTGCCTCCACTGCTCCTACCACACCAGGACCACATTCTCCCTATGCTGCATAAAGGTGAATTGTTAAAAATTTCAGCCTGCTTAGTTCTACCACCAGCACTCTTGGCTCCATCAGTCAGGGAATCGAAAGAATTAAACCTTAGAACCTGTATTAGCTTCATGGCACCCAAACTATGTTGTTACTTGAACCCCATATATATAAGGTCCCTATACATAGGTGAAAACTTTTCTGTCACCATTTTGCAATTATTCCTAATGTATGAGCAAGGGCCCTTGCAAATCAAATGGCTGGTCCTGTTCAGAATATACTAAATATCTCATATATAGGGACAATAAGGAACTTTATAAATCTAAATTCGAAAAATCTTAATAGCATTTCATAGTTCTGACAAAAACCTACACTGTAAATATTTTAATTACCTCTTCATGAGAACAGTCTTCTGAAATTGCTCATATTAAGACCAGAAGTAAAAGGAAATTTCCAGAGATGAAATAAAAGCATCAGTTTGAAACTAGAGGTCTGGCCCCGAGAGTGTGGCACTGTGATGCACACAGAGGAGCTGCCATCATCCATCACCCGAGGAGTCACGCACACTGAGCCCAAACATCACTAGCAGGTGGAGTGTTCAATACTCTGCTGTCATCATGGGGATTGTCAGAACATCAGAAAGGTCACAAACCCTGGGAGGAGGGCTTTTCTCTAAAGACTGTTCTGTTTCCCTCTTGGCTTGCAAAGTACTGGCAAGGCATGAAGCCCAGTCAACTTTAATTCAGGCGAACGTCACATCAAAATAATTTTTAAATCCATAATGCTGATTTTTAAGTGAGAGTTGCTTGCTGTTGGACCACATTCAAGAATACTGAATAACCTACATCAGTCTTGAGAAGTTTTATGGGTTTTTTTCCTTTCTCCAAATAGAGGTCCTTCTAGGATTAGCCTCAATAAATAGATGAGCAGAACGTATAATTAGCATATCGGTTGCTCAGCAAGGCCCGGAGAATAACCTCCTTTAAGTACTTTAAGAAATGAATGTGTGTAAAAACTCTCTAAGCAATGTTTATGATTTTAATTTGTTCAATAAAACTCTTTCTCATGCATTCTCCAAAGGTCAGTTTTTATCCAGCTTATGTCTGCATTTTCACAAATTGTTAGTTTGAGGCTCCAAAGTAAAGAAACTCTTCTATATAACAAATTAAGATCCTCGGGGGGACACTTCACACCCCCCCGGCTATGACCCATTCTATTTTGCTTTCTGCAGTTAGAGAAAGTCTTATTAAGCTGGAAACTACTTTAAAAAAATTGTTATTTGCCTTGGATCTCAAGTGAGAAAACAAACACTTTGAATGGTTGATACATAGAAAGTAATAAAGCAAATCATAGATGCTGCCAATTATTTGCCTACCTACATCTTTCTGTCCTGGCAGCCCCCGGGGAACTTCTTTATGACAGAGAATGGGCCGGGGCTGCCCTCACATCTGGTCCTCTCCTGTCACATCTGGTCCTCTCCTAGTGTGGTTGTGCCTCTGTGAGCTATCCATCACTTACAGACATCAAAAGAAATCTCAGTAACCCTCTACACTTTGTCCTCTTCTCCTCATATCTAATCTACTATCAAGTCCTATCAATTTTACCTACAAGTCACTACTAAAATTCATCCACTTTTCCCTACCTCTGCCAATGCCATGCTAGTCCAACTGTTGAGGGCCTCTTAATCATACCTCTTACCCACATCCACACATAAGGTGAGGCCATAGTATTGTAATTAGATGCTGTCCAGTTGATTACAATTCACAGTGACCCTATGAATAATGATTCTGAACCTTGCCCTATCTTGCACAATCCTCATCATCTCGGATATACTTGAGTCCATTGTTACAGTCAGAATTAACACATTTTTTGAGATTCTTTCTCTTTTTCACTGATCCTCCACTCTTTCAATGTGAAATCCTTTTCCAAGGACTTATTCCTCCTAAAAGCATGCCCAAGGTCTCATCAACCTTGCATCTGAGGAGCAATAGGCCACAGTATATCTTTTAGGTTCATAGTTCTAAAGTTTATACTAATTATTTCACAGTTTAAATTATCCAGTACTTACTCATTGTTCTTAAGATAAAATCTAAAGCCTTGAAAATAGTTTCAGTAACATGTGGATTCCACTTTTTCTTGTTATTTCTCATTGCCTTTCTCCCTGTAGTTCAGGTACATTGGCCTTCTTTCTCTTCCTTGAGTGTGATGGGTTCCCTCCTACCATCAAGCTTTTGCATCTTCTTTCCTTTTTATAGTTGGAATCAATGACAATCCTTCCCTGAATAAGTTCCTGAACCACCCTTCTCATCATGGCATCATAGAAAATATGCCTGTCATCTTTTCCCCATGCAGATTACAACACACCAACTGTAGGTGGCACAGTCGGCTCTGACACAAGCAATGCCACAGCAATGAATGCATCATTCTTTAAGGAACACTCTTCCCAACATGACACAGTGACTGAAACAATGGGTTTGAGCATGGCAGAAATTCTAAGGATGGTAAGGACAAGGCCAGGTTTGTCTGTTGTCCTTGTGGTTGCTATGAACCACGGTCAACTCCATAGCACTAGAAAACCTAACTTTGCAACAAGAATGCTTTTAATCATACAGATTTTAACATATATATTATTTCTTTGAGTAATTTCCCCCAGATTCCTGAGGCCAAGTCAAGTGCTCATGTAAGTTCTCACTGTCTCCTTTGCATTTTCAAAAGGATATACATAAATATTTGGGTGATAATTTGATTACAAGCTTTCTGAAAGTAGAGGCAAGACCTTTTCTGCTCTTTGCTGTTGTGAAATTCTAGGATTGTGTAAACAGTTAACATACTTAGCTGCAAACAAGAAGATATGAAATTGAGTCTATATAGAAAGACCTCAAAAAAAGAGGCCTAACAACTGACTTCAAGAGAGTCATCACCGTAAATTCTACAGGGAAAACAATCTTGTTTTGCTGGTGGCATGATCCTACACAGAGAAAACCCTAAAGAATCCCTAAGAATGCTACCAAAACTAATGAGTTCAGCAGGTAGGAAACAAGGCCAACAATCAACATATGCCAGGTGTATGCATACAATAACTATAAACAAAAGAGAGATGAAATTAAGGACACATTATTATTTACAATGGTGTAAAAAAATATAACTAGCAACAAATAAATTTAACAAGGAAAATGAAAGACTTGTTCACAGAAAACTGCAAAATATTTCTAAAAGAAATAAAGAAGACCTAAATAATTTGGCAGACATTCATGGATGGTAAGACTTAAACAGTCAAGATATCAATTTTAAACTAAGCTATCCACAAATTCAGTGTGATCTTCATCAAAATTTCAATAGCCTTCTTTGCAGACGTGGAAAAGTCAAGCCTCAAATTTATACAGAAGGGCAAAGGACTCCAATTAGTTAAAACAATCTTCGAGAGAATAAAGTAGAACTCACACTTCCTGATCGTAAAGCACACTATAAGGCCACAGTAATTAAAGCAGCTTGGGATGTGGTGGTCAAATACAAGACCGCCAAATGAGGGTCCCAGTAGTCACTCAGTAAGAGAAAGATGTGGCAGTCCATTTCCACAAAGAGTGACAGCCTTAGACATCATCCAGGGCGGTTCTTCTAGTTCTGTGGAGTCGTTATGAGTCAGAATCAACTTAGCAATGGGTTTTCTTTCCCTTTTTCAAAAACAAAATTCCACTATAATAATATATATAGAGAGTAATAGAACAAAACTGAGGGTCCAGAAATAAGTTCCCTAATTTTCGTCAAGGAGGCCAAGTCTACTTAATAGGAAAGAAGACTCTTTTCAGTAAACGGTAATAGAAAAAAATTAACCAGGACCAATGGCTCATGCCATACACAAAAATAATTGAAACTATGCAGTATGCAGGAGTAATAATTTTGAAAATTACGGCATAACTTGAGAGGGACTGGAGAGCATTATGCAAGTGAATTAACTTGGTCCCATATGGACAAATACTATATAATACCATTATTTTAGAGAGAGAAAGATAACTAGTAAAATGGGTATGAGGACCCAAAGGATGAAGGGCAGGAGCAGAGTAGTGAGGGTGGGTAGGGGGGGATATCATAAAGTCCCAAAATTAGATGGGTAGAGGGAGGAGTAGGGAAAGGAAATGGAAAAGATCCAGTGGGGATCTGGAAAGGTAGGGTAATAATGGTGGGCAGATTTCAGTGTTCAGTAATTTTATAAAATATACAGGTATGCCCACATTTTCCAGAAGTCTGCAGGTCAAGGCTGACACCTTAAAAACTTTGGAGAACAAGGGGAGATGGGAGAAAACAACACTATCTACTAGAACTACAGGACACATCACTCTCCCCTGGAAAACTGTCCCATTGTGACTACAGTTTACTACAAGGAAGAGAAACGGCTCTAAGCCACAAGAAGTCAATCCTGGAGCAAAGGCAAAGGGCTATTTTCTCAGAATAGTCTGAGATAGGATATTAAATGTGCCTGGTATTTGGACTTACAGAATCCTAAACTCAAGAGATACTGGCTGCAGCAGAAGAAACTGCCAGCAGCTTGAGGCTTTCAGAATCACAAAAGCCCAGAAAGTTCCAGATATAAGCTACCACATCAAGGTCAAGGGCTGGGTGGGGGGAGATAAGTGTCAAAAGGAGTAGGAGGGAGTAGAAGGGAATGCTGGTGTAGCAGGGAAAGGGGTGGTTCAATACACACGTGTCAAGGGCAGCGACAACACTGAATCTATTGGTTATTTCTATAATTGGGGAAATATCTTACAACTCTTCTTTTCTGCTTTTCTGTCAGATACCTTTCTAAATCTGAACATTCAGATTAAGACAGACTAGGAAGAAGGATTGCACTGGAGCGCAGAGAAGCCAAAGCGCAGGTAAGAATTCAAGATACTAAAGAGTTGAATAGAAGATTTCGAAAGGCAGCACGGGATGACAAAGCAAAATATTACAATGAAATGTGGAAGGAGTTGGAGTCAGAAAATCAAAAGGGCCGAACTCGCTCAGCATATTTTAAGCTCAAGGAACTGAAGAACAAATTTAAACCTCGAGTTGCTATAATCAAGGATGCTTTTGGCAGAATGTTAAATGATCCAGGAAGTATTATAAGAAGATGGAAGGAATATACTGAGTCACTGTATC
>NW_006399808.1:4793164-4817023 GCF_000299155.1 Elephantulus edwardii | reverse complement strand
CAGAGACAGTGCAATTGGCACAGGACAGAGCGGAGTTTAGGGCTGTTGTACATAGGGTCGCTATGAGTCGCAGGCAACTCGACGGCACATAACAACAACAACAAGGAAGAAGGATTGACCATCCATTTCTGAGAGCACACTTAGACTACAAGACAGTGCAACTGAGCCTGAGCCCTGAAGTATGTAAACACAAGGGAGAAAGGACAGTTGTAAGCAAGCACTAGTGATTGGAACATGGAAATGTGAGAACAATAAATGTAGGAAAAATGAATATTGTTAGGAAAGAGATGGTACACATAAATATTGCAATACTAGGTATTGGAGAAATGGGATGGCTTGGCATGAGACATTTTGAGTCAGATGATCATATGAACTACGATGCTGGAGGTAGAAAGGTGAGGAAAACGGAGTTGCTTTCATATTTAAAAATGTCATTTCTAGATCCATCTTGAAATACAATGTTGTGACTGTTAGGATAAAATCCATATGCATACAAGGAAGTCAACTGAATACCATCATCATTCAAATATATACACCAATAACCAGAGCCAAATGGGAGGAGATAGAAAATTTCTACCAGAGATCAATTGAACATGCAATTGAGATGCATTAATAATAATGGGTGACTAGAATGCAAAAGTTGGCAACAGAGAAGAAAAATCAGTAGTTGGAAAACATTGACTTGGTGACAGAAATGAAGCTGGAAACAGAATGATAGAATTTTGCACAATGACTTACTCATTACAAATACATTTATAAAATACATAAATGCAGGCTATACACATGTATTTCACCTGATAGTATGCACAGAAATCAGATTGATTACATCTGTGGTAAGACTCACTGGAGAAGCTCGATATTAGCTGTGAAAACTAGGGCAGGTGCTGATTGTGGAACCGACCACCAACTACTCATATGCAAGTTCAAGTTGAAGCTACAAAAAATTAAATCAAATCCACAGGCACCAAAATATGACCTTAAGTCTATCCTAAAGCAATCTCAGGAACAGGTTTGAGGCCTTGAACACTAGTAAGCGAAGACCAGATGAGCTGTGAGAAGATATTAAGAATATCATCCAGGAAGAATGCAAAAGGGTCATTACAAAGAGGAAAAAGAAAAGGCCAAGATGGATGTCAGAATAAATTCTGAATGACTAGAGTGCCGAGAAGCCAAAGCAAAGGGAAGCAATCAAGATATTAAGGAACGAAACAGAAGATTTCAAAAGGCAGCATGGGAAGTAAAGTATTACAATAAAATGTGCAAAGAGCTGGAGGGAGAAAATCAAAGAAGCCAAAATCGCTCAACATTTCTTAATCTCAAGGAACTGAAGAACAAATTCAAAACTCGAGTTGTAGTACTTAAGGTTGCTTTTGGCAAAATATTAAATGATCCAGGAAGCATTAAAAGAAGATGGAAAGAGAATACAGAGTAATTGCACCAAAGGGAATTGGTGGACACAGAATAATTTCATGAAACAATGTATGAGCAAGAGCCTGTGGTAATGAACGAAGAAGTTCAAGCTGCTCTGAAAGAATTGATAAAAAAACAAGGCACCAGAAAATGATGGTATACCAATTGACATATTTCAACAAACAGGCAATGCCCTGGATGTGCTCACCACGTTATGGCAAGAAATGTGGAGGACAACCACCTGGCCAACTGACTGGAAGATTTCCAGACTGTATTTGTTCCCATTCCAAAGAAAGGTGAACCAACAGAGTGCAGAGAATATCCGACAGTACCATTGATATCACCTGCAAGCAAGATTCAGCTGAAGATTATCCAAAACGACTGGCACAGCGTATCAACAGAGAAATGCCTGAAGTGCAACTGGGTACTAAGAGGCTGTGGTACTAGAGATATTCTAGCTAATGTTAGATGGATCTTGGCTGAAAGCAGGGAGTGTAAGAGGAATGTCTTTCTGTGTTTCATTGACTATGCAAAGGCATTTGACTATGTGGATCACAACAAACTGTTACTGACTCTGAGAAGAATGGGAATCCCAGAACATTTGATTGTGTTTATGTGAAATCTATACTTGGACAAGGAGGCAGTAATTAGAACACAGAAAGGAAACACTGCATGGTTCAAAATTGGTAAGGGTAAATGTAAGGGATGTGTCCTGTCTCCAAATCTTTCCATCTATATGCATGACAGATTATCCATGAGGCTGTGCTCTATGAGGAGAAATGTGGCATCAGGATCGGAGGAAGATTCATCAACAATCTGTGTTACGCAGATGACATAACCCTGCTTGCTGAAACTGAGGAGGACCTGAAACAGTTCCTGCAGAAGGTCAAGGACTGCAGCCTTCAATATGGATTGATGCTCATTATCAAGAAAACAAAGATTCTCACCACTGGGCCAATTGGCAGCATCATGATAGATGGTGAAGAGATTGAGACTGTTAACAGATTTAGTTTGCTTGGCTCCACAATCAACATTCTTGGTATCTGAAACCAAGAAACTGAAAGACGAATTGTATTTGGAAAGTCGGCTGTCAGAGACCTCTCCAAAGTGCTAAATACCAAAGATATCAGTCTGGACACTATGGTGTGCTTGATTCAGGCCAAAGTCTTTGCAATTACTTGCTATGTATCAGAAAACTGGACAATGACTAGAAGGAGAAATGATGCCTTTGCGTTGTGGTGTTGGAGAAGAGTACTGAATATACCATGGACTGCTAGGAGAACAAAATGGTTTTTCCTACAGAAGGTGAGGCCAGGCTGCTCCTTGAACGCAAGGATTCTAAAGCTTTGTCTGACATACTTTGGACATGTTGTAAGGATAAACTAGTCCTTGGAGAGGGACATCATGCTTGGGAGAGTGGAGGGGCAGTACAAAAGAGGAAGACCCTTGACAAAGGGATGTGATGGATGTGATGGATTGATTCAGTGACTGGGATAATGGGGGTTGGAGTGTCAGAGACAATGATATTGGCAGAGGATAGAGCAGGATTTAGGGCTGTTGTAGATAGGGTCACTATGAAGTGCAGGAGACTTGAAATCACATAACACAACAACAATGAATGGGAGTGATTATATTAAACACAATGAATGAAGATAGTGTGAAAAATAATATATATCAACTTGGTAAGCAAACTAGTATAAAATAAAAATTTATTTAAAAAAAACAATTCAGGTGAGCTCTGGTGGGTGGCCTAGTGGCAAGAAGCTGCACTGAAATCCCAAAGATGTGAGGTTCGAATCCACCAGATGCTCTGCTGAAGGAGGGACAATCTCCTCCTGTACTAGTCAGATCTGATTTAAGAGGACATGCATTAAAAAAAAGCAATAAAATTTTTTTTAAAAACAAAATATTAAATACTTGAGCACCACAACAAGATAAAGGTAAATAATCCAATAGAAAAATGGGCACAGGATATGAACAGGCACTTCACCGAAGATGACATTCAGATGGCTAACAAGCACATGAAGAAATGCTCAAAATCCCTAGCCCTAAGAGAGATGCAAATTAAAACAACTATGAGATATCATCTCACCCCGGTCAAAATAGCAAAATTTAACAGAACAGCAAGCAACAGATGCTGGCGAGGTTGTGGAGAAACTGGAACCCTGATTCACTGTTAGTGGGAGTGTAAAATGGTGCAACCCCTGTGGAAAGCAGTATGGCGCTTTCTCAAAAAGTTGCAAATAGAGATACCATTTGACCCAGCAATTCCACTACTGGGAATATACCCTGAAGAGACCATAGCTGACATCCAAGCAGATATATGCACACCCATGTTTATTGCAGCTTTGTTCACAATAGCAAGGAGTTGGAAACAACCTAAGTGCCCATCAACAAACGAATGGCTAGAGAAGCTGTGGTATATTCGCACAATGGAATACTATGCTGCATTGAAAAACAAGGAACTCATGCAATATTATTCAAAATGGTTGACTCTGGAGAACATTATGCTGAGTCAAATATCCCAGTCACAAAAGGACAAATATTACATGATGCCACTGTTGTAGAATGGGACTAACCTCGGGGTTGGGGAGAGACTGAGTAAGATGGGTTCAATAATGTATACTGCACTGAAACAGAGGAGGGAGAAAACTGTTTAAAAGAGATATGTGACTAGGTATTTCTGTCATCACAGGAGTCTAGAGCGATGGCTCCATGGTGGAGGGGACCTGGGGGAGGGTTTGTAAAACAATGAAAGAATCTTTTCTTTTACTTTTCCATAATTTTTGACTCATGTACTTATAACTTGTTAGTTAAATTTGTGTCTTCTAGGTTGCAACCCCCCCATGATACATCTTCAAGAATATGAACATGTACGGCTAAGCACAATTAATAACAGTGCATCTAAATTCCAAAATCAATCTCCATAATAGTCTATGTGCCAAAGGGGCCCTTTAGAGTAGTGAGAGAAGATCTTCACCCTGAAACCCACAGCGTCCCTTTTCAGCAGGAAGTAGCTAAGAGAATACGCCATTCCCTTTTCCTTATGAATCAGGGTGAAGTCTCTCTCAGGGAGGAGTGAAAGGGAATGGCAAAGGACACAATGACAAAGGAGATTAGTCAGAACTGACTTTGATAAGCGCTGTGGCAATTGGACAATTAAAACAGACATTCGGATGGCGGGGGAAGAAGAACAAACTGGGGAGGAGGGTAGAGAGAATGGTGCAGTAATGAAGGAATGAAAACCCAAAATCCCTGTAAATGTTCATTAAAACTAATAAAATTTAATAATAAAACAAAACAAAACAACCAATTCAATATCAATCAAGGACCTAAATGTGAAGACTACAACCATGATAATCTTAGAAGAAAGCATAGAAACATGGCTATAGGACCTAGTTTTCGGGTTTGTTTGTTTTTTTAATTAAATTTATTAGTTTGCTTACAATGTTCGTATACATTGTGTTTCACACTAGTCTTCATCTACATTGTGTTTCATATAATCATTTTCATGCATTATGTTTTTTAAAATCAATCACCACTGGATCTTCCCCATCATTACCATGCTTTTTCACACAAATCCTTCTAATTTCTTTCTCCCTCTTCCCTCTGCTTACCAAACTGTGAAATCCTGTGGTGTCGTCTCCATCCATCCTTATCCTTCTGCTCCCTCCTTTTCCCTTTTGAGCACCCATACATAATTTACTAGTTATCCTTCTATTGTTACAATAATGAATGGTTTTATGCAATATTTGTCCTCCTGAGATTCATGATCACCAACAACAAAAGCATGAGCAATAAGAGAAAAAAAAAACAAAACAAAACACCACAGCAACACACTGATAAAAGAGGTATCATAAAAGGAAATACCTTAAGTACAGATTGAAAAACAAATTTTCATATATTCTGTAAGATTAAATGATTTAAAATATGCATGTCTACAACTTAACAAAAATATAAATAAATCAATGACAATTTACTAATAAAAAGGAGGGGTGAAGGGTTAGAACAGATATTTCATCAAAGTGGATATTAAAAATAGCCAACAAGCATATTAAAAGATGTTCAACATCAAGGCCCACACCAAACCTACCCCTATCAATTTTATTTCAACTCAAAGTGATCCTGTAAAACTGAGAACTCCATATGGTTTCCAAGATAAAATCTTTACAAGAGCAAAATGCCTCATCTGTCTCAGGGCAGAAAAAGTAGGGTAAACCCTTGAAGTTATCACCTTGGTAACCTTGAGGTTATTAACCAAGTTGGGTATAAACTGTTTGGTCATTTTTTTTTAAATTGTTAACAACCAAGTGTAAGCTGATTGGCCTTTTGGATTTAGTTAACAATCAGCTACGGACTGGAAACCTCTTGTTTAAATCAATCAGGATGGGGTGGGTGTGCCTTTGTATTTTAAAGGTGGTTGGTATCAACTGTGTTTGTGCAGAACATTTTTCTAAGTAGTACAACACTTTTCTGTCAGTTAGTTGTACTGAGATAACTTGGA
The DNA here is from genome assembly GCF_000299155.1 of Elephantulus edwardii. Taxonomy (NCBI): domain Eukaryota; kingdom Metazoa; phylum Chordata; class Mammalia; order Macroscelidea; family Macroscelididae; genus Elephantulus; species Elephantulus edwardii. The sequence continues at coordinate 4,811,109 of NW_006399808.1, read as the reverse complement.
GTTTCAGTGATACTGAAAGCTGTGCTACAGGTGTGCCAATGCCGTAAGGGTTACCCATGGTGGACAGGTTTTGGTGGTGCTCCCCAATTAAGACAGACTTTCCTAAGATTGGTCATCTACTTCTTAAACAACAGGCCTTTGAAAACCCTATGAACAGTAACAGAATGAGAATAGTTATAATATTGTAGTGGTAGAGACCAAATAGATGAAAGAAGGGAAGATCATAGCTTGAATGTTGGAAAACTGCAAAGTGTTAAAATGAAGCAGAACACAAGAACATCAAAATACTAAGTATTAGTGAGATGAGAGGGACCAGCTTTGGCCACTTTGAATCAGATAATCAAATGCTATACTATGCTGACAATGAAAAACAGAAGAAGAATGATGTTACATTCATAGCCAAAAAAGTAAATTTCAAGTTCTGTCCTGAAGTACAATGTTGTGAGTGATAGCATAATACTCATACACATACAAGGAAGATCCATTAACATGACTATTATTCAAATATATTCTCTTACATCTGGAGCCAAAGAGGAAGAAATTGAGAATTTTACTAAGTCTTGTAGTCCAAAATTGACCAAATATGCAATCAAGATGTGTTAATGATAAACTGGTGACTAAAATGCAAAAGTAGGAGACAGGGAATATGGAATAGAAGTTGGAAAATATGGTCTTGGTGATAGAAATGAAGTTGGAAATAAAACGATTGAATTTTATGGTTACAATTATTTATTCAATGCAAATACATTTTTTTTAAAAGACACAAATGGCGACTTTACATATGGATCTCACCTGATGGGCTGTGTAGGAATCAGATTGACTCTATTTGTGGAAAAAAATCATTGGAGAAAAACAGTAACGGCAGTCAAAACTAGGTCGGGACAGACTGTGGGTCAGACCATGAGTTGCTCATATGCAAGTTCAAATTGAAGCTGAAGAAAATTAAAGTAAGTCCACAGAAACTATGCTACCAGGTCTTAAAATCATTCCTAGGCCAAACCCACCAACTTTGAGTTGATTCCCATTCCTGGCTGTCCTCCACAGTGCTTCCAAGCTGTGAATCTTTATAGAAGGAGAGTGCCCTTCTGTTGGGGGGCTAGTGAGTTTGAACCACAGACTTATAGTATAATCTAGTTAGCAGTGTAACACTTAAGACACTATTCTACAAGAGCGCCTTCAATAGTCATTGTTGTATACCACTGAGTCTGAACTAATTCATTGATGGCTTTCCAGTCTGTTTTTCAGAGGCTATGATTGGATAGAGGGGATTGCCTATTTTACTCATGCAGAGCAGCGGGTGAATCCGAACCATGTGCCTTTGGAGTGCATCTCCTTACACTTGCCCATCAGAGCTCCCTTTAGTACTCATTTTTGTTGTTCTGTCAAGTTGGAAAAAACCTCATAGCTGACCCTCCAGTAGGTCTTCAGTAGTGTTGTTCTTAGATGCCGTCTACTCAACTATGACAACAACTCGTAACAGCCCTACAAACAAGAGCTCTGATCCTTGTCCCGTCCTGAGCCAACCTCACAGCCTCTGACACACCTGCCCTCATTGCCACAGTCGCTGTGCTAATCTATTTCATCCTACTTCTTCCTCTCCTGCACCCTCCACCCTTCCAAGTATAATATCCTTCTCCTGGCAACATGCCAAAAGTATGTAAGACAGAGGTTCAAAAATCCTTGCCTCCAAAGAGCAACCTGATTTCACCCTCTCCAGGACAAGCTAGGGAGATGCAAATCAAACCCACAATGTGATACCTTCCAAGTTACTCCTATAAGAATGGCAATTAAAAGTAAAGATATGGGGAAACCACAGATATTGTTGAAGCTGTTGGTACGCTACAACGCTCATTTATTGCTGGTGGGTATGTAAAATGGTAAAGTCACTGTGAAAAAAAGAGTATAGCAGGTCCTTAAAAAACATAACCTAGCAATCTCAATTCTGGCACATGCCCAGAAGATGTAAAAGTAGGAATGCAGAGAGCTATACACCAATGTTCACTGCGGCGCATTTTACAATAATCAAAAAGTGGAAACAATCAAAATCTCTGTCAACAGATGAATGGATAAAGAAATGTAGGCTAATAAACAATATTACAAAGGGATAAATAGAGTGAAACCCTGGTGAATACAAAGGCACGGATGCACCTTGATGGCATTATATTGAGGTAAAGAATTTCTTCACAAAAGGACAAACACTATATATGCTCTCACTTAAATGAATGGGCTACCAGGTATAGAAAGGAGGGAGTAAGAAGAAGTTTTCCTTTTGGGGAATTTGAATTTTATATTAATGGTGGTGAAATTATTGGAGAAGAATAGCAATAATGGTGCCACAGTTTGAAATCTGTAATCGATGTCATAGAATTATACCTGTAGACACGGTTGATGTGGGAAAATAATACTTTGTATACAGCTGAGGCTGAGGAGAACCTCATGCGCTTGCTGCGAAGGGTCGGGGACTACGGCCTTCAGTGTGGACTGAGGCTCAATGTCGGGAGGACAAGGATTCTCACCACTGGACCAATTGGCAGCGTCAGGATGGATGGCGAAGAGATTGAGAATGTTCACAGCTTCAGTTTGCTCAGCTCCACAGTCAACACTCTTGGCACCAGCAGTCAGGAAATCAAAAAGTGTATCGCAATGGCAAAGTCTGCTGTTAGGGACCTCTCTAAAGTACTCAGGAGCAACAGTGTCTCTCTGGAGACTAAGGTGCGCCTGATACAGGCCATGGTATTTGCAATCGCTTGTTATGCATCAGAGAGTTGGACAATGACTAGGAAGGACAGAAGGAGAGTTGATGCTTTTGAGCTATGGTGCTGGAGAAGAGTACTGAACGTACTATGAACTGCCAGGAAAACAAACAGATTCATCTTGGGGAGGATTAAACCAAGCTACTTGAAAGCAAGGATTCTGGGGCTTCGTCTGACATATTTTGGACATGTTTCCAGGAGGGGCGGGTCCTTGGAGAGGGACATCATGCTTGGGAGGATGGAGAGACAGCATAGGAGGGGAGGACCCTCTATGAGATGGATTGATTCGGTGACTGGGGTAATCGAGGTGGGTGTGTCAGAGGCAGCGCGGTTGGTGCAGGATAGAGCAGTGTTTAGGGCTGTTGTGCATAGGGTCGCTATGAGTCGCACACGACTCAACGGCACATAAAAACAACAACAACATAGTTTATTGCAATTCAATCTAATAAAATGCTTTTAAAACATTTTAAAAAGAAAATCCTAATGGAGCGAAAGTCTACTCTGACATAGATGGGATTAGTACAAATCAGCATTTCTTGAAGTCATCATAGCTCAAGCAGGATCGCCAGGTCTCTGTGGTGGTAAGGAGTCACATGTGCATCTCACAAACCCTGCGCAAACAGCTGGGGAGTGGACGACTCACCGCACTCATGAGGGAATCCAGGACACTGACAGCAAATGCGGTCCCACATGCAAAGGGCTGTGTAAGGTATAGTTCTGTGTCAGGATCATCATCGTCGTCTTGGTCCAAAAACTGAACATTAGTATCATTCACTAGAAAAAGTGTAAAACAAGAATTAATTAGCTCCATAGATCAGACTCAGGAATCTAACCCAAAGCAAGAGACCAGGCTACTGGTCACCGGCGTCACTGGAAAAGAAAGAAAAAGAAAAACATGAGAGAAGCTCTAGATGGGTCAGTGGGACTCAACGGACGGCTCCTATGGGATTCTTTAATTCAGCATCTGAAGTCAAATAGGCTCAGTCCATGGCAGACTGCAGACCACCAGCAGATGACACTGTGGTCAATTCTCTGGTACAGTTTTGGAATCGTGACCAAAAAACACCCCGGAGCGTTTTTTTGGTAGCCAAGTCCTTTGAGAGATGAAGTATGTCAGTGATGAGAAGCCATGCGGGGACAGAAAGTTGAGCCACAAAGAACAGCAACTCATTCAAAGTCAAGAGCAATGAACTGGGACCACACAAAGGCAAAAGCAAGGAATTCACCTTCAAGCATGACCTATAGTTTATCTGACTGAAGACTGACCTCTGTAGAGTCTGGGGTATAATGGGTTCTGTTAATATTAAAGAAACCCCAGGCAGGGTAGAATAGAAACTTGGCTGTATTTACTGCTTGATTCTGACTTTCTTATTCTTGAGTTGCACAGGGGGGCGCATTCTCCCTTTCCCCTTCTAAACAATTCCGTGTTTTACAGAATTCTGCTCAAGCAATTGCAGCATCTAAAGCTGTATTTCATTTCCACGGGAGGACCCCTCAAGGATTCGTGTGGCACATGATTGGTTGTGTCACTGCGATGTCTTTAACTTATTAAAAATTAAATGACAAATTAATATCCACCTCCATCTTGGCTTCTGCAGAGCAAGTAATAGTGAGGGAGTTCATGGGGGGAGCAAAATGAGCATTTGTGGTATCTGGTAAAATTATGTGCTTTGAGGAAAAGAGCAGAGGCTATGTCCTTTCTGAAGCCTTTCTAATTGTATCAGCAGGTAATCTTTATGAGGACCACTGCTTAAAGTTTTTGTTGGTGGTTTTTTGGTTGTTTATTTTTCCTAAAAGTATTTTGTTAGGTAACTTTCAAAAAACTTCCATTGTTTATTGTGCATGGCATAATAAATGAGAAGGTACAGGGCTAAGCATGACCATTGTTTCTGAAGAGAAGGACCTGATGGAGATCATATTTGCTCTGTGTTTCCAAAGTCAATCACATCTGGGTTTCTCTTGTCTGCCACATGGGAAATATGAACACTGTAGGCTAAGCATTTGGGCTGTGGATCAAATGATCAGGGGTTTGAAGATATGAGCCACTGAGAAAGACAAAGAGGCAGTCTGCTCCTATAAAGATTACAACCTCTGTGTAGGGAATTCTTCTCTGTCATACGATGTTGACCTAAGAACTGGAATCAATTCAGTGGGAAGGCACTCAGTTTGCTTTTTGGATGGAGAACGGTGCAACAAACGGTGCAAACATTTAAAGTATTTGCTCTGGAAAGGTCTGGCGATCTATTGAGAAAGCAGCCGCTGGGAACTGGGGGACACAGTTCTACTCTGAGGCCCGTGACATCGTCATAGGTCACGGTGGACTTGATGGCACCTTATAAATGCCGAGGGAGAGCACAAAGTTTACAATCGACAACTGGGTTCTGAAAATAAGCAATTTCCTTAATTCTAAGTTTCTTTATGGGGAAAAGGAGAATAATCATTATGCATGGTTGTCTAATGACATAAAGATAGGAAATATTTCTGACAATGTAGAATAGTCTTTTATGTATGCTTCTAACTGTTATTAGTACTAGCAGTAACCAATATTCTGACCTCTGTTTTGTTAGGATAATTTTCTCTAATTTCACTTTCTAATAAAATGAAAATTTTCTAAAAAAAAAAAAGAAAAAAGTCTACTAGCAAGAAATTGTGCAGCAATCCCAAAGGCATGCAGTTCGAGGCCACCAGCCGCTCCACAGGAGAAAGATGGAGAATCTCCTCCTGTGCAACTAACTCTGTCTGTGAAAACCTGATGGGGGGTCAGCTATGGGTCAGTTCTGACTCTGGCAAACAACAAATAAAACAACATTAAACTTCTCAAGTGAATAATTTAATGAATCTACATCTTAGTTTCTCTATCTGTAAAATGGGAGAATTAACAGTAGCTTTCCCATGAGGTTATCAAGAGGTTTATATGGATATTACCTGGACATGATGCTGGGAAGAATGGAGGGTCAATAAAGGAGAGAGAGACCCTCAACAGGTGGACTGACATGGTGACTGCCGCAATGGGCTTTTGTGCGTCAGGAAGTGTGAGGATGGAACAGGGTTCAGATCTTTTGTTCATAGCGTCGCTATGAGCTGTACTCAGCGGCACCTAACAACAACAACAACTACCACCTGGAGATTTCAGCTCAGCATCTGAAGCATGTCTGTGACAAATGTCAGCTGCTATCAACACCATCCTCTGACATGAAATGCCCCATCCATCCACTACATGTGAACGTTTCAGCTTCTCCTTGCCCCTCTCAAGAAGCACTTGGAAGTCTTACTCAAGGATCTTATCAGAATAAACGGATAAGATTGTTCTCACCTCCTTCCATTGACCCTAAAGGCATATCCAGTTTGCTATTTCTACTCTGTGGGTCAGAAAATGAAAACTGGATAAGATGCAGAAAAGGGTTAGTTGGTTTGGGGATTGTTGTTTGTTTTTTTAATGATTTGCAGTAGTAGATAAAGTTATATCTTCAATACTACCCCCCACCCCCGCACTGCTGCCTGTTAATAAAGACTTACTGTCCACTTGGAGGGAACGTAGGGCAAAGCAGGGGAGGGTAGACAAGAGTTTTCTAGCAAGTTAAAGGTTTGGGCCATTGCAAAAAAACCTCAAAGAAAAGAACTAGTCATGGTTTGGTGAAAATTCTCTGTACTGCTCTACAGTATTCAGATTCAAGTGTACAGTAGCAAGGGTTTCTCAAAAATCCATTTCATAGAACACTAATCAAGTGAGATGCTGGGCCACCAGAGCTCTCCTTAGATGCTTATTGTTGTTGTGTACCCTGGAGTTGGAACCAACTCACAGCTGATCCTCCAGCATGTTTTCTGAGGCAGTGAATTGCACAAGAGAAGACTGTCCATCTTTCTCCTGCAGGTAAGTTGGTGGATTCGAACAGTGTGCCCTTTGGATTGCAACATGTTTGGTTTTTTTACCATTGTGCCAACAGAGATGCTAAGAGAATAAGCAAGGGATATGTGGATGCAAGATGCAAATAACAGAGGAAACAATTTGTAGGACGAAGACGGGGTACACGAGTACCCCATAGATTGTTCAAAACTGTAAATCTACAACTTCTCACTCTTATTGTTATCATTTAAGTGCCACTGAGTCCACTGACTCAGAGTGACACTAAATATAACCGAACAAAATGCTCCCAGCTCCTGCTCCATCCTTATGATTGTTGCTCTCAGACCTTTGTGGAAGCGACTGTGTTGGCTCATCTTGTTGGGATCTCCTTTCTCCTTGCCCCTCCACTTTACTAAGCACGATGCCTTCCTCCAGAGATTGGTTCATTCTGAAAACATGCACGATGTGCGTGAGATGAATTCCTGCCCATCTTCATGCCTAAGGAGCATTCCAGCTGTACTTCTTCAAAGACAGATTATTCGTTCATTTTTCTGGCAGTTCACTGTGTATTTAACATCCTTCAACAATACCACAATGTGAATGTATCAATTCTTCTCTAGTCACCGTCCAGCTTTCATATGCATATGAGATGGCTGGAAATACCACAGCCACAGCGTGGGTCAGAAGCAACTTAATCCTCCAACTGACATCTTCATTTTTAATAAAGAAGCCTTTTGCAGCAAATTTGCCCAATGAAGTAGGTCATTTGATTTCCTGACTACTATTCCCATGGGTGTTGATTATGGCTCCAAGGAAAATGAAATCCTCGACAACTTTATCACCGTGATGCTCACTGGGTCAGTGAAGAGGAGTTTTGTATACCTCCTGCTGAGATGTAACCCATACTGAAGCCTGTAGTCTTTGATCTTCATCAGTAACACCTCAAGTCTTCATTTTAAGTAAACAAGGTGGTGCCACACGGATAGTGCAGTTTCTTAAGGAATCTTGACACCATGTTTTCCTCTGCATAGGTCAACTCCTTGCATTATTTGCTAAGCATGCAAACTGAGTAAGGACAGTGAAAAAATCTAGCCCTGACACATACCTTTTCTGATTTAAACAATGCACTATCATCTAACTCTGTATGAATGGCTAACTCTTGGTCTATAGACAGTTTCTATATGAGGATAATTAAATGTTCAGAAATTCCCATTCTGTGCAATGTCCTACATAATAATTGTGATCCACATAGTGAAATGCCTTTTCATAGTCACTAAAACACAGAGATCGCAATTGGTTATCAAAGGTGGTAGCCCAAAGCAAAGCATGACTGAGGTCAAAGTGAAGGAAGACATCAGTACAGGAGGTAGGCTCTTAGACCACACAGGATAATCTGCTGAGAGAAAACGGCTCCAGGAGAGTCAGTTATGCAGGGTCAAGGTTAATTAAATACTTGAACCATTGCCTTAGATTTGAGGCACATCAGCCTCTTTCTTCCACTAATAGCATATTAAGATATTTTAATCGGTTGGAAGCATATACATGTAAAATATACAGAAAAAAAAAACATTCCTAGCAGTGATGTCATTGAAGCGACTGCCCTGGAGAAGGGTGGATGAATTTTCAATTGGAGGTCTGGACCACCAGGCCTTCCCGGGTCTCTTACGGCCCAAGGTTCTGAGAAGCACCTAGCAGAAGCTAAGGCTTTTAGCCAACTGCTCAAAACATGGAAAAGACACCTCTCCTCCTGCTAGAAACAGAAATCATGTGATGCTCCCTGACCTGAGTGAATTGTGCCCTGATAAATACTACAATGATGCAGTGCTGAATGGTGAACAATTTATTCCTCTTTTCCTTAGTTTCTAGACACCTCACAGCAAGATTACTGTGTTAAAAGCTCGCTCTCTTATTTTGAAATATATTTTGGGGCCAACAAAATGGAGTGTTGGTTTCATCTGTGAGTCATTTGAAGGCAGGAGCCCCCCCACCCCATCCACGCCTGTACGGAGCAGCACTTTTGCTGTCTCTATTTAGAAGATCAATCCCCAGTCCTGAGACCAGCTGCTGATGGGCGCCTTTCATAGAGTTATTAACCAAGTCACCACGGGGAATTGGGAAGGGACCTGACAAATGCAGTCATCACCACAGGCCTTCATCTTCCTGCTGAGTCCACTAGGAATCTCCCAGAGGGGGCCTGGGGTCGGATGCTGGGTGTCCACAAGCAGGGTTGGGCCTTAGTGGCTGCCAGCTAACCTCATCCTCTGACCGTGACCTGCAACCTGGCTTTAGTAAGCAAACCCCCACCCCTACCCCCAGGAGCTGGCTCCTTTTATGGTTTCAGAACCAGAGCTTCTGAGAGAGGGCCTGTAGTAGGGGGAAAAGGCAAATAAAGTCAGAATAAAGGAAAATAAACAGCTGCAGGGAAGGCACTGTCTTAGGTTTTCTTATCTTGAAATTTTTATATTTCTCCTCTGACTTCCTTTGAGGGCTGTGAAGAGGTGTCAGTGAAACTGACAATGTGCTGGAAGAGAAATAGAAGGGGAGAAGGCACAAGAGCGGGGGGACATGAAGAGGGGGAAAATGGCCCAAGCCAAAGAAAATGAATCAGAGCAAAGACGCTTTGAAAACAACTGCCAGGTCAGATGGGTATGATCAAAGGTTTACTGATGCTGTGTTGAGGGAAAAAATCATTAAGAAAGGCCAGAACAAGACAGTCGATTCCAACCAGAGCCACAAATAAAATGCATTCAAAGCAGTGCCATGAGGCAAGCCTTTCTGTTGCAGCCGGTGAAATAAAAAACAAGCTGATGATAGTTGGGAACACCAACGACAGAACAAAAGGAGGTAGGGGCGTGAAGGAAAACGATGCTTCTTACCCAGTTCGGTTATCATTAGAATGTGCGTCCCACTGTTTTTTTCCTGATTGACTGACACCAAAGGCAACTTGCCCGGTTTAGCTAATTGGATACAGCGTTTAAGGATAAGGGAAAGGGAGTGGAGGAAAGTACAGAAAAAGAAAAAGAGTAAGGGAATAACAGGAAACATTCTGAAGTAAAGGGACCCGAGACCATTTGTCTTGCAGGGGAAAGGGCATTCTGCAGATTAACAAATGGTAGTGGGGAATGTCATGGACACGTTCAAAGTTGGATTCCATTGACCAAAGACGATGACCTTCAGGGGCCCATATTTTTTTTTTTCTACCAGAATGGCATTTGTTGAAAACGAACAATGCCTATAAAGTAGCTCATCTAGCAAAGGTTAACTTCTGAGTTAGTACACAGAAACCCGATACTTGTGCCCAGTTCTCAAAAACAGGGTCAGCTTTCATCTGAGGTTGTGTAAATTGCCAGAGGATGCAGGTCATAGGAGGTGCCCATGTAGAATGCTCAAAAGCGGTGCTTCCGGTGAAAATACCAGACAGAATCCACCAACTATGCCTTATTTCCTCTCTGCCCCCTTCCCTAATTCATGTCCCAGTCTTAAACGCCTCATGTTACACTCTCTTAGAAACAATGATCAGCATTAAGAAAACTGTCTATTCTTTTCACAGGAAAGATAGATCAGTTTGACCTCTGGTAATCTATCATGTTTCTCCTCCTTCTAACCAAACAAACTCTAGGCTGAAAGAGCTAGAAAATAGACTGGCCTCCACATATACTGCATGATCCAGAAGAGATGGGGTGAAAGGAATTCCCCCAAGGCCCACATTAATCCTTACCCAGTTCAGTGATGATGGGGATATTGACTCCAGTCGTGATAGATGGCTGGCGTAACATCCCGTGTACTGGGCTGTTATCTGGAGAGGATCTATCCATTCCTGGGGGTGTGAACCCTAGTGAAAAGGAGGAGAGAAAAAGGAAAGATGTGGGAAATTTTGAAATAATTAGAGTACAATATGCATTCATAACCTAAGACATGGTTCATATGTTATTACAGGTCAGAAATCCTCACTCCCAGGACAAACACTGATGAGCTGCTGCTTAGAAAGGCAAAGGAGAATATATATATAAAAACTCAAAAACATCTTCAGTAGTTTAAAAAAAAAATCTAATCTCTATACCAGGTTTTGGTCTCCCCTTCTAGGCCCAAAGGATGACGGGACCTCCGTGTCTCCTTGAAGTTACAGGCCCACGTGACATTCGGAACACTCTGGCTCATGACATATGGACAGAAGCAACAGGTATCACTACTGGTACCAACATTTAATGTCGTGTGAATGACTTGTCACCCATTTCTTTCCAGGTGTAATAACAATGTAACTGAGGTTCCTATGGAGATGAAGGCTGGGCAGCAGCCCTGGACAGTTGACCAGACCCACTAAGCACTGCAAGCAAGAGAAAAAGAAATCTGTGTTGCTTTAAGCACTGAGATGTAGAGAATCTTTGGTCCCCCAGCATTACTAGGCTTCTTTACTGTAACCTTCTTTATATAAATTATTGCTTATCCTATTGTCATAGGATAAGCAGGGACTTAGGGATGGGTTTCTGACAGATTTATTAATGGCCAGTGGATGTGACTGAGCTCTAGTGGCTTAGTGCTAAAGTAACTGTGCTGCCAATTCAAAGTCACAGGGTTAAAATTCACCAGCTGTTCTGTGGGAGAAAGATGGCAATCTCTTCCCAGACAAGGAATTGCCTTTGAAAACCCACTGGAGGGTCACCTACGGGTTTGTTCCGACTCAACAGTATACAACAACAACAAAGAATGTGAAAGGAAAGTGCTGGGGGCTTGCTGGAAATAAAAAACCCACAGGGAGGTATTTCCTTCGAATTGCCTGGACCCTAATTTTTGTCCTTACTGACCTGAACCGTGGAGCAGCCCATTTTTCAATGACAGTGGACACCAGCCGAGGACAGAGCTAACTTTTGATTAATTTGAACTATAGAAGAAACAACTCTCAAGTTCTTGAGGTAACCAGCCCTCCTGTAATCCTTTACTGTGAGTGTGTGTATATGATTGTTCTGTGCCATCAAATTGGAACAGGCTCATAGCTGACTCTTCAGCATGTTTTCAGAGGCCATGAATCATACGAGAAGACTGTCCATCTTTCTCCTGTGCAGCAATTGGTGAATCTGAATTGATCACCTTTGACTTGGCAGTACAATTCCCTACTCATTAGGCCATCGTTATTACTGTTAGGTATTGTCGAGTCGGCTGACACTTATAGTGATCCTACAAACAAGATCTGAGTTCTGTCCTATCCTGGACCATCCTCACCATCCCCACTAAAATCGAGGCCATTGCTCCAGTCAATGGGTCAATTCATGTCATTGAGGGTCTTCCTCTTTTTTCTTGATGCTCTACATTTCCAGGCATGATGTCCCTCTCTCCTACCAACATGTTGAAAGTACATGACATGGAGCATCCTTCCTGCTAAGGAATATATGGCTGTACTTTCCACAAGACACATTTGTTTAGGGTGTTTTGAAATCTCCACATATATCCCATTAGCTTTGACCTCAGGTTGACTTTAATGTACGTATTGCATGCAAGAACTTTTCCATAAGATTTCCGTGGTTGTTTCTGGTCAAACATTCTTCTAAGTGGTATAGTACTGGTCCGTCTATTTGCTGTATAGAGGTAACTTGTGGTTGCTGTGATGCTAAACACTGTGACACTGGTGTGTCAAACGCAATTATGGATCCTCAGAGTGCAATGTGTTTGCTGGAGATCCCCGATAAAAACAAACTTGGAACCAGGAATGGCATCCACATACGAAATAACTTGCCTCTGGAAACTCTATGAATGTGGATAAATGACTGAAGCTATACAAGTGTTCAGTCTTTTGTTCACAGGGTCACAATGAATAGTCTATGACTTGATGGCACCTAACAACAACACCAATACTTTTTATGGAAGCAGATCACCTGAGTTTTTTTTTCTTCTACAAAACTTGGTAGTAGATTCAAAGTATCAACTACCCAATTTTTGGTTAGCTGCAACTTGAGTCATAAGTGAGAGGAAGAGTGGGTGTGTGTGGGGGGGTGTGTGCGTGCACACACATGTGCATGCATGCAAACTCACACATGCATATGTTTTGTTTGAGCTGTCGTCAAAATGAGAATGAGTCTTCTTTTCTTGCAGCTGAAGTCATCCATTCTGGTAGTATACCACCTGAACTTCCAGTGAATCCAACCCAGTTCTTGCAAGGTGGACATGGACACAGGAACACAAAGAAAAGGCATGCTATATTTATTTGGGCAGTTTGATTTTCTTTGGGCCTCAGGCCCAAGTCTCAAGTGTGTCATCAGGAAGAGTTTTCCCATCTGTAACTTCAAGTCTAATGAGAGTTTAGAATCATGGAAGTGGAGGAAGCTGACTGTCTGTCTATGTCTTCAAGGATGTGCCTACAGACACAGACTATTTGGCAAAGTACTCTACAGGTGAAAAAATTATTTACCACTTCTATTCATCTTGTAAAAAACATTGAAAAACATGGCCAATGGTGTTATCAGTACAATGTTCACAGTAAGGTCCATCCCACATCCTCCCCCTACCCTCTGCCCCTCCAAGCAGAGGCAGTAAAATCTCTGTATTTCCTCTGTTTTCTTCTACCCATTGTGGATTTCTACATGGGCTTTTCAATGAATTGGGACTTAAGGGTACAAAATCACTTGCTAAGTCTGTGAGAACAAACTCCAAATAGTGTGACCAAATTCCTCACCTACTCTCAAAAGTACTGTGACATTTTGGATATGTGTGAAGTGTTATCTAGAAAGAATAAAATGATAGGAGTTCAATAGTTGCCTTTTCTTTTGGAGACGCATAGTGTATTAAATGTTAGAGAAATACAAAAGGGTTATTTTCTGCTCTCCTGTGCACAAATTTTATATCATTGAGTGCAATATTTTCACAAAGATAAAAGAAAGTTTTATGTAATAATTTTTCCCAGGCCACATTTTATTTTATTTCTATACTAATAACATACTATGAACAGATTAAGTACTTTTTAATTACTCTAGAGTGCATCTTTCCAAACTTTGGACTGTGTGAGATTTTTGTTGTTGTTGTTGAGGGGTTTTTTTGTCATTTGCCCCCCTCTTTGGCTTGGTTGGTTTTCTTTCTTTTTGGCCAACCACCTAACCAAGAATATACATTTAAATGCTAGCTGTTTTCTTCCCCTGGAATAGTGAAAGGGGAAACTAAACTGTTTTCATCAGAAGTTTCATTCAAAGGCATGAAAAACTCCAAGTGACAGCCGTGCAGATTCAGTGGATGTGACGTTTTGAATTTCTTCAACTTGACAAGTAAACACCTTAAAACGGTAATGCTATATGCATAATACATGGCCTGTATTTTGACATCCATCATCAAATGCTGACTTGAGAAAATACGGGTTTGTACGTCAAGGAATAGCGCCCATAAGGCAGGGAGAAATGCGGGTCACAGGGTATTAGGAAAACTGTATTTCATTACAGAACCTGCAACAAGCCTTTTATTTTATCTTATTTAAAGATTCCATTTTCAGCTGTGAAAAGACTCAATTCCTTTGCATGAAACCTTCATTTAGAAATGACATGCTTGCCTCTAAGTCCTCTTTCATTCTGCTTTCATATTCCATTTTCCCCTTCAGTCACCAAGCCTAGTTCCATTAGCATCTGCAACTGACAAAGTACAGTGGGTGTCCTGCGGCTTCTCTCCACAGAAAGTCCTTCTCTCCCCTAAGCACGACCTCAAGTGAGCGGGTCTGCTGGTGCCTAGAAAACTTCAGTGATGATAATGCCTCTTTTTATTTCACTACTTTTCTAGCCTCACATTTTTCACAACAAAGACTAAAAAAACAAAAAACGAAAAAACCCCAAACTGTTCCTACCTTTCCTTCCCATAGAGTTGTGTTAAAGATTAATAGACTTTATTACGATTGGGTTTTTTCCTTATGGATCCTAATACAGGAAAACTATAGTCTGAAATGACAGTGTCGACCTAGATTCTCTAAATGACCTTGGAGAGAATAGAAACTCAGATTCTTCCACCTGATAGGATGGAGCAATCTGGCCTTCGGTGCCATTCGATGGTATCTGTCCCATTCATCACAGCAGAAGACGATAAAGGGGCAAATCTAAGCTGTGCCCTCATCTAATTGTCTCGTCTCTCTTCCTCCTCTAGTGTCCCCAATCCTGTAGCAATGGCTCTGTGTTTAATTGCACTTGAACTTCCTTTATGCAGAGCAACATTTCCGTTTTGAAAGTGAAAGCCACTTACACGTGGAACATACTCCAGAGATGCAAATCTACTGCCAGTAAACAGTGAAATTGGGGAACACTCCTTCTATCAGTCAAACCAACACTGGCATGCCCACTTAAAACACAAGTTTAAATGACCAAGGGAAAGAAGGCCAAGTTTAGTTTATGATCCCCAGTGTGTTTAAGTCCATTGATGTAGTCTAGTCCTCGTCAGTCCATCTGGTTGAGGCTTTTCCTCCCTTTCCGTGATTGTCTGTCCTCCTCAGTATGATTTGTTTTTCCAAGGACTGGCCTGTCCTGACAACTACCCAAAGCACATAAGGGAAAGTCTCCCCATTTTCACTTCTAAGGGACTTGGACAAAAACAGGCAGATTGGTTTGGGGCAGTCTGAGAGTTATCCATTCAAAACTCTTTGCCTGTATATCTAAGAAAAGTTTCTTTTCTTGCTTTAACAATATTAGCGGCTCTCTAGAGTATTCTGTTTTCTGGACCAAATTTATCTACTTATTTAGTCCACAAATTTTCCTCTTTTGTTTTTCAGGATCCCAATCCCATTTTCACCCCTTCTGCATTCTTTGGTAGTGCTAGCATTGTTGGCATCTCTGTTAGATTCAGCTAAGCAGCATCAGTCATGGTCAAGAGACGATTCAGGTTACTGCGTTTCCCAGAGGCTGGCTGCTCTGGGGGGCAGCTAGTGAAACTACTAAAAGGTCAGATGCTCTTCCACTCATGTTGTCACAGTGACAGTTCAGCTAGAATTGCTCAGAACGAAAGAGTTTAATGCAGACACTTGGTTCATTCCTGAAGAGTATAATCTAGAGAGACACAGGAATAAAAAGGATATCACCAATGTTTCATTTTTTCATTCATTGAATTGGGCCCTACTACATGCATGCGTGTATACACAGCATCTGAGAGGAGCATGTGGTTACAAATAAAAAAATACTGTGATTTGGACAAGATCTACCAGAAAAACCATAATCCACTGTCATTGAGCAAATTTCAATTCAAAGTGACACTATAGGTCAGAGTGGAATTGCCCATCGGGTTTCCAAGGCTCCATTTTACTCAAGCAAATTGCCCATTATTTTCCTGTGCAGCAACTGGTGTGTTCAAACCAACAAACATTTGGTTTAGCAACATGCTCTTTAAAAGCAGTGCTCCTTGGGCTCCATCAAGTCTACCAGGAGGATGGTTGTAAGACAATTTCTGTGTGATGTAGACCTAATTTCAGTAGAAAGCAAGAAAGACTAAATATCATGTTTCTGATGAAACTCTAAGCAAAGACAATAATGCTTTCTATCTAGACTGACTGAGCTCAGGGGAGAACTATAGTGAGTGCTATCACTCGAGTGCTCCCTGGACTTGTGGACTTTTGTTCATGCAGTGATTTCTTTTAGAGACTCTGAATGTTGCACATAGTTAATGGTTAGCAAAGCTGAGAAGCCGATAGTTCAAGTCTATCCAGAGATGCTTCAGAAGGAAGACCTGGCAATCTACCTCTGAAAGCTTAATCTTAAAGCCCTACAGAGTGGGGATGCCATGAGTTAGAACTATTAAGTAGGTAGTGAACTCTTTTGTTCACAAACTATCCTACATAGATGCCACTAGTAGAGTAGAGATGAGAAAATCTAGGCACAGGGGAGTTAAGCACTTTATTCAAGGACATCCATCCAGGAATTAGCAGACCTCAGGCTTGTACCCAGGGAAGATAGCTGCTCTAACCAGTGTGTAGTACTACTTATTATCTACGAGACCTGTGCTAAGGGTCTTCACCTGTCGTTGTCATTCTTATGTGCTCTCGAGTCACCTACAACTCAGGTCCTCTGAACTCTGTCCTATTCTGAGCCAGTCTCACTGTGTCCGAAACACCTGCCCTTATCAACTCAGTCACTGTGTCAATGCACCTCATCCAGGGTCTTCCTCTCCGGCATTGTCCCTCCACCTTTCCAAGAATGATGGCCTTTATGGCCAAAGTATGTGGACAGAGCTTCAAAATACTTGCCTCTGAAAGCAAGTTTGTTTCACTCTCTCCAGAACAGATCTGTTTGTTCTCTTGGCAGTCTATGGTATGTTCAATACTTGTCTCCAACAGCACAACTCAAAGGCATCAAGTCTTCTTCTGACATTCTTAGTCATTGTCCTGCTCTCTGATGCATAGCAAGTAATTAAGAAGACCGTGGTCTGGATCAAGTGCACCTTAGTCTCTAGACTGACATCTTTGCATGTCAGTACTCTGGACAGGTCCTTGACATAAGACTTTCCTAATCCAATTCATCTTTTGATTTCCTGGCTACTGGGTCCAAGGGCGTTGATGGTAGACCCAACAAAGCAGAAGTTTTTTACAATCACAATCTTTTCTCCATCTATCGTGGAGATGCCAATAGGGCCACTGGTGAAAATCTTTGCTTTCTTGATGTTGAGCTTCAATCCATTTTGAAGGCTACAAATGCTTCAGGCACTCCTCAGTTTCAGCAAGTAAGAATCTGCATAATGCAGACTGTTGATGAGTCTTCTTCAGTTCTGATACCACAGTCCTCCTTATAAAGCCTAGCCTCCTGAATGATATGTTCGTATATAGATTGAAAAGGTATCGAGACAGAACACGTCCCTGACACACACGTTTCCTGATTTTGAACTTTGCAGTGTTTCCTTGCTTTGTTCTGTCTCCTGCTTTCTGGTCCAAGTATAGGATTTGCATGAGCACAATCATATGTTTTGAGATTCCCATTCTTCTCAGAATTAGGCACAATTTCTCAATTTCTTGGAATCTGCACAGTCAAATGCCTCTGTATTGTCAATGAAACACAGGCATTCTTCTGGTGCTGTCTGCTTTCAGCCAAGATCTATCATGGCAAACTTGTGAGATGACTCCACAAGGTATAATAGAATTGCTCCATAGAATTTAAAAGGATATATCACTTATGCAGTTCAATTGTCACACCTTTTCCTATAGAGTGGGTGATAGTTTTGAACCACAAATCTTTGGGTTAGCAGTCAAGTGTTTAACCACTGTCCCATCAGGGATCCTTCCTGTTATTTTAAGCCAAATCAAATCCATTGCCACTGAGTTGATTTCAAGACATGGTGACCTTACAGAGTCTGCAAGACTATCATCTTTTGGGGCGCAAGCTGCCACAGTTTTCTCCCATGGAGTCTCTTTT
>NW_006399808.1:4779486-4793064 GCF_000299155.1 Elephantulus edwardii | reverse complement strand
TATATATATATTTAGATAAGGAAAAGAAAGCTCAGAGTAGCAGTAGCTTGGTCAAGTACACCCAGTGGACAAGTGAGAGCTGCAACAGTCTGACTGCAGAATCACCACTCAGCAGACTAACACCCCACCCCTCCCACCCCCATATGTCATGGTCTCTCTGGCAGCCTAGTGCTTAAAGATCTGCACTGCCAGCCCAGAGGAAAATGCCTCAAATCCACAAGCTCCTCTGTGGAAGAATAGGCAATCTCCTCCTGTGCAATTTAGAGCCTCTGAAAGCACACTAGAGGGTCATCTATGGGTGGTCCCGACTCCACAGCAATGAACTGTTGCGTTTGCTTCCCTTGCACTAACCCTGGCAGGCGAGTTTGGGGCCTGAGCCAGTTTTACTCTTTTACCGCTTTCACTTTTAAGCAATAGCAGATAACAATTGGGACCCATTGTAGTTATGCTTAACTTGCTTTGGCAGCGTGCACAACTCAGTACATATAATAAATGCTTTATTGCTGTGCTTTTCCATAGGGGAAACACAAGTACTTTCTAAATCTTCTCCAGTTAAATCTCCATGCCTTTCCGGCAAGAGAGAAGGAGAAAGAAATGCTTATCAATCACCTCCCCCAGAATAGATGGAGAAATGAAGAAGGCAAGTGCCTCCACCCTCCCCCAACAGATTTAACATAAAGGAATTGGTTCAAATGGTGGGCCAAATTATCTTTTATTGTGTGCATATAAATGATGGTTAGAAATCCATATGCTGCATTAAACTAGGGAAATAAATTAGGCTGAGTCATCTAAGTTTGCTGAGACAGGTATTCAATATGAAGTTGTAAAAGGGAAAGATCACCGTTAAACATGATCTATAAAGACATGTTAAAATCAAGAGAAACATCTCATATTACATCATCTAGGAGATGAATTAAATTTCCTGCTAATGCCAGGGGAGGGGAAAAAAAATCCCAAAGCCAAATGTCAGATGAAGTGAAGATCAATAAAAATATTTTGATAAGTAAATGCAACAATGCTATTTAACACTTGATTGGCAACTGCTGAAACATAAATTATCCAAATTTCCCATTGCCGCTTATGGGAAAATTATGCAGATTAGAACTTGATTAGGCTTATATCATGAGACTCAATTTGGACTTTTAATCTATTAAGCTCCAATAAATGAGGCATCTGAATAGCTCCCCTGAGCAACTACAGTAATAGCCACAGTAGTCATTTCTGCAGCAAGTATTCCAACAAATTCTTCAGCGGCTCGAGCAAAGCAAATTCCACATACAGAAGAACAGATGCCCTTTTAACTTGCAGTGGGGGTAAAAGTGGGGGCAGGGAGATCCTTGAGCACAGGGTTGATTTGGGAGCCAGATTTTTGTAAAAGAATGCAAGAGAAAGCTGGCCAAAGGAAAAAATGTCAGTTTAACCTTGGAGAATTTTTCCACAGTCATCGTCATTTGTTTTCCACAAAGCTGTAGTCCTGGAGTCAGGAAGGTCAGACCACTGACCAGTAACAAGTGATTCTTTACTGAGCGGGCAGCTTCTCCTCACTGTCCGACAGCTATTCCAACCAGCCACTTTCCACTTAAGACCTTGAGGTGGCTGTGATCCCTCCTCAGCTGGAGGCCAGTGTTGGGAAGGGAGAAGAGGGCTGAGTCCTTTGCAAATCTTGACTCTGTGCTCATCTGCTGCATGTCCTTGTTCTTGGTAGGGACACTCAAACTGAAAACTGTCTTTTGCCCCAGAACCTAGAGAGAGTGCATGCCTTCCAGATAATTCTGTAAAATCTGGACCATAATATTCTTCCTTTTTTTGATTCCTTTTAATTTAAAGCAGGGGAGCTCCTGTGGCCTAGTGGTCAGAATCTGCACTGAAATCCTGAAGGCACACGGTTCCAATCCACCAGCTGTTCGGTGGGAGAAGTATGGGCAATCTCCTCCCATGTGATTGATGTACTGCCTGTGAAAACCTGCTGGAGGGTCAGCTATGTGTCGGTTCTGACTTGATGCACACAACAGCAACACAGCACAGCCAAAGGTGGAAAAGTGACTGAAGTTGTCTAGTCAATTCCTCCATTTCAGAGATGAAGAACCAGAGGCCTAAAGAGAAGTCAATGTATCGAAAGCCTTGGAGTTTGCTGCTGGTGGCCTTTCCAGAGCAGTTCAGCTGTTAATATGTGTCTCCTTTCATATCTTTCTCCATGTGAAGAAATCTGTTTCAGCATGTGATGGAGGGCATCTGATCTCAAGTGTGAGGTCAGGAATAGCATGTGATCCCAGGCAGTGACTTCTAATGGTCAGTGGGGTTGCCCTCTACGACTTTAATTCAGAGAAGGCTCTGTCCCTCAAGCTGAGCCAACCAATGATCTCAAAGGGATCCTTTCTAAAAGCTGTTAAGTATGTGGTGGTCAGGAACCCAGAAGGACATAACTATGGGCCTGTTGTTGTTAGCTGCCCTCGAGTCAGCCCTCAACTCATGCAGACTCCAAGCACAACAGAACTAATCATGTGGTTTCAGCCCCAGGATCAGTCGTAGATTAAGATTTTCACTTCTTTCAAGGCTTTCCTTCTTACCCTGTCTTTCTATGGAAGCTCTGCTGAAACCTGTTGAAGCATCACAGCAACACACAAGCTCCCACTTATAGAAACATGAGAGGAAATAACTTCAGGTCTCCTGTATGGGGGGGCAAGAATTCCCACATGTGACCACGAGCTTAAAGAACACAGGCTCACGGTAGATATTCTCTACTCTTTAAGCTAATTTTATTGTTTTGTTTCCTTTAAGAGGTCCTGAAGGAATATACTTGGTTTAAGGTTTAAGGCTGATCAGAGGACAATAATTTCAGAGCTTCATCCCATTTCCATGGCTCCAGAATTATCAGGATCCTGTAAGAGCTTCAATTTCTATGATCAGTCCCCTCTCCTTTCTTTACTAGGATTCCTCTATAGAATCGTAGATCAAAATGCTCAGCAATGGCAGCCAGGTATCACCTACTTTATCTGGTCTCCTGGAAAAGGGAGCAGTTGTTTATGGAGAAGACAGTTAAATCACACATCCTATTTACTCTTCATATTCCAGATTATCTTTCTTCAGTCAGGTGGGGACCAACTATTGGAAGTTGGATGGCAAGCGTCCATTACTCAGTAAACTAGGAGATAGAACAGAAGCACTAAGTGGGCCAATGCATTGTCCAGGCCATGAGACCATGATCTTAAGCCACCAAGCCAAAGAAATAAAGTCCCTGATGTATTTGCTTATCCAGCAGCACCCTCAGCAGCAACTTTTCTAATGAGGACTGGTGGTGTGGTCCACAGGGAATTGCTTTGCTAATCCAAAAGTGAAGGCTGCTGCTGGCTTGAATCTACCAGCTACTCCCTGGAAGAAAAATAGGCATCTCCTCTCATGTGAGTTACAAGCCCTGAAAATCAGTGGAGTGTCATCTATGAGTCTGTCCCAACCCTATAGCAATGAGAATGAGTGAGAGGGTTTTCTAATCCATGGCATTTTATTAGGGCCTATGGAGCTAGGTTAACACACCCAGCCGCCATCCTCGCCCAGCCCCACAGTATAAAGTGCCTCATCCTCATAAGCACTTGTGTTCTGAGTCTGGATCACACTAAACCGAAAAAAGATTCTCTGTGATTATTTGCCTATGAGACTTTCTAGGATGTATCCAGGGTTTACTTCTCTCACCTACTTGCAACAAAATACACTCAAGAGCCATCTCTCCAAGCAGACAGTGTTTTTACCATAAAGATTACTATCTGATATCTGTCTCTCAGAGGTGGGTTAATCTAGATGCTTTAGTCTTTAAAAGTATCATTAAATAAGAAAAAGCAAAGAAGAAAGGAAGAAACACAACTCATCACAACTTGAACACAACGTAAAACAAATTTGTAAAGAAGTCTAGCACTGCACTGCAATCCCATACTCGGTTCAAATCCACCAGATGCTCTGCTGGAGAAGGAGGGGCTATCTCCTCCTGTACCAGTCAGATCCAATTTGACAGTACACATAAAAAATAGTAAAATAAAATTAAAACAAGAAAATCTTTTAAAAAAGAGTCTAGCACTGCCCTACTCTAACACCTTCATGCTCCAAAGAGTTTGTGGCGTTACAAAAAAATTCTCCACAAGTTCTCAGTTGCTTTTTAAAATGAGTTAAATCATTTGTTATCAACTAGATTCTGAGTCATGTCATGCCTACATCTACCACCGAAGAACTGTGCGCCACCAGGTTCTCAGTGGCCGAGTTTATGGAAATAAATATCTTTTAAAAGACTTAAGGGGATATTTCCTGGAGGTAGATATTTTTAAGATTTCTTTAGAAGTGCCTGTAGGTAGACTCAAATTGATCAGATTTTTTTAAGCAGTCAAACGTGAATTATTTTTACCCCACTCTGGTGGCCTACTGGTAAGGAGCTGTCAATCCAGAAGAAGGCAGTTCGAATCTACCAGTTTCTCTGTGAAGAAAGATAAGTAACTCATCCCTCTGTGATTTATTGCTTCTGAAAACCCACTGGAGGGTCAGCTAAGAGTTGGTTCCGGATAGATGGCACATAACAAGGATTCACATTATAAGGGAGCTCTGGTGGCCCAGGGGGGTGGGGTTGTGCTGGCTGTCCAAAGTAGACAGCGTCACTAGCTAATCTTCAGGAGAAAGATGGGCAAGCTCCTCCCATGTGATTCTTCACCTCTGAAAACCTGCTGGAAGAGCAGGTATGAATTGGTTCCAACTCAATGGCACACAACAATTCACCTAATAGCTTGTAAGTAAGACATAGCCACATAACATCAAAAGACTTCTAATCCTTTGAGCTAATTAAATTTATATCTACAAGTACGTGCATAGCCATAATTTCCTTAGATTAAAGATTTGGTTACAATGTTCCTCACTCACAGTTATTAATAAAAATGTCGAATTGAAAAATAATATGAATGTAATGTCCAATTTCAGGAAATTGATTATATTCAATATATGTCCACTAAAAAGGCAGGAAAATAATTAATGGCACGGGAAAAGGATCATAATTTATTTTGTTTGTGGAAAACAGTTACAAACTAGTCTTTACAATTCATTTACAAATGAGAAAGTACATATATCTATAGAAAGAAGCCTGAATGTCAACTCAAGTCTGAGTGACAACATTGTAAATAATATGTATTTTCTTTTTGCTTATATATAGTCATTAAATTTTCTACAATAAAATGTAATTATTTCGTGTATTGACAAGGAAATGAAATGATGTGTGACTGGCATGGGCTGAGAGAAACTGGGGGGAGGGTGTGGATGGACACACATTTTAGAGTTGTTAGCATCCTCAAGATTAATTTGAGCATTCCCTTCACTTGGCAGATGGGGAAATTGAGGCTCTAAGACGTAAACTGGCCAGTTCAAAGTTACTGAATGTTAGTAAGTTGGGCCTAAAGAGAATGTATGCATTCCCAGTTCTCTGCTATTTTCCATCACATTACTTTCTAAGAGCCACTCCTCATCTGAGAAAGATGGCTGCTACGTGTGCGGTATGGTTTTTAACTTCTCTTGAGTTGTCTGATTCTTGGCAACTGCTTGCACAGCAGAATCATGATGTCTGTCATCATGTTTGCACTGAGCTCTGGTGGCCTACTGGTAAGAAATTATGCTACAATCCCAAAGGCACGAGGTGCAAAAGTACTAGCTGCTTCACAACAGAAAGATGAGCAATAGCCTCCCATGCAATTTGCTGCCTCTTAAAACCTGCTGGAGGGTCAACTTTGGGTCGGCTCTGACTCGACAGCACACAAAAATAACAGCAATCTTTGGAAGTCGATCACCAGGCCTTTATTCCTTGTGTCTTAACCTGAAAACTGCTGAAATCTGTCCAGTAATACAGTAATATAATAGCACAGGTGCTGTTACTGAGAAAAGAGGCAGCTGTGCATGGAGTACTCTGGTTGAC
Organism: Elephantulus edwardii; assembly: GCF_000299155.1. Classification (NCBI taxonomy): domain Eukaryota; kingdom Metazoa; phylum Chordata; class Mammalia; order Macroscelidea; family Macroscelididae; genus Elephantulus; species Elephantulus edwardii. Next base: position 4,787,132 of record NW_006399808.1, on the reverse strand, counting down.
AATTGAGCCCTTAGTCTCTCGCATGCAAGAGAAGCACGTTACCGCTGACCCACTGCTGTCCAATTTGCTGAGTACTTATGTGCCTGTGAAGGGTCATAAAAACCCACAAGACTTCACACACACAGGTTATTGGTCGGCCTGGTTTCCAACACAGAGAAAACAGTGCTGCTTGCTGATTTTCACCTGTTTCCAGTAAGCCCTAAGGCTTCTCTCTTCTTCTCCCCGAGCCTAACTCCTCTACTTCTGACTAATGTTTCTCCTCTCAATGAGTTATTTTGGAGAGATATTTTCTGTTGCAATGTTTCCCATATCTTTTATTCACTATTTTACTACTTGTTATTGTGTCAACCCTGCCTTGTATGTCAGAACGGAAATACTGCCTACAGGGCTTTCAGTGGCTCGGCTTTTGAAAGAGGATTGCCAGGTCATTCTTCAGAGACAACTTGAGTGGAGTCTAACTTTCAACCTTTAGGTTAGCTTCCAAGTATTATTCATCTGCACCATCCAGGGATGCTAGCCACTGCTGTTGTTGTTGTTATTAGGTGCCATCGAGTCGAGTAGTGACCCTATGAAAGAAATATCTGAGCCCTTGTTCTATCCTGTGCTATCCTCACACTTCCTAACACACAAGAACCCATTGTGTCAGTCACCGTGTCAACCCACCTGGTTGAGGGTCTTTCTCTCCTTCGCTGAACCTCCACCCTTCTCAGCATCATGTCCCTTCTCCAAGGAACAGCCCCTACTAGCAACATGCCCAAAGTATGTGGGACAAAGCCTTATCACTCTTGCCTCAAAAGAGCACTCTGGCTGCACCGTCTCCAAGACATATCTGTTTGTTCTTTTGGAAGTTCAGTGCTCTTCTCTAACACCACAGCTCAAAGGTGTCAATTCTTTTTCTCTCATCCTTATTCACTGTCCAGCTCTCAGATGCATATCAAGTGATCGGAAAGACGATGGCCTGAATCAGACACACCTTGGTCCTCAAACTGACATCATTACTCCTCAATAATTTGGAGAGGTCCCTAACTGCAGATTTTCCCAGTGCAATGTGTCTCCTTATTTCCAAGAGTGTTAATTGTGGATCCAAGCAAGATGAAGTTGCTGACATTTTGAATCTCCCCTCCATCCATCATGCTGCTGCTTATTGGTCCAGTGGTAAGAATTGTTGTCTTCTTCACACTGAGATGCAATCCATACCTAAAGCTGTATTCCTTCATCTTTGGCAACAAGTGCTTTATGTCCTCCTCACTTACAGCAAGCAAGGTTGTGTCATCTGCATAATGCAGGTTATTAAAGAGTCTCCCTCCAATCCTGATGCCACACTTCTCTTCACAGAGTCCAACTTATTGTATAATTTTCTCAGCACTCAGTTTGAATTGGTGTGGAGAGAGAATACAACCCTAATGCACTCCCTTTTCAATTTTAAACCATGCAGTGTTCCCCTACTCTATTCACACAACAGCCTCCTAGCCCATGTATAGGTTCAGTAGAAACACAATTAAGTTCCCTGAAACTGCAATTCTTTTCAATGTCAGCCACAGCTTGTTATGATCCACCTAATCAAATGCCTTTGCATAGTCAATAAAGCACAAATAGACATTCTTCTGGTATTCTTCACTTTCAACCAAGATTCATCTGACATTAACAATGATCCACTACTCTAAACTGTAGTAATTATTCTGAGAGTTTAAATGCTTTTAAAACCTCTTTACTTTTTTTTGTCTTCTATAACCATTGAATGATTTATCCATTTCAATGTGGAACCATATACTATAGCTTTTTACAAATTCTTTTTCATTCCAAATTCCTGCATGGGATCTGCTCCCTCTGCTGTCATTACAAAAGCTGTTTTGCCACTTATCTGTTTCCTTCTTTTTCATGTTAGATCACATGTCCAGTAAACCAGAGGCCCACTATGCCCAGGAAGAGGCAAACATATACCGTGTAAGACAGCTATATGAAGTGGATGCTAACAAAACCCACAGAAACTCCCCTTATGCTGCCAAGACTATATACCATTTTGTTTCCATTACATCAATTCTTCTCCCCCTTTTGCGAGCATTAATCAAAGAAATGCAAAGAGCTCATTAAAGTGATAGATTGGCTGAAAACGTAACCACCTTTCCATTATAAACAGTTTCTTTAAGCTCTCAGGGCTATAGGTTTTGTTTTTCAGCATTTGTCATGTAGTTCAAATGTCTTTTTACATTGGAAACGCCAAATGCCAAGTGGGCCCCAGTTGTTTGGTTTGCTGTTAACCAATGGCCCACATAGCAAAAACCAGAGCTATGAAATCACAGGCAAACTCAAATATCCGTATCTTAAGTGCACACAAAATTAAGTAGCTGTAAAAGATGGATTTGCCAAGCGATCCCAGGCACTGCCTTGCAATTCAGGAGAAGCAGAATTCCATCACCTACAGCACGCAGCCGGCTGTCTCTGAAAGGTTAGAAAGACGCCTGGCTGACATATCAGCCAAGGTTCCAAACTTCTGATACCATTGTAAAAGCAAGCTCTCTAATTTTTTTACAAAGAGTTTTAAAGGCTTCCCTGCATATATGTTTATGCTGGCAGATGAATATATAATGGGGTCTTGGATCTTAACACACAGACACACCACTCCACCCTCCAACTCCTCTAAATGAGAGAATGATCGACAGCTGGTGATTGATTTTGAGCAACTATGTTTATAGCATGATCAATATCCTTTGCCACAATATAATAAGAACATTAACATTATGCTCAAGAATTTTACCTCTGGAGTTAGCCTGAGTTTGAATTCTGCCTTTTTTCGATTCCTATTTTTATAACTGTTGTAGTTGTTGATTGCCTTCAAGTCAAGCACGACTCATAGCGACCCTATGAACAAAAGGCCTAAAGCCCCTCTACGACTATTGACATTTATCAAAGTTCATAGGTTTCCTGGAGGCATGTTATTTAGGAAGTGGATGCCACTCTAGGGGCAAGTTACTTGATTTCTGTACCTGTTTTCTGTAAGATGACAAAGAAAAAGAATGCTAAGTAGGTTAAATTAATGACTAACAATACATTTAAAGAGCCACAGCAGTGCCAGGCTTAGCACTTTAAAAGTACTAAGTTATATTAAGGGAGCGCTGATGGCCTAGTTGTAAGAGGTAGCACTGCTAAGGAGCTCTGGTGGCCTAGTGGCAAGAAGCTGCACTCCAATCTGAGAGGTAAATGGTTTGAAGCCACCAGATTCTCTGCTGGAGAAGGAGGGGCACTCTCTTCCTGTACCAGTCAGATCCAATTTGATGGTACACACAAAATAATAATAATAAAATTTAAAAAAAATTAAAAAGAAGTAGCACTGCAATCCCCAAAGTACATGGTTCAAAAACACCAGATGCTCCAGGGGGAGGATGGGCAATTTCATCCTGTGCCATTTACAGCCTCTGGAAATCTGCTGGAGGGTCAGCTATGGGTTGGTTCCAACTTGACAGCAAACAACATTTATTATGTGGAGCTCTGATAATGTGTCCCTTACTGACTATAGTCTCAAAGGCTAGCAGAAACATCCCTTGTATAAGTTACTATAGTGGCTGAAAAGGCCATAAGATGGAGAAAAATGAGCAATCACCACTGCAATTACAACCTTAGAAACCGAACAAAGGGCCAGTTGTGAGTGCCTCTCTCCAGCAAGGAGTTGAATTGAGTTCTTATTAATAAATGTTATTATTTTGAATGACAGAGCTGGCAAAGAACTGGGCAGAGAATTAAGAGATTCAGGTCCACTCAAGCTTACTCTCAACTATTTGTAAGACCCTGGAGAGACTCAGTCTTCTTCCCAGGGAAGGTAATGCCCTAAGTCCAACTGGTTCTTGAAAAACCTGTGGTTCTAATTTCGGGACATATTCCTAAGACAGGAAACATAATAATTCTGGGTTGAGTTACCCAATGTCCAGGAATGACTGCAGAGGACAGAGTCCATGAGGTTGCTTTTCTAACGAGGTGGAAGACACTTATCCTCTCTTCCCATAACCAACCACATAGCTAGATCAAGAAATAAAAGATAAAGATACATGCTTACAAGTTCATCATTGTTGTCGAGCCAGAACTCCTTCACAATATACCCTCTGGCAGGTTTTCAGAGGCTATAAATCTCATGGGAGAAGATTACCCATCTATTTCCCATGGAATCGCTGGTGGATTGGAACTGTCGGAGAGTCTTGGACTTTGTGTTAACTGCACAACTCCCTATAGACTGCACCAACAGAGCTCCTTCCGCACACAAAAGACAGCTACCAAAATACAGTATCATTGCAAACACGCAGTGTGGTAGCAAGCATATGACAATCACAGACTTGACACCCTGTCTTCTCCCAGGACTAACCCAAAAGTTGTGGTCCTCCCTCCTGCATCTGCTCACCTCACGAACAGAGAACCAGGGTTCACTGATGCAGGCAACCACTCTGGCCCTCATTTTATTTATCAGCTAAACAAAGATGGCTCTAAGCCCCTCTCAGCTCTGACATTTACGTCTCTTCCATGAGCACAGGTTTCGAAAGTACATTTGTAGCGAATAAACCAGAACAGGGGACACCAAAGGCTTTCTTCTCAGAGGACTTGACAAACTTTGGTGTAGGTTCCACCATTCAGCCTAGTTCTACGCCTTTGATGGGAGAGTGAAAATTCTGTCCTCAGAGCAAAGAGAAGGATGTACTTTCTCTAAAGTTACTACAGTGGCTGAAAAGGCCATAAATAACCATTTATTAAACAAACAATACGGGCTAAAGGAAGAGAAACTGCTACAATTAGGCCCCTGAGGCTGGCAGGCACTGTACAGAGCTGTGGGACTCTCTCATAATCCTTGCAATATATTACTGGTGGTTCAATTTCCTTGAAGTTATCTTCATAATCAAGATGAGATCCTAGTCATTGTGGGCTCTAGAACTATTTTTAATTTTAATTTAAAGAGCAATTAAAGAAAGACAATGGATACACGGGATAATAAAGTAAGTGATTAGCAGCATGCAAATGACAGAGGCGTAATGATAATATGGTTCTAGTCTCCAAAGGCCTCGTGGAGAAGAAGCCCGTCCTACATGTGGTTGTTCAGCTAATGCATCTCAACCCACAATTACAACATTGCTGACACCATTAACCAGCGAAACAACATCACTTCACGAAATCCTTGTTGTCTCATTAAAATGGAAAGGGTCAGGTAATTTACCAGCGTTGTGTGTCTAGTTTTGTTGTTGGTAATTAGCAAACATTACCCAGCATGAACTCCCGCTGGGAGCAGGAAAAACTTTGTGAAATATTAAAGAGGAAAGTCTTTATATTTCACTGGAAAATTGAAAAGAGGTGCTGTGATGTTCTCCTTGTCATTCCTTGCATTAAGAAAAGGAACACAAAGCAACTTTGGACTCTTTAATTTAGAGTAAAATGTTTGAAAGGCATTAGAATTTGTTGACCAAATTAAGAGCCTGCTTCGGAGCGGTATTCAGGCAAAGAGGGTGTGTGCATCCCAGTTTACAAAACAGGACTGGTGTGGGGAGGAGAGGGAAATTGCAACCTACATCTTATGGGTTTTTACCCCAGTTTTCTAAATCTGTCTCTTTGAAACTGAGGGAAGGCACTATAAAAAGTCTTCTCTTTGGAACACTTTTAAGAGTTAAACAAGCACCAGAACTGTTTATTCAAAATGTTATTTATATGATTCTTTTTTTTTAAATGCAGAGATTGAGGAAGTATATCACTCGGCCCTGACTTCCGGCCTCTCTGCCTCCCAATAGAGGCTTTGATGATACTGGAACTGAGGCCCCGCAAAGCCAGCAAACGTTCGGTGTGCTGTCACGGCTCAGGTTGGTATCTTATTCTTTAAATGGAACTTTTGGAACATAAAACACGTTCCAATAAAAGTGAACAGAAAATTATGAATTCATTAAACTACTTTGCTATCTTGTGCTATATATAATATTTATACTCCAACTACTGTAAAATATGCTTTAATATCTTTAGGCAACTATAAGGACTTAAATATTTATAAAATGGCTAAAGATAAAGTATGGCCCTCTTATTCCTACATACAGATGATGTAAGGCATGCAATCAAAGACAATAACACTCCGGGCTCATCTGTCATCTTAAAGGAGCCGATCACCGCGCCATCCCTCGTGTGCCATCTACATAAGAGTTGTTGCCGGCACAGGCAACTCGAGAGGAGTCTGCTCCTTAAAAACCACCTAGAGTGCCATACGTCACCGAAAACAGGGCTTTCGGAAAATGGAGACAAAACGATAAATTTGCAGGCAAAACAGCTCCAAGAGGGGCTTCAAAGTACTGTTGTATTTATCGCTGGGACATCTGGGGATGGGAAGCATTTTGATTTACTATTTCATAACAGAGGCAATTGCTTTCATGCATGGTGTATAATTAATGTTCACCAGAAGACAAGTCCTTTAAAAAAAAACTCTCAATACTCCAAAAGTAAATAAATAAACAAACAAATAAATAAGACACGCCCATTTAATAGGAAGGGTGGACTTCCTTCAGAAATATGGAGTGCAGCAAAGAATCCCAATAAAAGGAAGCAAAAGTGAATTTATAATCACCTGGAGGCCCATTAAAACTGGGTTTATAGATTAAGTGTGAAACCTCAACCCTGACGTTCTCATTCTTTATATTGTTTCCTTGACTTTAGATCCATGGTCTGATTAATTTTCAAAATTCTTCCATTTTCTATGCCAGTTAGGCATTCAAAGGGCAAGCAGTCTACCCCTTGCCTTGATCCCTCAGGTGGACACTCTCCTGCTTACCTGCCCTGATCTCTTGGGATGGTTCAGGCCTGAAAACTACCTAGAAGTTTGTGAGCCATGATCCTTCCTCAGGCACCTTGCTGTCCTGGAAAAAGGAGTGAAGTCTGTGCCTCTCAGACTTGAGCTCATCCTGGAATCACTGATGCCTGTGTCTTACCACCAGATGATTCTGATTTAACTGATCTAGGGGATAGTCTGCACATTGTATTTTCAAAAATTCTTTACATTATTGTCATATGTGCCTATAGGCATAGATGTATCAAATAATTTCTGCATAAGCATTTACAGTTAAAAAGAGAGGGGAAAAAAAATAAAAAAAAAAGAGTGGGGAACAACTCAAGTGTCCATCACTCGACAAATGGCTAAAAAATTGATGGTTTATCCACAATTAAAATATTAGGTATCATTAAAAAATGAGCAAGAATTCGTGAAATACTGCTCAACATGGATGAATCTAGAATAAACCATGCTGAGTGACATTTCAGTCACAGGAGACAATTATGGTACAAAATCTCTAAGATAATGAGCTAAAAAAAGGTTTGGAGGGAAAACAAAGATGGGAAGCGAGGGAGAAGGAAATTACAATTAATAAATACGTAAGTTAGGGGGAGGAAAAGACAATATACAATAAGTGAGTAATAGTAACTTAATAAATTACACTAATCAACCAAAATTAACATTATAAAACAAAATGTCCCTGTATGTTGTTGTTGTTGTTGTTGTTGTTGTTGTTGTTGTTATGTGCCGTCGAGTCACCTGCGACTCATAGAGACCCTATGTACAACAGCCCTAAACTCCGCTCTGTCCTGTGCCAATCACACTGTTTCTGACACTCCCATCCCAATTATCCCAGTCACTGAATCAATCC
>NW_006399808.1:4765212-4776466 GCF_000299155.1 Elephantulus edwardii | reverse complement strand
AGTGTTGTCCCTACCTTTCTCACACGCATCTTTACCCACTTATTTCCTGCTTCACCATCCACCAGGATACCCATCCACTTCTACCCTCTCCCTTCATATCTATCTCCCTTTCACCAGTCCTCCATCTAATAACTTATAAATGAAGCTTCCATGGCTTCTGTGATTTCAAACACATCAGCTGATGGTAGTTCCTTATACTGGGGTCAGTTTCTCTGAAGTTTAGTTGTAATGTTTCCCGAGCAAAGGTGATGCATCCTGTAGAAGTGGTGTGTAGATAGGGATGGGTCTGCGGGGTCTGAGGCTGTCCTCTAAGCTGCCCAACTTCAGCTAGTCAGATGCCTAACCCCTCCTCTGAGCGTCCTGCTGGAACGAATGTCGCGGGCAGCTTAGAGGACAGCCTCAGACCCCGCAGACCCATCCCACCTTCCCAGGTAATCGAAGACGCCAAAACCCCGTGACATTCGTCCCTGTATGAGTGTATAAAAAACCTACATGATTTTTAAACTTTCACTCAAACAAAAGTGAAATTAATTCATTTTTTAAACTGTCTGCATCCATCTATAGTGGGGTAAAGAGGAGAGACAGACAGAAGTTTCTTCATTCCCCTGAGATTTTTAAAGAAGCCCAAGTTCCCTCCCTGGTGGCAAAATGGTAAAGATTTGTCACATACATGTTGGGCACGTTGCTAGGAGAGTGACATGCTTGGAAAGGCAGAGGTTCAGGAAGGGAGAAGAAGATCCTGAACTGGATGGATTGCCACAGTTACTGCTGCAATGGTCTCCAGTGTGTCAGGAAGTGTGAGGGTGACACAGGATAGTACAGGGTTCAGATGTTGTTCATGGGATCACTAGGAACTGTACTTGACTTGACTTGACAACACCTAAAAACAACAAGGCCCCAGATCGTGTTAAGAACTAATATGCTATAAGTCTCTAGGATTTAGTAATAAAATCACGCTTCTGAGGGGAAAAAAATGACGCAAATGAGGGTGCAAAGCACAATCTAAGTACCGTGATATGCTCATTTTTCTCCCTCTGAGCAGCAGAGGGATTCAAACCATATACTTCAGGATTGCTGCACAGCTTGCGCTGACCACTAGGCTACCAGAGTTCCTTTAGCCTCCTCTTAAACTATCTGCCTTTGGATAGGTACCTCTGAAGTTTCCTGCCAGTGAGCTACTGGAGGCCAGGTTTTGCTTGAAAGTGTGGATTCACATGGTTTCCTGGAAGGACTATCAAAATGGCCATTGTTCATCTGTGTTGATTTCTTCTCACATGCTCAGTAGACTGTAATAGAGTGACCATACCTGCTGATTTCCCAAATGTGGACTGGGTTATACCATAATCTAATTTATAAACATAGCTACAGATAAGCAGAGTCAACAGCAAGTCTGACTGTTGAGAACAAAAACATATTGTCATCTCTTATAGTCTCAGCAAATAAAAGAAAATTATAAAACTGTCAAATGACAAATGACAGCAAAAAAAACAAACCCCTAGGTAGCATTGATTAGTCTCTAAATATAGCCTGTATGTTTTGCATTCATGAACTCAGGCCTGCCATTGGTGACTGGGCACTGCACAATGTCTAATTTAAGTGGGGATTGCACACATCATGGACATTGTACTATTATTACAACATTTTTCTTAGAAGATTTTTTAAAAGTGTATTGTTAAGACTTATTCAGAATATCATGATATATTTTTCAACAGATGGAAGTAAAGCATTCTGAGAAAGAAGAATATAGTTTTCATGACATACATCAACATATTTTATGAACTAGAGAAAGCCCTGTACTGTCTATGATTGTCTTGTTATTGCGTGCCATCAAGCTGGAACTGATTCATGGCTGACCCTCCAGTAAATTTACCAAGGCAGTTAAACACACCAGAGGAGACTGTCCATCCTTCTCCCAAAAAGGATTAAAATTGCCTGCGTTTGGGATTTCAGCATAGCTGTATAACGCTAGACCACCAGAGCTTGGTTTACTGATTGAGAATTGTGCTTATACCTGGCTTATTGAGTTATTAAGAGAATCACCAGGGGGAAGTTTCAATCTGTTGTTCATAGGGTGACTGTGAGTCAAAACTGACTCAGTGGTATGTAACAACAACAAATCTATATTGTTCTATTGTTGCTGTTGTTAGGTGCCATCAAGACAACTGCGACTCACAGTGACCCAATGTACAACAGCTCTGAAGCCTGCTCTGTCCTGAGCCAGTCTCACTGACTCTGACACACCTACTCCCAGTGCCCCATTTACTGTGTCAATCTATCTCAGCTGGGGTCTTCTTCTCTGAGTCTGTCCCTCCACCCTTCCAAGCATGGTATCCTTTTCCAAGAATCAGTCTCTCCTGGCCATGTGCCCAAAGTATATGAACTGGACCTTTGAAATCCTAGCCTCCAAGGAGAAATTTGGTTTCACTCTCTTCAAGATAGACCTATTTGTTTTCTTGGTGGTCCATGGTATGTTCAGGATTCTTCTCCAGCACCCTAACTCAAAGGCATCAACTTTTCTTCTGTCATCCTTACTCATTTCTCAACTCTCTGATGCACAGCAAGCAATTGTGAAGACCACAGCCTGGATTAGGCACACCTTAGTCTCTAAACTGACATTATTGCTTTTCAGCAGTCTAGAGAGATCCCTGACAACATATTTTCCTTGTGCAATTTGCTTTTGATTTCCTCACTGCTGGTTCCAAGAGTGTTGATTGTGAAGCCAGCAAGCTGTAACTGTTAACAGTCTCAATCTTTTCTCCATCTATCATGGTGCTGCCAATTGGCCCAGTGGTGAGAATCTATGTCTTCTTCTTCTTCTTTTTTTTAAATCTATGTCTTCTTGATGTAGACATACAACCATGTTGAAGACTACAGTCCTTGACCTTCTGAAGGAAGGGCTTCAGGTCCTCCTCAGTTTCAGAAAGCAATGTTGTGTCATCTACATATCTACATAGTAGCCATCATCTCTTAAGCTTAACCTTCTAGTCCTTCAAGGTCTTTGTATAAAGCTCTGGTTGCCTAGTGATAAGGAGTTGCACTGCCAAATCAAAGGCATGCAGGGGCATGCAGTTCAATTCCACCAAGGAGATCTGCAAGGAGGTGAAGATGGGCAATCTCCTCTTTTGTAATTTACAGCCTCGGAACAACCACTGTTGTTGTTGTTAAGTGCCATAGAGTTGCAGGTGACTCATAGCGACCTTATGAAGGAGAGTCCTCAACGATTGGGTGTCTTTCATCCTCTCTCCAGGTTCATAGGGTTTCTGGAGGCAAGCTATTATGGAAGTGGATGCCACTCCTCCTTTCAAGAACAACCACTAGAATGCCCAAATTGACAGCATATAAAAACAATAAAAGAGGAAGCAGCTGCTCACTTGGGCAAGACATATACTAAAAAATTGAAATGATATAGAGATTAGCATGGCTCCTGCGCAAGGATGACACACGAATCTATGAAGCATTCCATATTTTTTTACACAAACTTTGTAAATAAAGCAGTATTAAAAAAATAACAAAACATAGAGGTAGGGGAGAAAAAAGAGGAAGCAGGTTGTAAATACTAGTTGTCAAGTTAAAGCACTAACTCCACAATATCCACTAAGTGTTACTAGGGTGAGACTGATCTAAGGATCAAATGTAGTTGTGACAGATGATGATGAGTGTGGACAAGGTCTGTAAGACAAGATACCGGTCCAATTGTTTGATAGTGAATCCAAGTTAACAGTCACCTCACTTACAGTCATTTCTTTTGACCTTTTGAGTTCTTTAAACTCCTTGATTAAATCATTAGGAAAACAGTCAAGCAATAGCTAAGAAATTACTGTACTGTTAGGCACATGCAGAAGGTGCGGAATAGGAACTTTCAGAAGGGAAGAGAAGGGCAGGAAGATGGGGACTTCAGCAACACCCACCCCAAAGGTAAATGTGACCTAGAGGCCTGGCAGGTTAAGGTGGTGCTGGAAAGTGTTGCAGCCCAAGGGCCACAGGCCCACAGGCCAGAAAAACAATCTATGCACCAGATCTACAGAACACATCACCCTCGCTTGGGAAACATTACCCCTAAACTCAAGAGAGTTTCTAATGCCACAGCATTAGAAATTGTCAGCAGCTGAAGTGTTTGGAATCACAGAAGACCATAAAGCTTGAGATATGAGCTATCAGATCAAGGGCTGGACAACGGGAGATAGGTGTTAAAGGGAGTAAGTGGGAGTGGAAGGGGATGCTGGTGGATGGTAGAGCAGGGAAATAGGTGGTTTAAGACACTTGTGTCAAGGGCAGGGGAAACACTGAAACTAATGGCTAATTCCACAACCGGGAAATAGCCTTCATCTCCTTTTTTTCCATAAAATGCTTGTCTGTCAGATACTTCTCTAAATCTGAGCATTCCGATTAAGACAGACTAGGAAGAAGGATTGGTCACCCACAGGCCTCTGAAAACCCTATGTATAACAGAACACACATAGACTAACAGATAGGGTAACTGAGGCGGAGCCTTCAAGTATGGAAATACAAAGGAATAGGAATAGCTGTAAGCAGACACTAGTGATTAGAACATGGAATATGAGAGCTATGAACGTAGGAAAATTGGATATTGTTAAGGAAGAAATGGAACACATAAATATCGACATACTAGGTAATTGTGGAGATGAGATGAACTGGCATGGGGCATTTTGAGTCAGAAGATCATATGATCTATTACTCCGAAGATGAGAAGATGAGGAAAAATGATGTTGCTTTCATAGTTAAAAAAGGCATTTCTAGATATTTCTTGAAATACAACATTGTGGGTGACAGGATAATATTCATACACATACAAAAAGTCTGGCGAATACCACAATCATTCACATATATGCACCAACAGCCAGAGCAAAAGAAGAGGAAATAGAAAATTTCTTTTACCAACTTTTACAATCAGAGATCAATTGAACATGCAATCAAGATGCTTTAATAATAATGGGTGACTAAAAAGCAAACGTTTGGAACAGAGAAGAAGGATCAATAGCTGGAAAACAAACATGAACTCAGTGACTGAAATGAAGCTGGACATAGAATGATTGAATTTTGCACAATCGATGACTTATTCATTGCAAATATGTTTTATAAGAAACATAAATGCAGATTATACACATGAATTTCACCTGATGGTATGCATAGGAATCAGACTGATTACATCTGTGGAAAGAACCGCTGGAGAAGCTAAATATCAGCTGTGAAAACTAGCAGCGTGCAGTGCTGAGTGTGGAATAGACAACCAACTTCAGTTCAAGCTGAAGCTAAGGAAAATTAAATCAAGTCCACAGGAACCAAAATATGACCTTGAGTTTATCCCACCTGAATTTCAGAACCATCTCAGGAACAGGTTTGAGGCCTTGAACACCAAAGAGCGAAGACCAGATGAGCTGTGGGACGATATCAAGAGTATCATCCAGGAAGAGGGCAAAAGGTCATTACAAAGACAGAGAAGGAAGAAAAGACAAAAATGGATGTCCAAAATGACCAAAATGGACCAGAAGAGACTCTAAATATTTCACAAGAGTGCCAAGAAGCCAAAGGACAGGGAAGAAGTCAAGATATTAAAGAACTTAACAGAAGATTTCAAAAGGAAGCACAGGAAGACAAAGTCAAATATTTCAATGAAATGTGCAAGGAGCTGGAGAAAATCAAAAGGGCCAAACTTGTTCAGCATTTCTTAAGCTCAGGAAACTGAAGAACAAATTCAAACCTCGAGTTGCTATACTTAAGGATCCTTTGGGTAGAATATTAAATGATCCAGGAAGTATTAAAAGAAGATGGAATGAGTATACAGAGTCACCGTATCGAAAGGAATTGGCAGACAGAAAAATTTGATGAAACAACATATGAGTAAGAGCCTATGGTGATGAAGGAAGAAGTTCAAGCTGCTTTGAAGAAACTGGCAAAAAAACAAGGTCCCAGGAATTCATGGTATATCAATTGATGTATTTAAACTAACAGATGCAGCCCTAGATGTGCTCATCAAGTTGTATCAAAAAATCTGGAGGACAACCACTTGGTCAATTGACTGAAAGAGATATATATTTGTTTCCATTCAAAGAAAGGTGACCCAACAGAATGTGGAAATTATAGAACAATATCATTTCTATCACATGCAAGCAAGATTCTGCTGAAGATTATCCAAAAACAACTGGAACAGTAAATCAACAGAGAACTGTCAGAAATGCAGGCTGGCTTTAGAAGGAGTCATAGTACCAGGGATATTGTAGCTAATGTTAGATGGATCTTGCCTGAAAGCAGGTAGTACTAGAGGAATGTCTGTGTTATCTATTGATTATGTAAAGGTGTCGGACTATGTGGATCATAAACTGTGTCTGAATCTGAGAAGAATGGAAATCCCAGAACACTTGATTGTGCTAATGTGAAACTTATACTTGGACCAGGAGGCAGTCGTCAGAACAGAGCAAGGGAACACTGCATGGTTCAAAATTGGGAAGGTTGTACACCCAGGATGGGTCCTATCCCCATACCTTTTCAACCTATATGCAGAACAGATTATCCAGGAGGCAGAGCTGTATGAGGAGAGGTGTGACATCAGGATTGGTGGGAGATTCATCAACAACCTGTGTTATGCTTGCTGAAACTGAGGTGGACCTGAAGAACTTGCTGCAGAAGGTCAAGGACTGCAGCCTTCAATATGGATTGGGGCCCAATATCAAGAAGACAAAGATTCTCACCACTGGGCCAATAGCGTCAGGATGGATGGTGAAGAGATTGAGATTGTTAAATGCTTTAGTTTGCTTTCCTCCACAGTCAACATTTTGACACCAGTATCCAGGAAATTTGAAGACGTACTGAGATGGTAAAGTACTGAAGAGCAATGGGGTCATTCTGGAGACTAAGGTGTGCCTGATACAGGCCATGGTCTTTGCAATAACTTGTTGTACATCAGAGAGTTGGACAATGACTAGGGAGGATAGAAGAGTTGATGCCTTTGAGCTGTGGTGTTGGAGAAAATTATTGGATATACCCTGGACTGCTAAGAAAACGAACAGATTCATCCTAGAGAGGGTTAAATGAGGCTGCTCCTTGGAGGCAAGGATTCTGAAGCTTCGTCTGACGTACTTCAGACATGTTTCAAGGAGGGACCAGTCCTTGAAGAGGGACGTCATGCTTGGGAGGGTGGAGGAACAGCATAGGAGAGGAAGACCCTCGATGAGGTGAATTGATTCAGTGACTAGGGTAATGGAGATAGGTGTGTTGGAGACAGTGAGATTGGCGCAGTATAGAGCAGGTTTTAGGGCTGTTGTACATAGGGTCACTATGAGTCGTGGGCAACTCGACATCACATAACAACAATAACTCCACTTGAGCCTTCCTAGATGTTCATCTGCCTCTTTACTAATGACAATCATATCTATTTTCAAATTCTAATGTGACATGTATGTCACTGATACCAAACACAAGGAAAATCCTGCTCAAGAGTATCAACAACTGAAACACTACAACAACAGAGAACTATAAAAAACACAGGCTGGGTTTTGAAGAGGTCTTAATGACATTACCATCAATGTCACATGGATCTTGGCTGAAGGTAGAGTACCAGAGGAGTGTCTATGTATGTTTCATTGACCACACAAGGCATTTGACTCTGTGGATCACAACAAATTGTGGCTAACCTAGAGAAGAACCAGAATCCCAGAATACTTGATTGTGCTCATGCGAGACCTATACTTGGACCAGGAAGCAGTGAATGAATGGTTCAAAGTCAGGAAGGAGTGCATCTGGGATGCGTCCTGTCTCCACACCTTTGCAATCTATATGTGGAAGAGATCTTCGAGATGCTGGACTTTATGAGGAGGAATGTGTCATCAGGATTGGAGAAAGACTCATTAACAACCTGTGATATGCAGATGACAAAACTTTGCTTGCTGAAACTGAGGAGGACCTGAAGTGCTGTCTGTTGTCTTCAGTATAGACTGAAGTGCAACATCAAGAAAACAAAGATTCTTAACACTAGGACAACTAGCAGCATCATAATAGTTGAAAACAAGATTGAGGTTGTTAACAACTACAGCTTACTTGGCTCCACAGTCAACACTTGTGGAACCAGCAGTCAGGAAATCAACAGACAAACTGCACTGGGAAAATCTGATGTCAGGGACCTCTCTACAGTACTGAGAAGCAAAGACATCTGTCTACAGACTAAGATGTGCCTGATTCAGGCCATGGTCTTCACAATTACTTACAATGCATCAGAGACAATGATGATACAAGACAGAAGACAAACTGATTCTTTTGAGTAGTGGTGATAGAGAAGAGAATTGAACCATGACCACCAAGAGAACAAACAAGTTTATCCTGGAGAGGGTGAAACCACTCTTTGAAGGCAAGAATTTTGAAGCTCTGTCTCACATACTTTGAGCATGTGGCCAATAGGGACCAATCCTCAGAGAAGAACATCATGCTTGTATGGGTGGAGGGACAATGCAGGAGAGGAAGACCCTAAATGAGATAGTTATAGTAACTGGGGTAGGTGTATCAGAGACAACGAGATTGGCTTATGATAGAGCAGAATTCAGAGTTGTGTATCAGGTCGCTGTGAGTCAAAGTCGACTTGGTGGCACATAACAAGAACGGTGTACATTATGTAGCCTCCCCCTGACCATTAGAGGCCAACTAGTGTGTACTCCTTCATGAAACACTCTGTGGTATCCATAAGATGGTATTCATAAGGCTAGTCATAAGACCATCTGCCATCTGAGAGAAAATAATTTCTGGAGATATTTAACAAAATGTTTAGTAACTACTATGATAGCATTTTAGACACTGGTAAATAATTCCCCTTAGAACATTCCATGAAATGTAGATGAAGCATTTCAGAACCATTCATACCCTTAAATACCACACAGATCTAAAAATAAAGCAACTTGTAAGTCAATGAGCGTCTTTTTTTAGGGGCTACTTTTTAAAAAAATAAATAAACTTTTATTACATCATGTGAATTTTGCCTATGAAAGGGTTGAGGAAAGACCAAATGTATTGGGGGGCTTGATAGACTCATTTGCTAAATTGACGCGTGTGTGGTACTTTCACAGTGTATGGATTAAGTACATGCGTTAGAAGATGACAAGTGACTCTTGTCATGTATTTTGCAAGATATTCTGGGGTATTCCATAGTTCATGTCGTGATGTACAATTTATTTTCCATATCTTTTTTACTTTTGCCTACCAATCCCATTTGTTTCAAGATGGAACAGACCATCAAAAAAGTAGGTACATTAACCTCAGGATAGTTATAAACCAAAAGTGATGTCTGGGGAAAAAAACTGCTGGCTAATTCATCCTTACTGAGATCTCCTCAGAAAGAGTGCATAGTTTCAGAGTTTTGCTTTTCCACTCTCTGATTCTCCAAGTGCACCTTCCTCCCACAAGACCCTTTTGCTGGACCATATTCTCAGTGTGGCTTACTGCCTGAAACCATGCGCTCTGGGGGCTGGAGAGGTCTGTTCATCCTCATTACTACCTTCGTGGAAACTTTCACCTGGAGAGTGAAGTCAGCTGATAAAAACTGGGAATACTTTGCAAGTCTCTTGACAAAAGAAAATAATGGTTGGATCTCCAATTTTCCATCCTATTTTTCTGGTAGTTCCAAAGTCAGATCTCTTTTTAACAGGCTGAAAAATGGTTCACGCAATTACAGTTTCACACCAGTGGCTGAGTAGAATTCTTCATGTTATTCTCAACTTCACTTTTGTCTTTCTAGCTATTGTAGCAAGAAATACTTGGGTCCACAATCCTTGTGTCTCTCTTTGTTGGCATAGATAAGGCCAGGGACGCAGAAAATGAGATGTACGGAGACAAGAAATATCCAAAACAAACTTCAGACTCTTGGGCTCAAAGATCACTTTAAGCGTGAGCTGGCATGTCCTGCATAATTCTTTGCCCTTAATACTTGTTTCTGGAAATACCCCTATGACCCTTACAAGCATATTGCAGCTTAATGCCTATTATCATCAGAATAAAACTTGCTTTTATTGGATAGATTGATGCAGTGAGATAAGCATATATTTTGGAATTATTTGATAAATCAACTCCCTGTGTATTTTACTAGCTAGAAGACATCAGACAAGATGCTTAATCTTTCTGAGCCTTAGTTTTCTCATCTGTAAAATAGAGAAAATATTTGCCTGTAAAGGGTTTTAGGAAGATTAAGTAAGATATTGTACATGAATATGCCTATGCAATGCTGAGCCATTAAGCAACCTCATGACAAATGGAGAAAAGATTAAAGTTGTCAAGGATGTAATTTTACTTGGTTCCCAAGTCAAGACTGAAAAAACAGCAGTCACGAAATCAAGCCACATACTGCACAATGCAAATCTGCTACAAAAGATCTCCAATAAAGTGTTAAAAACCAAAGGGATCACTTTAAATACTAAAGAAGTACCCTCCTGGCCTAACTCACAATATTTCCTCTCATTATATGCAGGTAAAATCTAGACAATGAATAAGGAAGACCGAAGAATTAATGCCTTTGAAACATGAATAGGAAGACATTATGGAATACAAGGAAAGGAATGAAGCTGTCTTGGAAAAAAATACAGCCAGAATGTTTCTTAGACATGAGGATGGCAAGACTTTATCTCTTGCGCTTCGGATCTGATATCTAAAGGAAACAGTCAGTCTCTGGAGAAGGACATCATGCCTGGAAAAGTATCAGTGCGAAAGAGGAAGACCCTCAAACATAGCAGTTCAAACAATGGGCCCAAAGATACAACGATGTTGAGGACAACATAGGACAAGACAGTGCTTCATTCTGTTGTACACAGGGTCATGATGAGTCAGAACCCATTTGGCAGCACCTAACGAGGTATATTCAGCTAATAACTGAAAGGTTAGAAGTTCAACTCCAACCAGGAAAGGCACCTCAGAAGAAAAGCTTGATCTACTTATGAAAGTCATTCAATGTAAGCCCACCACAGCTCTACTCTAATGCACCTGGGTCATCACAGATTGGAAAATATGAGATGATAAAAGGTTTTGGTGATGGTTCACCTGGGGGGAAACACATTACCATATTTACAAGGGACTTTAACTAGACACACAAGTTTTAAGAAGTAAACCAACTCCTGGGAACATTTCTCTGAAAAAAAGAATTCAACCCCAGTCCCAGCCCCTGCCTCCAGTCCCATCTCCATCCCCACCCCCAAACCCAAACCCAGCCCCAGCCCCAGCCTCAACCTCAGCCCCAGCCCCAATCCCAACTCCATCGCCATCTCCA
>NW_006399808.1:4761137-4765104 GCF_000299155.1 Elephantulus edwardii | reverse complement strand
CCCCAGCACACATCTGCTTTCTGTCTCTAAAGCTAGGCTCTCCCTTCACAGTAACTTGTCCCAAGCTGACCACAGACTGAGTAGAGATGTGAGTCAGTTCTTCATACAGTTGGAAGAAAAAAAAGAATTCATCCTTTTATACTCTCACTTCCTTCATCTGCCCCCCAAGAAAGACCTTCATTTATGGAGGAGATAAAAACTCCTGAGGTTCAGGACGAAGTCCAGGGCTCTCTGTCTCCTGTTACAGTCATTGTTTTTCCTAGTTATGCCTCTTCCTTTGGAAATCCATCAGCAGAATAGTAAATGGAATTCTGAGGAGGATCTCTCATGTGCTGAAATACACTGTGGAGGGAAAATTCTGGGAAGCTGAAGTCATTTAGGAAATCACTGCAATTGTTACTTTGCTGGAATGCATCTGTGCCGCTGTGCTGAGAAAGTCTTCTTGTGACTTCCACAAAAGAAATGTGACAGGGCAGACCCCTGTCTGTACTGGAGACCTGCACGCAGCCCTAAGCCAGCTTTTCTTTATTGTTTAGTAAAGCTTTTTTAATGAAATGTACTACTCTTATTATAGAGGCCTCAAAATAAGATCTAAATCACAAACCAATAAAAGAAAATTATTGGGCTGGGTATCTAGAGTTACTACCTAGAGGCTACTCCAGTGTGGTATTTATAAATCTCTAAACAGTTAAGTATAATTGTCTTTCTGGTTTTTGGGATGGAAGCCAACAGCAGTTTCAGTTAACAGTGAAGAAAAAATATTTTAGCATGAAGCTTTGTTCATTCGGCTGTGTATTAAGAGAAATGGCTTTTCCCCCATTGCCATTTCAGAATTGAGAGTGTTGGGGTAATGAAATGTTATATGGGGGCAGCTGGGGGAAAAAAGGCTACTCTGATTTCAGGCAGAGAGAACGTGTGTGTGGACGCGTGTACAGGTGTGTGTACACGAGAGCTGGAGCAACCTGGGTGTGAGGGAGGCCAGGCTCGGGGGGCAGAGAAGGGGAGAAGTGGAAAGGGCAGGTGTTGAAAGGTGACATGGGAGCTGAAGATGAAGGTGGTCTGTGAAATTAATGGCCAAACCAGATGTGCAACCGCTCATCCCAATGTCATCGAACTTCATCTTAGACACAAAGACAGTGCCATTCAGGAAGGACATGAACACTTCCACCAAAAACATCATAACCTCAGTCTTGCCAAACATCACAGTTCTCCCTCTGAAGAAAGAACACAGAGTGTATAAAACACAGATTCTATGTGCTGAAAATCCAGAAAAATCGCAGAGCCCCCTCAGCCATAAAGGCTCATGGAACTCATCGAATCCAATTCCATGACATGAGAAAGACTATTTCTGTCCTAGTCCTTTGGCATTGGGACACATTGTGATGGGACTCTCACCACATTTTAAAGGAACTCTGGTGGCTTGACAGCAAAGAGTTGCACTGTCAACTCAAAGGCACATGGTTCAAATCTGCCAGCTGCTCCACAGGAGAAAAATGGGCAATTTACTGCTGCTGAAAACACACTGGAGGGTTAGCTATGAGCCAGCCTCAACTTGATCGTAAACAACAGCAACAATGATCCAGTCTGGAAACATCTTTTTTTATATTGGGCTAAAAGCTGGTTGTTTTAATCATCAGCCATTTATCCCAGTTTTGCCCAACCGAAAAAAAGACACAATGGCCCTTGAAGTCAGCTAGCCCTGTTCTCACAACCACTCACCACATGGCGTGGCCCCAGCATTCCACCATTCTGGTTGCTCTCTTTGCAGGGTTATTGTCAAATACTGTCAAATACTGCCTTCAGATCTTCACAGATCATGACACACTCCCCCTCAGCCAACGAGGATGAAATAATTACTGCTCAAAACAGATTACACTTCCACCAGCAAGATGAATTGCCAGCCGGCTTTTAGTGAGCACCTGAGCTACAATGGCCAGTTGTCCTCATTACATTTCTATCTTGTGGCTTTGATCTCAAGGCTCCAGTTTAGGAAAGGGTCTCTTTAATCTTGATTCTGCCACCCAATAACATACAGATCTTTATTCACATTGTCTCAACTGAAGATAAAACAGAAATCATATTTCCTTCTCTGGAAAAGTAAAAGGTATTCAAGACTCTAGGGCAGTGATGGTGGACCCTGTGCCCCCAATTAATGCTGTGTCTCCAAGGACGGCTGCCATACTTCCAAAGAAAATGTCATTCCCCACTCGAGGCATTTAACCTTTGTCAAAACGCAGAGAAAGGACAGCACTCACTGCTTTGTGGACATTCATTTAGCTTAACTGTGTCGGACGGTCGCAGAAAGGTGGACAAACTGTGTGCATGCGTGTGTGAGGTGATGTATGTATATGTGATGTAATCTGTGTGTGTGACATGATACATATGTCTGATGTGTGGTGGGTGTGTACACAGATGTTCAATGTTGCAAGTGTGCACATATGCCTGCTACGTGCGCACTCACCCATTTGTGTCTGTGTGGAAATGAACCTTATGGCATATAGAAAAGCATATAGTTTATAGACAACAGATTTAAAAGCAGTCAAGAAAACCAGGCATCAGATCCATGGCTGGGGTGTGTTTCTCCCTGTCCTGGGACACTGGGGATGTTGCTCTGCTCTTTGCTCCTACCTCTTTCTAAGATGTGGAAAACTATCCTCCAACTCATCTTCCTCTTAGTCTCTTTCTCAAAGCTTTCCTTCACTCCTGGAGCATGAGTGTGCCTGATCACCGGCTGTGAATGTCTTCTGGATCCAGGATATCATTTCTATCCATCTGAAACCTAGAGGTTAGTAGTTTGAAATTATTCCGTGTTGCCACAAAAGAAAAATCTGGTGATTTGCCTTGATAAAAATCACAACCCAGAAAACATTACACATGGTTTTCCTCTGTACGGTGTCAACCAGGAATTTGAAATAATTGGGTTGATGGCAATGGGTCTGGTTTTCTGGTTTTATACTCATCCCCATTTGGATTTTCCCAGACGTCCACATTAAAATGAACTGGGACTAAGATGCTGCACATTGTCTTCTCCTACAAGCCAGCTCCTCTGCCTTTCAGCCCTTTTCCTTGGAATGACGTAGTAACTGTCAACATGTTGCCACTGACTTTGAATTAAATTTAAGAAATCCCATGCATGTCATAGTAGAATTGTGCTCCCCATGGTTTTCAATGACAGATATTTTTTTTAAGACACATCATCAGTTCTCTGGGTAGACATGAACTTCTGACCTTATGTCTATTGGCCCAGTCCATTAACTGGACCCTCAGAGCTCCTCTGAGCACTTGAGAGATACTTAACAAGTACTCATGAAATCAGATTGACATCTACAGCATGTTTTTGTTGTTATGTGTTGTCGAGTCGCCTGCGACTCATAGAAATCCTATGTACAATAGCTCTAAATCCTGCTCTGTCCCGTGCCAATCTCACTGTCTCCTACACACCTACTCCCATTACCCTAGTCACTGAATCAATCCACATTATAGAGCGTCTTCCTCTCCTGCGCTGTCCCTCCACCCTCCCAAGCATGATGTCCTCCTCCAAGGACTGGTCCCTCCTTGCAACATGCTGAAGTTTATCAGACAAAACTTCAGAATCCTTGACTCCAAGTAGGAGCCAAGTGATGGCAAAGACCATGGCCTGTATTAGGTGCACCTTAGTCTCCAGAGTGACACCACTGCTCCTCAGTACTTTAGAGATGTCTTTAACTGCTGACTTTCTCATCACAATTCATCTTTTAATCCCCTGGCTGCTGATACCAAGAGTGTTGATTGTGGAGCGAAGCAAACTAAAGCTATTAACAATCTCAATCTCTTCACCATCCATCATGATGCTGCCAATAGCATGTTGTTGTTGTTATGTGGCGTCGAGTTGGTTGCGACTCATAGCTACCCTATGTACAACAGCCCTAAACCCTGCTCTATCCTGTGCCAATCGCACTGCCTCTGACACACCCATCCCGATTACCCC
>NW_006399808.1:4639919-4759602 GCF_000299155.1 Elephantulus edwardii | reverse complement strand
AATATTTTGCTTTGTCATTCCGAGCTGCCTTTTGGAATCTTCTGTTCAGCTCTTTAGTATCTTGAATTCTTCCTTGTGCTTTGGCTTCTCTACGTTCCAGTGCAATCTTCAGAGTTTCTTCTGACATCCATTTTGGTCTTTTCATCCTCTACTGTCTTTGTAAGGACCGTTTGCACTCTTCCTGGATGATACATTTGACATCCTCCCACAACTCATCTGGTCTTCGCTCATTAGTGTTCAAGGCCTCAAACCTGTTCCTGAGATGTTTCTGAAATTCAGGTGAGATGAAATCAAAGTCATATTTTGGCTCCTGTGTATTTGGTTTAACTTTCCTCAGTTTCAGGTTGAACTTTCATATGAGTAGTTGGTGGTCTGCTTCACAATCAGTCCCTGGCCTAGTTTTCACAGCTGATATTAAGCTTCTCCAGCGGTTTTTTCCACAGATGTAATCGATCTGATTTCTATGCATACCATCAGGTGAAATCCATGTGTATAACCTGTGGTTATGTCTCTTATAAAACGTATTTGCAATGAATACGTCATTGATTGTACAAAATTCAATCATTCTATCTCTAGCTTCATTTCTGTCACCAAGCCCATGTTTTCCAACTACTGATTCTTCTTCTCTGTTCCCAACTTAATAGCATAGCTACCAAAAATCAGATGAATGGAGTTTATATTGAAGAAAACAACAACGGCAGAATCTTAACATTAATATCCAAACTTAATCCAGACTTTTCATCTATACTCCTTTTGTTTTAGAAATGCACGGTTGAGTAGTAATGGTTTTTAGGGTCTGGACAACACTGGGCCTCAGTTTAATAATCTCCCAAAAGTTGGTGAGGAAGAAGACCTAGCTGCTTTACATTCTTTCCACACATATCTATCGGCCGTAAGTCGACGAGTCAATTAATATACTCTTGTTACCTGGAGACTCCTGGTAAGCACACAACAGGCATATGCCATCGAATAGGATGCACATGGTGGGTATGGTTGTCTCAAGTTTTCCATCCCTTTTTCTCATTTAAGGATTTTTCACTCTTGGAAAATTTGACAATCACCCAAAAATAAGACAGACTCAGTCAATCTGAGCCTATAGAGCTTCCTAGAGAAGGAAAATAAGTTGATCATTAGGATTCTCTATTTCCAAGACTAAGATAATCTAGTTAAAATCACCATTTAAACCTCTTTAATTGTTAGTTTCCTTGTCTTTGTAATCAAAGTAGTAACCTGCACATCCCTGCTGAGGACCACCACCTGTCAAGGTTTTACCCTGGATCATTTCAATCTGAATTGGTCACAATGAATCACTGTGGTATAACTGGCAATCATCAATGTTTTTATTTGTTTGGGGTTGGTTTGGTTTTGTTTTTTGTACATTCCTCAGGTAATTACAGTGTGCAGCCAAGATAGAAAACCAGTGAGGCAAGAAATGCAGATTGTCTTGTTTGGGTAAATTCTTCGCACAGAAAAGCAGCAAGTGTTCATTAATCAGAGACAAATTATTAGTCAAGGTTTGCTCCTTTTTGGTAGGAATGGTGGTGATGTTCAGATGTGCTGTTTTGGACTTAGGTTCTCATGGGAGCAGCTTTCAATGTAGCAAAACGCTACTCTAGCTTTTAAAAAAAAATTTATTTTTTGTTGGTTTGCCTACAAAGTTCATATACATTGTGTTTCCCATTATCCTTCATTTACATTGTGTTTCATATGATCATTCATCTTCATTCATTATGTTTTATAAAATTAATCACTATGGAACTATGCACTATGCCCACCATTGCCCTGTCTTTCCAGATTGGCACAGGATCTTTCCATGTCCTTTATCCGTCTTCCCTCCACCTCTTAACTTGTGATCTCCCCTTGCCCATCTTCACTCCTCACCCTTAAGCTTTCTTCTTCCCTCTCTTGGATCCTAATACACATTTTACTAGCTATCTTTGTTTCTATAACAATGGTCTTACGCAGTATTTGTCCTTATGAGATTGAGTTAGTTCACTTAGTTTAATGCTCTCCAGTCCCTCTTAAGTTATCTAATAATTTTCAAAATCATTGCTCTGGAAAGTATTCCATTGTGTCAATGTTCCACAATTCCCCAATCCATTCAATTGTGGTTGGGCATTTGGGCTGTTTCCATGTTCTTGTGAGGGTACATATAATGGAATAATGCTGCTATGAACATTGGTGTACAAATCTCCATTTGTGTCTCAGTTCTAATTTCTTGGGTTATATTCCAAGCAGTGGAATAGCTGGGCCATATGGAATCTCTATGCTTTTTGAGGAAAAACATCAAACTGTCTTCCAGAGTGGCTATACCATTTTACAATCCCACCAACAGTGTATAAGGGTTCCTATCTCTCCACATCCTCTCCAACATTTATTACTCGCTCTCCTGTTAAACTTTGCCACTGCTACTGGGGTGAGATGGTATCTCATTGTGGCTTTACTATGCATCTCTCTTATTGCCTGTGATTTTGAGCATTTCTTCATGCATCTTTTGCCCATCTGAAGGTCTTCCTCTGTGAAAAGACTTTCCATGTCTTTTGTTAATTTTATAATTGGGTATCCATCTTTTTCTTGTGGAGGCCCTGTAGAATTCTGTAAACTTTTGTTATGAGATCCTTGTCTGAGATGATATTGACAAAAATTTTCCCCCAGTCAGCAGGCTTTCTTTTCACCCTGCTGGAAAAAGTTTTTGATGAGCACAGGGATTTAATTTTTAGAAAGTCCCATTCATCACTTTTATCCTCTCCTGGTTGTGTATTTCTGGCTATATTTGTCAGCTTTATTATACCATGGGCTAGGCCTTGTAAGTTTGTTCCTACTTTGTTTATTTTTATTTTTATGAGTTTGGGCTTTATTCCGAGGTCTCTTACCCACATTGAGTTGATTTTTTGATATGGTATGACGAGATGTGGATTCTGCTTCAGCTTTCTGCAGTTAGCAGTCCAGGTCTGCCAGCACCATTTGTTGACAAAGTTGTCATTTCCTCATTTGGTAGGTTTTGTTTCCTTGTTGTATTTTAGTTGAACATAGAGAGATGGGTTAATTTCTGAGTTGTTTATTCTGTTCCATTAGTCTATATGCCTGTCATTGTACCAGTACCATGATGTTTTGGTTATTATAGCTGTGTAATAAGTTTTTCAAACAGAGAGTGCTATGCTTCCCACTTTATTTTTGTTTTTCGGAAGTGCTTTGCTTATTCGCGGTCTCTTTCCTCTCCAAATAAATTTGCCAATTACCTTTTCTATTTTTTGAAAAATGAATTTGGTATCTGTATTGGGATTTCATTAAATATGTAGATTGCTTTTGGTAGGATTGTCTTTTTCACAATATTGATTCTTCCTGTTCATGAACAGGGAACATTTTACCATTTACTTAAATCTTTTATTGTTTCTTTACTCAAGTTTTGCAGGGAGTAATACTTTATCTGAAGCCATCACATACTCCTTTGGTCAATTCCCCCTGCTTTTCAGTCTTTCCTTACTCTACACACTCCCTTTAGGACTTCACAAGGATTTTCCCCCCTCATCTTTTCAGGTTTTAGTTCCACCTGCTAACCTGGCCCCTCATCTAATGTTCTTTCACCAGGACCATCGAATCCCATTCCTCCTTCTAACCATAATCTCAAGCTGAAACTCACTGCTGCTTCCTCTCCTTTTCTGGAGGAGCACTGTTGGGAACATGGCCTAACATGTGTCTGGCCGCATCTTCAGCTGGTCCTTACCAATGGTCTCTCGTCCTTTTATATAATCCAAATCACATCATTTACACATTTTCTATGATGCCCTCTATAAACATTTATCATGATCTCTTCTCATCCCACCTGGCCTGGCCACTTAACTTCTTAAAGAAAATGAAAGTAACTGCTTTGTTGGGGGAAAAAGTAGTCATTGGGCTGAGCTTCCTTCATATCAAGACTACAATTTCAAATTAGTCTTCATCTTCTCCATCTAGTCTTCCTGTCTCAGAAGAACAAGTGTTTATTTTCAACACTGCATCATTTCTTGCCACTCTCTGTCTCTCCCATTACCATTTAACCTCCCTTTTTTGTTTTAATCTTCAAACTTCATGTATGTGGCTTTCAAACAAAATCAAATCAGAAATTATTTGATAAGTTGCTCTAAATAGACCATTTTTCTCTCTACTAGCACTTCAAGAGTAATGTATATGATCTCCAGTTCTCAAATCCTACTAATGCCTTAAGTCTTCTAATGCTGGTTGCTACAGGCAACAGATCCTCAACCTCCTGGGATCTATATGAACAACTTTGTGATGGTTTCGTGCACCACTGGCCCTTTCAATTCGCTCTATAGTTTACTTTTCTGCAGTATCTAGTGGTGATACCTCACTAAAGAACTCCTTCTTTCAAATCATCTCAGTCTAACAAATAATTCTGACTGCAAGCTAATTCTATGTCAGACCTGATGCAACAAAAACTGGAAACACAGGGATGAGCAACGTAAAGGGAAGCACTGGGTTTCAAAGAGAGCATGAGCTACCCTGAAATCAGGTTCAAGAACAATAATTAGGGTGCCTTTCAAATTGTCAACTAAGAACCTATTCCATTCTTTTAACATAGGGAGGCAGTTACCCTGAGTTGGAATTATCTCAACAGCAATGTATTTTTATTTTGTTTTTCTCTTTTAACTTTCATATACTTGTACTCCCCCAGACTCTTGTTCTCAGCCTCTTTTACCAAATTTTTCTTTCTCTACTTGGCTATTCAATAATATTCTTTCCAACGTGTTCATGTTCAGTCACTTACTCTTTACTGCTTTCCCCTCTATGCCTTGGAAGTATCTAATTTCAAGACTAACACATTGCCCATCTTGATTATAGCAAATCTCCCTCTCCAAATTCACCTTTATCCCTGTGATTTTATGTTCTTCTATCTCTTCCCAGATATTCTAAAATCAAAAGGGCCAAGACAGAATTTCTTATCTTCTATCTCAAACCTATTCTCTTCTCTTAACTTCTTTAGCATCCACTTAGTTGTTGTTGTTGTTGTTAGGTGCTGTTGAGTATGACTCATACTGATGCCGTGAACAAAAAGATCTGAACCCTGTTCTGTCCTGCACCATCTTCACACTTCCTCAAACACAAGAGCCCATGCAGCAGTCACCATGTCAATCCACCTGGCGGGGGGGGGGGGGGGTGGTCTTCCTCTAGCCTAGTTTACAACTCATTCTCACTTCCTTGCCACCCGACTGGCCTTTAACGGCTATGTTTTCTGTTTTTAACTCATCTCCTTTCCTGTCTCATCCTTCATACTGACACTACTACGAAAGCTGTGCTGTCAGCCCTCATCATATCCCTTCTGGTCTATTGGAACAGTCTTCCAACATAACCTACGCCTCCATTCCTTCCCAGCTCTAAGTCATCATTTGTCCTGCTTTCTCAAAAGATAGGCTCTATCACTCACTTCTTATAAATCTTGATGATTCTCTAAAATCCAGCCATTATCAAGGCATAAAATGCATGCCAATATGGTAGTTCCTGACCACATATGACTATTCAACTGTATTAAAATGAAATACAATGAAATATTCCACTCCTCAGATACACAGATTCCAAATGCTCCACAGCTCATCCACAAATGTCACATCTTCGGCAAAAGCAAAAACTTCTAAACCCAAAATATATAAAATGAAGAGTCCAGTGTATTCCTGGAGGATCCCTATTATATTTCTAGACTATTCCTTGTCCCCCTCAGACTGTAACTGTTTATAAAGTGCCTCCTGTACTCACCTGAGCCTCTAAGGTTAAATTCAAGTCATCATTGTAAACTGTGCCTTGCATAGATTCCACCACATAGTTGTTGTTGTTGTTATTATTGATTGCCACTGAGTCAGAATGGACTCAGCTTATCCTCCAATGAATTTTCAGAGGCAGCTAATTGCACGAGAGAGGACAGACTGCCCATCCTTCTCCTGCGTAGCAGCTGGTGGGTTTGAACATTGTGTATTTTGGATTGCAGCGCAGGTTCTTAACACTAGGCCACCTGAGCTCCCTAGTGGACACTCATTTATTCCCCTTTCTTTCCCTTAAGCATTACTCTCATTGGCAGCTTAAGCAGAAATAAACCATAAACTCAGTTCATAAACTTGACATAAAGTAAAATGGGCCAGTCTCATCTTCCTCTTTCCAAGAACTGACCCTGGCAGCTCTCTTTTTCCCTCCTCTCACCCTCCCTTCCCAGATCAGATTCAGTTCCTGCCTTTTAGAACTATGGGGAAATAGTCTGGCAAGAGCCACTGTTGTACCAGCTGATTTAAATTGAAATGTTTTCCCCAGATAAATGTGTGCTAAATAATACACCAGCTCTCCAGCCAAAGGGAAGTGACAGGCGCTCTGTAAATAAAGGCACTTAGTTGCTGGTAAAGAGCTGTAAAGTGGTTCTGAGCTGATGTTTGCTGACCAGCAAGAAGCAGCTTCACCTGCTTTATATAATTGTCACTGCAGTCTTGCCTGCTGTATATTAAAACTGCATCTCATAGACCCAACTGTCACATCGGATATACCATCCAGCGCAGGCTATGCCACCTTTCACTGTAATTGTTTTTGACAAGCAGCCATCATGTCTCAAATCTTTTCTGAAAGTGTCTGGTCCAGAATCCCTAGGCTGGGTCAGTTCTGACACCATGTGGGCTGGAAAAGTGACACCAAAAAGGAAAATTAAGAGGAAGGACAGGCGGTAGGAGAAGTTTGGCTCGTTGAAGAGACCTAGTAACACACAGTGGAGTGTCCACACCAGGACTCTACCTTTTTGATGTTAAGACCATGTTTCATGTTGAATTTTTGATCTTCAAATACTCTGAAAGCATGCATGATCTATTGTAAACCAAGGGCACAGGCATTTGCTGTGTTTGCTGGGTTCTGGAGAGACGGTATCAGCACTCTCCAGAGAGAGCTTAGGTCGAGCTTTCAGAAAGGACTGTGGAAGGCTGGGATGGCGGTGGTGAAAAATATCTGGAGTCATCATACCAGGGGAGCTAATTTTGCTTCCTATAATGAAAACCAAACTCATAACTGTCAAGTTGACTCCAATTCACAGGGACCCCAAATGCTGGGGTCCAACTGCTCCATTGGGTTTTCTGGGTATTGTAGATCTGGCTGCTCTGGGGAGGATTTGAACCACCAACTTTTAGGTTAGGAGTAGAGTACAAAATATATGGAGCATACAAGGGCCTGAAAATGAAGAGTATCATGAAATCCTTTTAGTGTCCCTGTAATTTCAATCCTCCTCGAGCATGACCCTGCCAAATACACACACTTGAAGGAAATGAATTTTGTTTGCTTGTCAGTTAGTTTTCTTATCTCATTAGCTAGAGTTCTCATGGACAATTCTAGAAACCAGAGCACTACTATTTCAATTATAATAAGGGTTACCCAATGTGAACACACGTAGCAAAGCTTCCAGACTAGCACAGACTAGGTAGGAAGAAGGCCCTGGCAACATTCTTCTCAAAAATCAGCCCAGGAAAAAGTGAGCGATCACAGGAGAACACTGTTCAACTTGCTTGCTCTGGCTTTATCTTCAGTTGATATCATGGACTGGAGCATCAGGTTAGGTGAATCAGGGAACCATCAAGGGTGAGGACTCTCAGTGAGACAGACTGATACAATAACTGGGACAATGGTATCAAGTACGCTGGCAACAGTCAGGATGAAGCGGAGAAGGAGAATATTTCATATTATTGTGTCTAAAGTCACCATGAGTCAAAGTCAACATGCAGGAGCTTTCTATGCTCCCTTAACCTTGGATCCTGTAATGGTGGGACTCAGGAACTCATCTTACACCTGATAACACCCACTAACTACATCATAGAAGACAATATCACTATATTACATGGTAAACCTATAAAGAGGTATTAGTCAATGCTTCACATTCTGTTGTGCCAAATTCCTGAGAGCTGTGGTCATTTGGATCCACAATCAACACTCAAGGTGCCAGTGATGCTATACTGGGAGCATCTGCTGTCACGGATCTTTTTAAAATGCTAAAGAGTAAAAGACGTCCGTTTTGAAGCATAAGATGTGCTTTCTGCACAACATGGTAATTTGCTTCCTATGCATCTGAAACTTAACTAAGAAAGACCAAAGAAGAGTCAATGCCTCTGAATTGTGATGTTGGAAAAGAGTATCGGTTGTACCACGGAATTCCAAGAGAACAAACAAGTATTTTTGAAAGAAGTACAACCGGAGTTGCTTCTTCAGAAGCAAGGATGGTGAAATAACTTTTCAGACATGCTGCTAGGAGAATTGGGAAAAGATATCATGACAGAAAAAGAGAGGAAGACTCTCAGCAAGATGGGCTGACACAGTGACTGTGTCACAATGGCCTTGAGCTTGACCGAGTTCATGAGGATGATGCAGGACAGGGCAAGGTTTGGATCTGTTCTTCACAGGGTCACTATGAGTCAGAAACAACTTGATAACACCTACCAGCAATGACCATTTGTGACAGGGTTGTTTCTGTGCTCCATTTCTAAGACTTGTAGATGACATATTTTCTGGTCACCACCTGCCTAGGCTCCCGAGTAGATGACAAGGGAGACTGGGGAGCAGAGCAGAGAAGACACTGTGTGTCATTCATTACTCCTGTGCCTCCTTAGAAGAATGCATGGGCTGACAAGGGTCACATGTTGCCATATGACTTTTAAGGTTTATAGAGTCCCCTTTCTACAATGCTCACCATTCCTTGACCGATGACATCTCAGACACAGCTGTAATAATAGCAAAACATAATACCTCTATCCTAGGTCAATGGCAAAAATATATTGGGACATATCACTGTAACTCTTAAGTCAGTATGATTTTAAAACATTCTAACATTTAGCTGTTGACCCCGGTCATAAAGCCATTGTTTGAGAAGGCTTAGGAGGTGACAATTTAAAGACATGCTCATCTCACAGACAGCCTGATCTGGCATGTGGCTGCTCAGGTCGCAAATCTGCTTCCCAGAAAGGTGAGAAGAGGCGGCAGATGCCCCTTTAAAAGCCATCCTGGCGCTCGGCAGGTTTCTCTGCCAGGCAGGCTGATGTGAGCCTCTTTGAATTACCAAGTGAAGGATATCCCTCTTGCCAGCCCCTGTCCCCCGCAGGCACAGCAGAGAAGTATTACAGGCTGTCCTTACCTTGGGAATTAGCCTGCAAGACCCCGATGCTGTCATCAAACTGCATAGATTTGATGTTGAGTGACGCCAAGATGCATTCCTTGTCCTGCAGCGAAGTATCATCAATATTATTCTGATTGGCTGACAGGATAACGCACATGTCACAGAGGTTGATGTTGACGGCCCTTAAATCAGCCCGACTTAATGGTGTACCCTTCGGCATAGAGAGGAGAAAAGGAGAAGAAGCAGAAAAAGTGAGACCGAGGGAGGAGAAGGCAAGCGGAAAAAAATGAAAACAAATTCAGGATTGAGCAGGAGCTTTGGGAAATTATTTAACAAGTATCTTTTTTATGTCTTGACATTAAGCTGGCCTAACTGCATTCAAGGGAATAGGAACTGTGTGCTAATCTAAAGGGTAGTTGGTGCTGATGGCAGCATTTCAGGCCTGCTCTCAATACTCAATCAAGCCATTACTAACAAGCAGCAAGAAGAACAATGCCAGCCTCCTACATCTTCTTCTCGCCTGGAGATTGTCTTGATTTAAGTAACTGTCCTGTGGCAAACTCTGGCTTTCAGACTGTAACGAGGGGCTGGGTTTCAAATGCCTGTTTATTTAATAGCAGGCCACTTCTATCTCAAGCAAAAGACAGCAGTTCTGACTAGAATCTCCTATGCAGCCAAGGGGAAGCAGCCAGGGAGGATGGTGTGATAAGGTGGGGCTGAAAGCTCCATCCAATTTAGAGGACATGGGGGGTTCGGGGATGGCGGGAGGCAGGTGAGGGAATGAATGCATTTATTCCAAAGAAGAGAAAAAAAGAATTATGCTTCAGATTATAATACATCATTACATCTTTCCAAAAGACAGTTTAAAATGGAAAAGGAAATTACCTAATTGTCTAACAAGAGAAGAATAGTTAAATATCCCATCAAAGATATCTATATATAATGAGATAAAGCATGGAGTGGGTAAATACATGGTGAAAATTCTCCATGAAGCCCCAACTTGGAAATGGAGTTGAACATGAAGTTCTGGAACAGTTCATAAAGTACGATTACATATATGGGGGGGGGGGAAGAAACCACCACCAAGCAAAACTACATATATATAAATGCATTTATAAATGTACATACATTCGTACAGCAAGCTTGGGAAAATATAGGAAAACACTAAACTAATAACAGTAATTACCTCTGGGGAGGGAAATGGGATTCAGAGGTGAAGGGGGAATTTTGTTTTTTACTTTATATACTTTTATCTTGTTTGAATATTTTATAACAAGAACGCACTTGTGTATTACTTGTATAATTAAAAATAAATAAGCCAGTAAACATATTTTTTAAGTACGATAACAAAAAACAGATAATGGGAAAACCTTGCATCAATGACAAGAGATAGGGAACGTGGCTCTCAGAGGAGAGGGGTATGACCCCATGACTGGGTCCTGAGAGGGACCCCAGCATTAACTTAGTAATGTAACATTCGAAATCTCCAGGCATCACATAGTGGCATTGTTTTGCATTCCCACCAGCTTCCAGGCCTGGCAGCCTGTGCTCAGCTCCTGCTCTGCCTGCATATGGCCCCCGTGGCCTGGTCTCTCTGACTGTATGGACTGGGTTCACCAGATGCTGTACCTGCTCATGCCTTCCTCTCACTCTCCTTCCTGGATATGTAGCTTTGGGAAGATGGAACTTAGCTGCAGAAATCAAGACCTCAACCCTCTTTTACAACTCAGTTATAATCCTATCCTCAGCACCAAAATAATGTTGCAGAGTGGGGTCAGGGAGGAAATGGCATTTAGTGTCAAGGGGGCTGGGAAGCTTCTAGCCTCTGGACCAGTTTCTTTTAAGAGATCATTTCCCGTGATATTTAGATATAAAACTAGTCTTATCACCTTTCTAAATCATTCTGCATGTGCATCAACTGCCTATATATCTTCCTTCAATTTTTCACCTTGTAGAGAATCCAGCTGTATATTTTGTTATCAAGCAACCCCTGTGCAATTGTATACATACCAAAACACAAGAAATACCAAAGACATACATAGCAATATCTTCAATTTATCTGAGCTAACCTTACCTGTGGGATATTGTTTAAACTATGTGAAAAGCCCACTCTGAACAAGTGTATTGTCTTCCACTTGGAAGCCTTGGAAAGCATCTGCACATATGAGCTGACTCACATACAAACATGTAAGTGAGGAGATGTGTACAAGAGATAGAGAAGAAATATATACACACAGAACAAACGTCACATATGTATACAATATAAACACAATGCACACCAAATATCACATATACCCAACACAAACAAATCACACACACATGCACATGTACTCATGTATCCAGGGTCTTTACAAAGACACTTTGGAAGCCTAGGCCAAAATATGCTCTCAAGTGACCACAGGAAAAGCATATACAGAAAGATAATTGTGGAAACATGTAATCATAGCTACCATGTTTCTGAAATTAACAGGGAATGTTCATGTTTGTCCATGTTCTTCCATGAGAATGAACATTTGCTTGTTGGTGGCTATGCTAAGTTTAGCTACATGTGTCCACAAATTCAGTGGCTTTTTGGGCACTTTATCCAAAGGTGACTTGTTAGATTTTTAATTTTTTTCAAGGCCTTAAATGTCTTTTTAAGACAAATGGTAGCTAAGAATGAGTTTACTTAAAGAGTCTGAAATGCCTTTTATTACATTTGTTGTTGTTGACTGCCATCAAGTCAAGTACAATTCATATAGAACCTATGAACAAAAGACCTGAAGTCTTTCTATAACTATTGTCATTTATCAAAGTTCATAGAGAATTAAATTACAATTACTTAAAGAAACTAGCTTAATTTTCAGAATATGCTGTTTTTCAGAAAGTGACGTCATATGTTTTTTCCAGTACTTGTCCAAAAACTCCCCTGGCCATGTGGAAACAGTCTATAAAACCAGTTGTATTCTATTATATACATGATTCTTCATGAATTTAAATTCTTTAGTATTAATCAAAAGACACATTTCTCAACTCCAGCTTATATTCCATATGTTTTTAGAATGAAAACCACAGAGGTAGCAAGCCAGAGTGGCATCCACTTCCCAAACAACATGCCTCTGGAAACTCTATGAACTTTATTACATTGTTGTTGTTGTTGTTATGTGCCATCAAGTCGCCTGCGACTCATAGCGACCCTATGTACAATAGTCCTAAACTCCGCTCTGTCCTGTGCCAATCGCACTGTCTCTGACACTCCCATCCCGATTATCCCAGTCACTGAATCAATCCACCTCATAGAGGGCCTTCCTCTCCTGTGCCGTCCCTCCACCCTCCCAAGCATGATGTCCCTCATTAGATAGGTTAATTAATTTCTTTCTGTATTTCTTGGGTTCTAGAAGCCAAGTGAAAGCAAGAATGAATTTCAGCTCCATAAGAAGGGAAGAAGAGGCCTTGAATGTACACCAAACACAGAGGCCTCAGTTTTAGAAATGTGAATTTCTAAGAAAAAAAATCCTGTAGAGGATCAGATGATATCTGGATGGATTTGTGAAATGAAGAAATAGATCAAATACTTAAATGAGTTATATTCTATAATTTTGTCCCATATCCTCTGAACTATGGAGTCACAAAGATCTCCTTTTAGATTTAGATCATAATGTTTTATAATCAGGAGCATCACAAATACATGTGCCTGTAGCTGTACACACACACACACACACGTACACACATACACAAGCACTGCTAGACTTTTAAATGAATGGAAGTCATGGGGTCTGTGAAGTGCACAGCACATGTAAATAAAGACCCCTGTTATGTATAGGCAGATACAAATAGAAAATGGTACAGATCTAGACTCTCCCATTAATTAAAATTAAATCTGTGAAACGCTATAAATAACTTCATAAGAGCATCCTATTTAACATCACAATACTGTGTTCGACAGTGATACGGTTAATACATTTGAAACCAACAAAATTTCATCCCTGATGACGGACTGAATCGAGCTGCAAATTTCTTCTAATAAGGTCTCTCAGGGTTTGCATTTTGTGTAGACAGAGAAGGGAGGAAGGGCTGAGTCCTCAGGCCCACAAGCAGATGAAGAAGCAGAAGCATGATCAAAGTTACAACTATTCTACTCATCTGGGATTTTCTGTTAGGAATGAAAAAAGAAGAAAGCGTTACTCATGTGATGACCTTGGACTTACAGGCAGTATGGACACTTTAGGGAAGTTGTGAAGCGTCTCCCATTCCCGCTTGAGGTACTCAATGGAGCCCACGAACACGATGTGCTTGAGCTCGTGGTAATGGAAGTTGCTGGCACGGAGTGGCATCACCAGATTCCGGAGCCCGATTAGGGCTGAGCTGACGTCCCCAAAGATGCAGACCACAACATGGCCACTCAGGACGGTCATGGCGGCTTCACTTCGAGTCTGCAAGGGGGACAAGTTCACAGCCATTGGTAATGAGACCTCCCAGGATGGTTACAGGAATAAAGGAAAACACTGTGGAAAGCACTTGGTACGTATGTGCTGAGTGCTCACCATATGCTGTTACATGTCACTATTTTTATTTCATCAGTGACACAGTGAGTGCAGCAATGTGTCAAGTGTGTCAGAGATGCTGAGGATGTCACAGGATAGGACAAGGTTCACATCTGTTGCTCATAACGTCACTATGAATCATACTTGACTTAACGGCACCTAACAACAACAGACAATCTCCATGACAATGTATATCTATAAATCTGAATATGATATTTATGAAAAAGTATACATAAAAATATATAATTCCCTGTCTGGTGGCATACAAAGCTAAATTGTCAGCTTCTAACCAAAAAGTTGGCTGTTTGAACCCACCTGGCTACTCCACAGGAGGAGATCTGGTGACCTGTCCTGTAAAGAGCCCAGAAAACCTTAAGGGCAGTTCTGCTCTGTCACATCCCCTCACTATGAGGTGAAAGTCAGCTCAACAATACTTAACAACAGGAGGGAATAAAACTAGAAAAGTACTTCATCTTTCAGAAGGGCTGAAACATTTTATCTTTGAGCAAATGTTATACCTGTGTGCAAACATCGAGCTGCTGGTGCGCTGCGTGCAGCAGCCCCAAGATACCTCCTGCTCACTGACTGGAGGGGGTGAGCTTGCCAACAATGATGACATTACCTTGAACTCAAAAAGCTCAATGCTGTTGAATCAGAACTGCCTCACAGTTGACCCCCAGAGGGCTGTCAGAGGCTATAAATCACTGGGGGAAGACTGCCTCTCTCTCTCCCATGGAACACTTTGTGGATTTCAACTTCAGTGTGACTGTCTATCCACCAGGCCAACCTCAATGTCCATCAAACTGTTGCTTTTTCTCTGTCTCTTGCTGAAATGATGGCAAAACAGTCAGAGATCCCTGTACAGGTCTCAGCTTGTGAAAATGCCCATTGAATTTCAGATTCACCCCTGAGCCAGTCCAGCACTCTGCTCTTCCCTATGACCTGGAACAGACACACACAAGCCTCTGTCCATGCCCCATGGGGCGGAGAATGATGTCCCATGCCAGAGCCTGCCACCTGTGACCCATGGGCCAAATCTGGTTCACCACTTAATTGTCTGTATGGCTGGTAAGCTAGGAACACTTTTTACATGGTTAGGGGGAGGAGAATAAAAAGATGACCATTTCACAACAGGTGAAAATTAAATAAAATTCAAATTCCAATAAAGTTTTACTGGAACACAGTCAAGCACATTTGTTTAAGTGTTGCCTGTGGCGGCTTCCTTGTTGCAAGGACACAGCTGAGCAGTTGCAACACAGATGGTACAGTGAGCAAAGCCAAACATACTTATGAACTGACTCTTACTGAATAAGATTGCTGATGCCTGTCTTCAGCCAATGAAGCTCTGGGGCTCCTAACCTGTACAATTCTTTCATAGAAAGCTCCTCAAATGATCATGACAAAGGCCTGCCATGGAAACTTATGAGTAGCCGTCTCTTGTCTGTCAATTAAGAGTTGCAGGTTTGATGATGCTTAACTGTTTTCAATGGAGCTTCCAGACTAGGAAAAAAAGCCTGGCAACCTATTTTCAAATATCTTTCAATGAAAATCTTATGGATTATACCAGACATTTTCCCAACCGAAAGATTAGGCAGCATTTTCGTCTACAGTACATAAGTCAGAGGTTGACTCAGAAACAGTCAACAGAAGTAGACCCAGCCAGGGAACATCCGTATCCTTTCCTAGACCTGCATCTGCAAAGGAGGCAAATCAGAGAACCACATCACACTAGGTGTAGTCTGGCCCCAGCTTAGCTGCTGCTGGTCCTGTTGGCC
The DNA here is from genome assembly GCF_000299155.1 of Elephantulus edwardii. Taxonomy (NCBI): domain Eukaryota; kingdom Metazoa; phylum Chordata; class Mammalia; order Macroscelidea; family Macroscelididae; genus Elephantulus; species Elephantulus edwardii. The sequence goes on along the minus strand of NW_006399808.1, from coordinate 4,744,186 downwards.
TCCATTCTGGCCTTCCTAGTCCCCTTCCTTCATGCTGCCTGCCTGGATGGCCCAATGGGATTTTGCAATGCTTTGGGGCAGGCATATTAATGTCCACTGCACATATCAAACTCTGCTTGATTTAATCCCTAGAACTGACTGCTGTATTGATTGTTTAAATGCCAATATTGCAATACACGACAATGTCAGGGTTATTACAGTAACCCCCAAGGAGAAGAGGAAGCTAGCTTTCACTCCTGATCATTAGACTAAAGCGGAAGCTGTCATCATTATTGGCTTCTCTCTGCAGTAGAGCAGGGAAACCTGAGATGCAGGCTGTAAGAAATGCCTTAAAAACAGCGGCCAAGTGAGGATCCACCGAGAACTGTTTCATGTAGAATAATAAAAGCTAGTGACCTCAGCTGCCAGCAAATGTCAGTGCCCGGATGCCACCAGTAGGGGTCAGCCAGTCTGTTGCACACTGGGATGGCTCTCCTAATTATTTTTAACTGGCAATGGGAAGCTAGTCCTCGTCAATAAGCCAGAAGAACAGAAACTAGATCCAGAGAGGGGGCTTGAAATCGAGAATGCAGAAGTGGGGAAGGGACAGTTAGCAAAGGGTTGGGGCACAAATGCTGGTCCCAGGAGCTCTGGGATCCCCAGGGCCATCACTGCCATCCACAAGAAAGGTAATTTGTCAAATATTATAAGATAGTTGCTAGGAAAGATCACAAGTATTCCAGGCTTAGCATCTGCTTCTATTCTGTTTTATTTAAGAATATGGCATTGTCATGAACACATAGCAATATGCAATAGCACTCGGGTTTTCTCATACCATTCAAAAACACTAACAGGCAATTGTATGTTGGGTCAATTCATATGTTGGGTTCTGTTCTAAGCCCCCCTTTTACAGGTGTTTAACCTGCACTACTGGCTCCTAAATTGTTCCAACAGTTCGCCTCCAAAGCTGTGTGTGTCTATGAGGTAAATGCTACCACTCCCATGATGCCTGATATTGGCTGTACATGGCAAGTCAGCAAGAACTGTTGTAATTAGAGAGTAAATACATAGATCTTAGACATTCCAGTCTGGTTTCTGTCTTGATTAGCATTCTAGATTCTTCATTATTGTTGTTGTTAAGTGTCATCAAGTTGAGTACAACTCATAATCACCCTACGAGCAACAGATCTGAACCGTGTCCTCTCCTGTCCTAGCCTCATCCTCTCTGATACACTTGGGCCTATTACTGCAGTCAACGTATCAATTCATCTCGTCGAGTGTCTTTCTCTCTTCTGTTGACCTACCACTTTTCCAAGTATGATGTTCCTTTCGAGGGAACAGCCCCTCCTAACATTATAGAGTGCTCTGGTGGCCTTGTGGTAAGAAGCTGAGCTGCAATCCCAGTGGTGTGTGGTTTCAATACACTGGCTGCTGAGAAAGAAAAGATGGACAGTCTACTCCAGTGTGATTTATAGCTTCTGAAAACCCACTGGAGGGTCACAATATACGTCAGTTCTGACTCGATGATACACAACAACAACTACTACTAAAACAACATTATTGTTGTTGCTGTTTTTGTTAAGTACTGTAGAGTTGGAACAGCCGATAGATGAACCTCCAGGGGATTTTCAGAGGTGGTAAATCACATGAGAGGAAACTGTCCATCTTTCTCCCACACAGCTGCAGACAGATTTGAACCACATGTGTTTGGGTTGATGGCATGGCTCCTTACTATTAGGCCACCAGAGCTCTTCCTAACAACATCGTGTACCATGAAGTCAGAACTGACCCACAGCTGATCCTCCTTGTGGGTTTTCAGAGGAGAGTTAACTGCGTGCTCATCCTTCTCCTGTGGAACAACTGGTGGCCTTGAACTGCATGCCTTCAGGATTGCAGTGAAGCTTCTTGCCTCTAGACCACCAGAGCTCCTTGTAACAACATTATATGATCCTAATTTCAAGGTTTTAAAACAGTTCATATCAGTGACTAAATAACTGCACCATTCAGGTTGCAAACCTCATTTCTGGCCAATGGAGGTTGGGCAGCAGCAGAAGGTGCTGGCCCCGAGGGCTGTCACTCACCAGAATGACTTTCTCTATCTCCTTGGCTGCGCACCAATGAAACATCCCTGTGGAATCATACTTCTTCACGTTGGAGTCCATGTTGTCGATCTGCTCATTGCCAGGAATTAACAAAGGGTCGTGCCTGGTAGAAAAAGGGACAGAAAAACTTAAGTGGAAAAACTAATAAATTATAAATGGAAAGTATCCCCAGAGTCACATCTCAGAGGAGATGAAAGACAGAGGGGAAGTGATGGTCCCTGGAGGTCACTCCTCTGCTTTCAGAACCTATCCCTTGAAAGACAACTTCCCAAACCACCACCACCACGCACCAGGGAGTGCAGCTGATCTGTTTCAGATGCTAATTCTTTCTCTTGTTCTTTTGTCTTAAAAATGGCTTTCATAATCTGCTGTAGATTCAGACATCTTTTTTTATGGTTATCTCATTTCTCCCTCTCTCACTTTGCCAGCTCTCCAATCTCTCCAACATACACACAAGTACAAGTACACACACACACATACCCCAAAGGGTTGCTATTAGCATTGGCAATGAAGAGGAAGGAATAGGAACAGAGCCTCATGCTGGCTGACTGGCATGAGGATGGAAAGCCAATTACTTGCTCCTTCTGACTACAACTTCTGACGTGATGCTCTTCGCAGTAAAAGCTTTAACAGGCTGCACTTTAAATATTTTAGCAATTTGCCCAATCAGATTTTGCTCTCCCAGGCTGAAGCCCTTTAAAGATTCAGCAGCATGTCACTTCAGAGCAGATTGACTACCAAATGCCCACATCTGGAATACATGATTTCAATATTAAACAACAACCCTCTCTCCTTGCCTTGACAACTGTATTTGCACTCACAGACCAACGACTGTCTCCCTTTCCCCCTCCACTCTCATGTCCAACTCCAGCACTGAATGAGAGCTGCAAGCTCAGAAGCAGTTTAATAGACTTGTCTTAAATTATCAAGGCTACATTTACCTACATTTGCCTTGTTAATGGTGGAAAGGGAAGCTGCTTCAACTGAGTGCTTAAGACCTCCCTCCAATAAATTGGCAGAGTAATCTTTAGAATCACAATAGAATAAGTCTGGTCCCACATCCTTGGTTCAATCCCATTGTCTGGGATTCTGTCTCTGTTAGAGACCCTCTGCCTTTATTTGGGGAAGATCATTGTTGGTTCCCATAACACTGAATAAAATTAGGACACTGTCTCAAGTATACCAGTTACACTTCCAGCTGAGCTAGCTTCCCTAAATACTACTGTTAATCTAAGATGGAAAATAGCAATAAGTTTTAATTCTTACTTTAAATTATTTTATCCTTTAAATCATGTACTTCAAGCATTAAAAGTTGGCCTCTGTTTCATTGTTAGTATTTCTCATTCTAACACTTCTCTGTTCTGGCACTTCATTAATCATGGAGAGTTACTATGTTTCTAGGTTTTGCTTTTGTTGGTAGTAGTGGTGTTGGTATTCAGATGGGGTATGCTTTGGACTTGGGTTCATGGAGGACGGTTTTCAATGTGGCATCATTAAACTCTGCTCTGGGGCCACTGTTTGCTCATTTTCCTGATCAAACCTCCACCCTTTGGTCTTCCCACACCCTTACTCTCCACACAGAGAGAATGGAACAGTAAGCTCTCCTACAAACTCCTTAGACCTAGCATTAAGCCTCTATCTTATTTATTGTAACCCTCTCACTATGTCCTAGGCTCATCGAAGATGGGATGATTCTATCACTACGTTGACTTATTCCTGAGACTTGGCTTTGTAATTATATCAAACGACAAACATTTCAACATTTTATTTCTAATGACCGTGCTAGAATACTACAGGGACTGCCATATAGGATCTTCACAGAAAAGCAACTCAATTCATCACAGCATGTCAGTGGCTGCGTTGTTTGGTGGTTTCAAGGACTTGTCAACCACTAAATCACCTTGCAAAACTGGAACTAGGCCAAAAATGTTCAAATCAAAAGACACTTGATAAGACGTGCTCACAGATCAGGGCAAGAATGAATTTTGATTTCTTTTCCTAGTGGAATGAGCTGTCAACTCAACGATGGGCATCTCAAATCCATCAGCTACTCTGGGAAGAAAGATGGGCAATATCCTTCCATGTGATTTTCTTGCTTGGAAAACCCAACAGAGCAGAAGTGAGAAAGGATCCTTGAGGAATCCTGAGTTGTGCCACAGAATACACAATACTGGGCAAAAGTAAAAGAGGTTTGAGACAAATAATAGAATGATTTCCCCCTCAGAGAAAACAGATTTTATTTGTAACAGGATTTTAATGAAGTTGTTGTGAAGACACAGAGATAATTTCAAATCTTCTTTTTTGGCTTATTTGTGGAAAAATGTCTCAAAGACACCTAGAATATACTAACGGTGGCCAGAGAACTTCTCTTGATACATTTAGGACGTAATATTTGTACATAATTAGGCTTAACCTAGGTCAAGGTTCTGATTTTTACTTTAGAGGGTCATTATGAGTCTTAGTTGACTTGATGGCACCTAAAAAGAAAAACAACCATGTTCTACAACCAGCAGCAACTCTTTCAGCAACCCAACCAGTTGGGGCTGTAGCCATTGAGGCTACAGTGAAATGGGATGCTGGTCTTTGAAGATCAGACTTGAGAGTTAAAACAGTATTCTCAAGCCTCCTTGAGTATTCCTTCTAAAAGAGAGGGAACACTGGTGGCTTAGAAGTAAGGAACTGGGTGCCAATACGAAGGTATGTGGTTCAAATCCACCAGCTTCTTTCTGAAAGAAAGATGGGCAGTTTCCTTCTGTGCAATTTACAGCCTCTAAAAACATGCTGGAAGGCGAGTTAGGGTCTGTTCCAATTCCATGGTACACACAACAATATGACAGATTAAGTATTTGTTTGTGTTTTCTGTACTTTTGAGTTAGAACTATCTCCTAGCAGGCTTTCAGAGACCATGAACTGTAAGGGAAGAGATCGTCTATCTTTCTCCTGCAGAGAAGCTGGTCAATTCAAACCCTGTGCCTTGGGATTGACAGCTCAACTCCTTATGCACCTGATTCAAGTCATGGTCTTTTGAATCATTTGTCGTGCATCTGAAATCTGGACAATGACTAAGGATAACAGGAAAAGAATTGATGCCTTTGAGCCATTGTGTTGGAAAAGAGACCTGAATATTCCATGGACTGCCAAAAGAACAAGCAGATATGTCTTAGAGAAAGTACATGCAGCCAGAATGCTCTTTGGAGGCAAAGATGACAATCCTTTGTCTCACATACTGTGGCTGTATTGTTAGGAGAGGTTATTCCTTGGAAAGGGCTATCAGAGGGTAGGTGAAAGAGAAGACCTTTAACGAGCTGTATTGGTACAATAACTGTAAGAATGGGGTTGAGTGTGTCAGAAATTATGAAGATGGCGCATGCTAGAACAGGGTTTAGATCTGCTGTTCACAGGCCTGCTATGAGACGTACTCAACTTGACAGCCCCTAACAAAAATAGCGCAGTCACCAGAATGTTCATTGAAGACAGCTTAGAACCAAAGCTGGCAAGACTTCATCGCATATACTTGGCCTTGGCAAGAGCGGACTGAAAAGGGACATGCTTGGTAAAACTGAGGATCAGAAAAAACAGGAATAGCCTCAACATGATGAACTGATACAGTGGCTGAAATAATAAGTGCAAACCTAGCAATGATGGTGAGAATGGCACAAGACTGGAAATGTTGTTGAGCATGGAGTCCCTGTAAGTCAGAATGGCATCTGACAACAATGTATGCACATAATACCAGCAAACAAGGGGGGGGGAACCAAGCAAGCTGTTCAAAACTCATTTTAGTAAATGTGTGTCCCTGATGTCCTAGTACATAGAGTGTCACACTGTCTACCCAAAGGCCACACCTCTGTGGCTGCTGGAATCCAGCTACCCTGCGGGAGAAAGATGAGCAATCTTCTCTCTGTTAGATCTGCCGCCTCAGAAACCAGGTGGAGGAGTAGCCTTAAGGTGAGTCCATGGTTACAGTCACTCCATCTATCTCTGTCCTTGAGGGTCATCCCCTCTTTCTCTAACCCTCACTGACCTTTACTAGCATGATGTATTTTCCCAAAGACTGGCTTCTGATAATATGCCCAAAATACATAAGACAAAGTTTTACTGTATTTGCCTGTAGGCAGTGCCCTGTTTGCTCTTCATACATGATATATTTATTTGTTCTTTTGGCAGTCCATGATTTACTCAGAACTCTTCAACAATACCACAATTCAAAGACAATGATTCTCCTGTCATCTTTATTCCTGTCCAACTTACAGAAAGTTATGAAGCAACTGAAAATACTGTGACTTGGATCAAATGCACCTTAGTCTTTAAACTGACATCCTTGCTCTTTAGTACTTGAAGAGGTCCACGGCAGCAGATTTTCTCAATGCAACCTGTTTTTTGATTTCTTAACTGCTGCTATTATGGGTGCTGATTGTAATTTCAAGTAAAATGAAGTTAACTGCCAACTTTAATGTGTATATATCTATCATGATGTTGAGGTGTAATTCATATTGAAGGGTAGAGTTTTGATCTTCTGCAACAAGTGTTTCGAGTCTTCATTTACTGTAAGCAAGATTATGTCCTCAGTGTAAGGCACATTGTTAATGCTTCTTCCTCCAATTTTGATGCCACATTCTTCTCCATGTAGTCCTTTTTCTAAATTATTTACTCAGCATACAGATGGAATAGATGTGGAGAATATGTCCCTGACACACACCTCTCCTGATTTTTAAACCATGCAGTATTTCCTCTGTTCTGTTTAGAAAACTGTTTCTTGGTCTATGTATAGCATTAGCATAAGCAAAATTAAGTATTCTGAGATTCTCATTCTTCTCAGTGTTAGCCCTAATTTGTTATGATCCACACAGTCAAATACCTTTGCATAGTCAAGAAAACACAGATCAGTATCGTTCCAGTATTCCCTGCTTTCAGTCAAGATCCATCTGACATCAGCAACGCTATTCCTCATTCCACGGCTTCTTTTAAATACAGCGTGAATTCTGGAAGTTCCCTATCAATGTACTATTCCAGCCATTTTGCCATGCCCCTCCCCTCGAAAGCAAGTGTTATTGTCATTTTATTAATTGAGTACTAATATACCTAAGTATTCTTTTTATCCTGTTGGGCTGGGGTGCTTTTTTCACATTGTGTCTTATATGATAATTCTCATATATTTTGTCTTATAAGATTAATCATCATTGATCTATGCCCATTATTAACCTGTCTTTTCAGATTCTCACTGTCCTAATTGTAATAATCTTCAGCAGGATATTACTTGTAGGTGATACTGTTTGTTAATTTTCACATTCTGCTCGGTCAATATTATGTGGAACAGAGAAAAATACGGATTTCTTCCAGTCAGTAAGCCAGGTGGCTCTCTTCCAAATTTCTTGACATAGGCAAGCTCACATCAAAGGCTATAAATAGATGTTAAAACACTTCCAATGATACAAGTCTCTATTCGGACTGATAGAGATCACAATGAATTCCAACAGCAGGATAGAAACCAGAGGAGGGTTTTTTCTTTATTAAATTCCCTCTACACTATAGACTTCAACTGGTTTGAACTTTTTCCTTTGTTACTATCAAGAACCATGGCAATGAAGAAAAAAGCTCAACACAATTGAAGACTGTGATGCTGAGAGAATTTAATAATAAACAAAAGATTATAAACAAAAAAAAAAACCAAAGCCATTTCCAACAGTTGATGCCAATTCATAGTGATTCCAGTTGAGTAACAGTAGAATTGTGCTCCATAGGCTTCCCAAGTGACTGATATTCTGGACATAGATCACCAGACTTTTCTTCCCAGGTACCTCTGGGCAGACTGCCTGGCAACTGAGTATCCACGCACCCATCACAGACCACTTAGCTGCAGCCAGGCATCCATTCATCCACCAGGAATCTCTTAGATGAAACAAAGCCCTATACCAGACACTGTTAAGTCACAAACTGTATTTACAGAATACACACTGTAATTCCCTTCTCCTTTAAATGCATCCTTCTATCCATTCATCTGAGCTCTGGTGGCTTAGTAGTTGCACTGACAATTCAAAGGCATATGGTTTGAATCCACCAGCTGTCCACGGGAAAAGATGGGCAAATGCTCCTGTGCAGTTTACTGCTTCCGAAAACCTGGCCAGCTGTCAGTCAGTTCCAACTTGATGGTAACAACAAAATCCCTTACACACATACATTCAACCTAACTATCCATCCACCTATAGTCTCTGGGTGATATTAAAGCTACTGACTGAAACATCAGATGTCAGGATCAATGCGGAGACGTCACAGAAGAAAAGATCAGCACTCTACATCTGAAAAATCAGCACTGAAACTCTATGGAGCAGAATTCTACTCTGACACCCATTAAGTTGTCATTCCAGGGTTGATACAAGGGCAACTGGTAGGTGGCCATAGGCTTATCTTTAACAATGGGGAAGAGCAAACTGTCTAATGTTTACAGCAACTTCTGCTTCTAAATACGGACACACCTCAAAGATATGGAGGGAAGACTTGAAAACCAGCACAACAAAGTGAATCACAAGAATTTGTTCATTTCTTAATTTGCGCCACTGTTAGAACCTCTACTTGGAATATTATTGCTTTTAATTTTTGACTCATGTACTTTTAACTTGTTAGTTAAATCTGTGTCTTGGAGGCTGCAACAGTTCCATGATACATCTTCAAGGATATGAACTTGTACGGCTAAGCACAATTGATAACAGTGCATCTAAATTCCAAAATCAATCTCCACAATAGTCTACGTGTTTCCTATTGCCAAAGGGGCCCTTTAGGGTAGTGAGAGAAGATCTTCACAATGAAACCCTTTTCAGCAGGAAGTAGCTAAAAGAATACGCTGTCCCCTTTTCCTTATGAATCAGGGTGAAGTCTCTCTCAGGGAGGAGTGATAGGGAATGGCAAAGGACACACTGACAAAGGAGATTAATCAGAACTGGCTTTGACAAGCACTGTGGCAATGGGACAATTAAAACAGACTTTGAAGGGGGGGAAAAAAAGAGGAAAGTATGGGGTGGGTAGAGAAAATAGTGCAAGAATGAGTGAATGGAAATCCAAAATCTCTGCAAATGTTCATTAAAATTAATAAAATTTAATAAAAATTTAAAAAATAAATAAGTCATAAAAAAAAGAATTTGTTCATTTCCCAGAGCATGTAAAAATGATGTTCTCATTATTAGCGTAGTCCATTAAATGCACAATAACATTGTAATAAAAGATTGAAAGATTATGAGGATTACCAAAATATAACACATAAAATGAAGTGAGAGTATGTTGTTGGAAAAATGGTGCTGATAAGCTTTGGTTTGTGAAAAATTATGTATCTGTGAAGTGCAATAAAACAAAGGATGCCTGTTTCTGGAGTTCAGATTAATAGAAGCAAGTATAAGCATTTTCCAGCAAGCACCCCAAGCAATGCGGCCATGCTGAGGGGAAGAAGGAGTGGGAAATACATGGTCATGGAAAGGAGGACCGTGGGAAGTCTCTAGAATAAAATCAGCCAACATCGTTGTTTACAGGATGATGGAGAGAACCATTTCCAAAGGCTCTCAGACCACTCTTCATAAACCTTTTAGTTGAAACTAAGGGCCAATACAAGTGTTGATTAGTTATGTCGTGTATTTCCTCTACTCACTTCCTCTCCTAAAAGGCACCATAATCAAATCAAAGCTCATTTGTTACTACCTAGCTAGCCATTGTACTGGCCTTGCTCTAGCCTAATAGGTTACTCTACACAACAGTATATCTGCTGTACAGTCTACTCTGAAGAAAAGCAGACATAAAGCACCCTGGATTGCTTAGCTGATAGCCTAACTCCTTGCGAGGCCTTGTTCATTTAAGGGAAAAGATCCTGTCACCAGTTTAAGAAATACATAACATCCTCAAGAGCTTGGGCAGTATTTCCACCTCCCAGCATTCATACAGAACTACATCTGTTCTACCGGAGTGTGGAAACTTCTTCCTCTTTAATTTGCACCCAGAGTTGAGAATTGGTGCTGACGGAAGCCCAGCTCAGGCAAAGAGGAAGTCCGGATGCTGGCCAATTAATTGGTTGAATAGAACTAAACACTCAGATTTTTTTAATGAGTGGAAAAGGCCTACCTTTAAATTTTGACTCACTTATATTTGCTCTTTTGTGTCTTATCACAGTTTCTCCAATTATACAGGAGGGCTAATCAGCCACATTACTTAATGGACTCATTGTGAGGATTATATGAATAAATATTTGCCACATTTAACATAGAACTTGATATAGAGTATAGCACCACTAAGTGATAAGTATTATTATTATTATTATTGTTTATACTTAGCACTTATTCATGTATATGTAGCTCTATTTACAATGAAGGAAGACAAAAAAATTGAGCAGCTCACTAAAAAAGAGACACAGTTGCTACTATTCCATCTACTACACTGCTCCTGTTACTCAAAAGGAGCTCTGGTGGCACAGTGCGTCACATCCTGTGCTGGGCCCTGAAACATCAGTTGTTCAAGCTCATCCCCTGCTTCACAGAAGATGAGCCATCTCCTCTCACTAACATTTACAGCCGTGGGGACCTGGTGGAGAACGGTCATTCACCAGAATCAACTGGGCAGCAGTGGGTTTGGCTTGGTTTGGATCTTGAGCTGAATTTTTGCTAATGTTGTTGAGCTGAAATATTTTTTTATGTTTAATTACGGAATTATCCTAGTGACAGTTGTAACTGATGTCTATTATTATCAATCCTTTTGTACATTTTAGGACGGCCTAGCACATGATGTGTCAGGCTGCTAACGAAGGTCAGCAGTGTGACTCCACCAACGGTTCTGCAGGAGAAAGGTGGACAGTCCCCTCCTGTAAAAATGTATAGCCTCCAACACCCAATGGGAGGTTGCTACGAGTTACACTTGACCATAGTGCAGTGGGTTTCTTTTGTTCGTTTGTTTTTTGTAATATAGGCAAGGAGCCCTGGTGGTGTAGTGGTCAAGCTCCCACCTGTTCATTATCTGTGTTTCAAAGCCACCAGTCACTGCATGGGGGAAAGATGCTGCTTCTTTCAAAATTTTCAGCACTGAAAACCCCATGGCAACTCTAACGAGGGCTATTGGGTTGCTATGAGTTGGATCCATTCAATGATTTTAGTTTGTATGTATGGAAACAGAGTGGCTTGGTAAAGTGGCCGGGGCTTTGAACTAAGACGTGGCTAGATTGAAAGTCTGATTTCCCCACTGTACTTTCTTACTGCCACTGCCGCACAAAGTATCACAGGAAGTAGCTGCATCTTGTCAGTTCTCATTGGCAGTGCCTCAATGCCCAAAAAGAGAACAGTACTATGGAACTCTGCAGAAAATTCTTTGGAGCCCTCATCAGGGCATGTGCTCAGGAGAGGCTCAGTGATCAAGGTTGGTCATGCTTTTGAAGGCATCTTAGTTTAACCCTTTTGTGAACTGTGGGCCATACAGTGTCCACTTATGATTTTTGTCTCTGGAGTTTAGAGGAAACTTGCTATCCCACTTTTAGCACGTGCTGCCACCTGGTGGGTGCCTGTAGCCAACACCTCCTGGGACATATGCATCCCACTAATTGTCTCAAAAATCCCTATTATCTAAAGCCAATTATTTTTCATTTTACCCAAAAGACTTTCCATGATTTTGACCAAAAAAAGGGGGCTGAAATTTCAGTCCTGAAAGGGTTAAAAACGCCCATAGTTTGGTTTTTTTCTCTTCTGTTTTTAACAGCTGAGAAGTTCTAGGGAGTTGAATTTTTTATACCTTTGTTCCCTGCATCTCCGCTCACACCTCCAATGTCCACAGCTAGAAATTAAGCACGGCTGACTTCAAATAAAGAAGAAAAGATGGTTGTTTTGAGGGTTTGCGGAGCACAGAATGCCACTTGCCATCAATTAATCTCCGGAAGTGAACTAAATGCCACGCTACAGCAGAGACACAAAAAGCTTGCCCAGAAGGCAACAGCCTGGAGCAAAACCACAAATCCCTTCTCTTGAAAACCTGCTGTGAGGATGCACCATCACATTTACAGAGCACAGCTCCTCTCATGGGCACAGGCAGCAGGTCCTAGCTTGTTCTATGGCCGTGGTTCCATGCTGGATTTGAGAAAGTTACACTCAAGTACAAGCAAAGAAACAAAATGCTAGAAAGGAGGAAAACGACAAAATATGATCTAAAAATTGCACCCTTTTGTCTGCTTGATTCTCATGACCTCATCTTTGAATCCCATGATAAGGGCTTGTCTGTCTTACAAACAACCCATCTCAGTTGAGACTGATCTGCAGTGACCTCTCTGGGGAATGTTATGTTGTAAGGTGTCATTGAGTTGATTCATATTGACCCCATGAACCACCTTCTCCTATATGAAATGAGAGGCTTGATACAATATAGGAGAATTTCTTATCCCTATGCAAATTCTTAATGCAAATAGGAGCTCTGTGGCCTTCTGGAAAGGAACTGCACTGCAATCCAGAAGGCATGCAATTCAAATCCACCAGCTGCTTTGTGGAAGAAAGATGGGCAATCTCCTCTCACATGATTAACTGCCTCTGAAAACCCAATGGAGGGTCAACTATGTGTCAGTTCTGACTTTACAGTACACAAAAACAACATGCAAATCCTTAAATACGAGTGGCAAAAGTCAACTCAGGCCATTTCTCAGACCCTGATATTTAACGCGCATTTGTCATGTAGTCATCTTTGAGAATCACAAGCTAAAAACTAAAACTAAAACACACAATTGTTATCGATTCTTCCTAAACCAAACCAGTTTCCATCACATAAACTCCAACTCAAGACAACTCCATGTCAGAATAGAATTCTGCTCCATAGGGATTTCAACCTCAATTCCCAAGTTTTCAACAGTAGACTGTCAGATCTTTCCTCCAATATACCTTTGCCTTTGTTGTTAGGTGTCATTGAGTCTAGTGCCCTCTGAACAATAGATCTAAATACTCCTGTGTCATCTTCACTATCTCTGACACACTCAGGCCCACTGCTGCCGTTACTATGTCAACCCACTTGGTTGAGGGTCTTCCTCTCCTTCACTATCCCCTCACCTTCCCAAACATGATGTTTCCAAGGAATACTCTCTCCTAGCAACATGTGCAAAGTATGCAAGATGAAGCTTTGCCATCCTTGCTGCCAAGAAGCACTCTGGCTGCACCTTCTCCAAGACATAACTATTTGATCTTGTGGCAGTGCATGGATATTCGGCACTGTTCTCCAGCAGCACTATTCAAAGGCACCCACTTCTCTTCTGTCATCCTCAGTCATTATCTAGCTCTCAGCAGCACAGCTTTGGATGAACTCAAATTACCCATCTTTTAGTCAGCATCTGAGAAAATGAACCATTTTAACAGGCAGGGACCCCGTGCTCCCCTTAGGAGATTCTACAGAGATGCGGCACACACCCTTTCAGAGACAATAGTATGCAGGCCTGTTTCATCCATGAAAGGTTGAGCTCCTTGAGAACAGGCTACTATTTTACTCCTTGGTGTATCTCCAGCATTCAGTAGACAGGATACAGTACGTGCCCAATAACTGACCAACCAGCAGATGAATGATCTCTTGTCTCCAAACACCTCAATGAATCCTCAGAGACTCCCCGTACCTTTCATGGAAGACGAGAGAACATGACCACTGAGAGCTCTCTCACTTTGGTTATGTTGTGATAGCCTGATTTTTCACTTCCAGGGACTGTAGCTGAATTAGAGTACAGAGCTTCCCCACTAAGAATGAGGATATCAGAAACTGACTTGAAGGGAGACTCTGAGATAAAGTTCTGAGCAGTCAAGTTTGCAGCTGCTGTCACAAGAATACACATGCCTGACATCAGCCAGCTGAGCTATTTTTCAACTTTTTTATTTTTTGGTGTCTAAACTTTTATTATGATTTAGGTGAAGGTTTACATAGCTGGTCAGTTTTTCTATTCAACAATTCATACACATTTTATTTCATGTCATCAATTGCAATCCCCAAATGTAACATCACTGGCCCCACCCCCTTGTTCTCTATTTCCATTCCTCCTTCTTTCTAATCTTTCCTGCCTTCTGGATTTTGTCCTTGAGCAAATGTTGCCTTTCAGATGCCAAATGCTCTAAGGAGGATGTAGCTTCCTAGTTTTATTGTACACCTTATAGACCTGTCTGTCTATTTTTTAGCAGAAAAGTGAGCCAGTAGGGTGAGTTCAGTTCAGCTCTAGGTCTGAAGGATGACACAGGACTACAGTCTCAGGCCCAGTAGTATGTATCTGACCAATGTACAAGGTCTTTTTTTTTCCCTAACTTCGAGTTTCGGTTCACTTTTTTCTTCCATTTTGTGTTGATGTTTGTTGTTGCTCTTAGATGTCATCAAATCAAGCACAACTCATAGAGACCCTATGAATAAAAGACCTGAACACCGCTCTAGCATACTGTACCATCCTCACACTTCCTGACACAAGAGTCCACTGCAGCAGTCATCCTGTCAATCTACCTGGTTGAAGGTCTTCTCCTTCACCAGCCCTCCACCCTTCCCAGCAGCATGTCCTTCTCTAAAGAATAGCACCTCCCAGCAACTTGTCCAAAGTATGTGAGGTGAAACCTCATTATTCTCACCTCTGAAGAGCACTCCAGCTGCACCCTTTCCAAGACATAACAGTTTATTCTCTTGGTCATCCATGGGATGTTCAGTACTCTTCTGCAACTTCCATTTTATACTCAATAAATTAAACTTATTGCTGTCAAGTTGGAACCAACTCATTGCTGACCTTCAGGTGGGTTTTCAGAGGCAATAAATTGCACAAGAGGTGACTGCTCCTCTTTCTTGTTTGGAAGAGCTGGTAAATTTGAACTGCTTGTCATTGTGTCAACAGTGCAACACTCTACCCACTGGGCCATGAGAGCCTCACTCTACACAGAACCTTCTGATGGAGGCCCTCTCAGAGTAGTTCGGAGTGGTAGCCGGGCACCATCTAGTTCTTCTGTTCTCAGAGCTGTGGAGGCTGAGTTTCATGTGGCCCATTAGTCTTTGTCCATACATATTTTATTTTCTTCCTTGTTCAAAACAGAAGACTGATAGTTGTGCCGTAGATGGCTGCTCATAAACTTTAAGACCTGAGCAGGTAAAACATTTTTGTTGTGGACCACATTGTGCCTACTGACCTGCATATCCACCAAGACTATGATTTTTAAGCCCACAAGCCCAGTAATTCATTCCATCCATGTTTCTGGTTATGGCTAAGAAGTTTTCACAACTTTGACCTCTGTGTGCTCTACTATATTCATGGTGATATTTGCCAGATATGTAAATACATGTGTAGAAACATCCTTAGCCAAGCTGTATATATTCATGAACATAGTCTCATCCTATGTCCCATAACTACTGAGTTACATGTGATGTTGTTGTTGAGTTGTGTGCCACTGAGTTGGAACCAATCCATAGCTGACCCTTCAGTGGGGATGCAGTGGCAGTAAATCGCAGAGGAAGAGAATGCTTGTATTTTCCCCATCCTAACAGGTAAGCAACAATCAACAACTGGTGGTGCCAATTAAGTAATGTTTAGTTTAGGGATCTGCCATTCTCAGAGGAGGAAGACAAACCACTTCTTTTAATGTCTGAGAGACAACCCAAGAAATCTGACATGTTTTCATTCTAGAGGAGACTGTGCAAGATGCAGCTGAAATGAGAGAGCAAAGTAATGACTCTCCATGGAGTATGCATTCTGTCCAGGGACCCGAGTCAAGTTCATGCAAGGCTTGGTAGGCCTGCTCCCTTCCTGCAGGGCCTGCCACAAGCTCTTTGTGTGTTAAGCAGTAGATTGACTTTGCTAAGCTGCCAGCTCCTTCGTGTTTATTCTTCCCAACAGAAGGATTTGAGAGGCTGGCATTCTCTCCCCATGTCTGACTGGGCTCAACTCATCTTGCCATTTTCTATCACTAGATCCTTGCACACTGGCCGACTCTGACCTGTGTAATCCTAACAAAAACACCCCAGGATGGCTGTGAGTCAGATGGAAGGGAATGGGCCATAACAAGCAGATGAGTTTATTTCACTTAATCATCTGTTGATGCCTAAAAGGATCATCTCTTTTCCTCCCACTCATTCCCCCTTCCACTCAGGAAGGCTAGTATTTCTGAAGCCTCCTAACATGAAGGTTTTTTCCAAGTGTTCAACTTGTCCATTTCGAGTTCCTGCAACTTATTGCCTCCTCAGCTGGAGGCTATTTCTTTGTATAAATTGTCCACCTGTCATATCATACATCAATCACCCTGGTCACAGTATCCCACCTTATTTCAAGTCTCTCTGTAGTTGTTAGCTGTCATGGAACCAGCAGAATGCAATGCTGCCCTATGCTGTGTGATACCTGTCATCAGACTACTGCAGTCCCTAGAGATTGTACAGGCTGGTTTGTGGCAATCGACTGCCATGACTTACTTCATCTTAATCTAGAAGCTATGCTGAAGCTTGCACAGCATCTTAGCAGCATGCAAGCCTAATCTGACAAATGGGGGGAAGGTATAGGGGTGCATGAGGTTCACTAGCTGCAACTTGAACCCAGGCCCATCTCCTTTATTCAAGGTGAGCATTCTACCCCTGCACCACCAACATTCTCATTCCCAACACCTGGAAAAATGGGAATAACATGGACTGATACAAAAAATGTCATCTGTCTTTTTTGGGGTAAATATTCTATTCAATTATTCTGTAACAAATCCTGAATAAAGTCTGGCACCTAAAACGTTTCTATTGGGGCTGGTTTATCGCATTTATTTACACTTCTACATTTTCTCTTTTGTACTTCTTGGTTTATATGTGTGTAAGGAAGACTCTGATAGAAGATTTTAGACACTTCCATAAGTTACCACCAGTGATCTCCCCAAACATAAGTCAAGGCGTGATACTGCCTCCTCAAAGTCCTGGCAAGTTTCCTGAACACCTGGGAGAGGCAAGGCTCTCCATAACTGAATGCCAAAACATCGTTGTATTTTCAACTCCAGAAATGCCATTCCAAGGATCCCAGACAACTTGTTGTGAAATGAAAACTTGTCTATTTATTTCTTAGGCAAAATAGTGAAGTGGTTCACTATGTGTAAAAACAGTGAAGGATTAGAATCTAAACTACACAGGTTCGTATCTTCGTAGGTAAGCGAGACCTAATTATACTTTATATGAAACTTTCTATCTCTGTGCCTCAGCTTCTGCATCACTAATATGGGGGAAACAATACTACGCACTCCTAGGGTCATGCTGTTGTCGTTAGGGGCCATTGAGTCCACCAACTCATAGTGCTAAACTCTGCCCTATCCTCCTCCCTCCCCAGGATCTCTGATATGCTCCAGCCCACTGGTCCAGTCACTGTGTCAATCCATCCTGTTGAGGGTCTCCCTCTTTTCTCTGACCCTCCACTTTTCCCAGCATGATGTTCTTTGCCAAGGACTGGCCCCTCTTTAACAACATGCCCAAGTTATTCATACTTCCTTCAAGATAAATTAGTTTGTTCTTTTGACAGTATACAGCATATTCAACACTCCACCAATACCAAAATTCAAAGACAATTGATTCTTCTCGTGTCTTCTTTATCCATTGTCCAACTTTCAGATCCACAGAAAGCAACTGAAAAGATCATAGTTTACATTAGGCACACCTTAGATTTTAAATTGACATCTTTGTTCTTTAGAACTTGAGAGAGGTCAGTGACAGCAAATTTCTCTATTGAAACACATGTTTGATTCCTTAAATACTGATACCATGTATATTGATTGTGGATTAAAGTAAAAACAACTTCAGTAACTTGAAGTCTCCTTCATTTTCTGTAAGAATGGTTGTATAGTTTGTGTAACACACACTGTTAATGAGTCTTCCTCTCAACTTATTTCCACATTTTTCTCCATATAGTCCAGCTTCTCAGCATTCAGACTGAATAGGTATGAAGGAAGAATACAACTCTGATACACATCTTTCCTAATTTTAAATCATGAAGTGTTCTTTTGATATTAAATACAGTATGCTTGACTTTCTGCTTGGACAATTGCTTCTTAGTATAGAGTCATTGTTTTTGTTGTTGATTGTAGTTGAGTAGAGTATGACTCATAGTGACTCTATGAACAAAAGGCCTGAAGATTTTTTATAACTCTCAACATTTATCAAAATTCATAGAGTTTCCAGAGGCATGTTACTTAGGAAGTCAGTATAGGATCATAGTTAGAGTTAAATTAATTAATAGAAGTAATGCTTTAGGGAAAATGCTTGCATCATCACTCAATGCTAGGCTGAATGAGATCTCCCTCACAAACCAATGTCAGCCTCCAAAATCAGAGCCAATCACAAATTGTACTGTTCTCACAGTTCAATCTAGAACCCCCAAGTTCCTCTTGTTGTCTTTTGCTGTGTGTGACTATCTCCTGTGAGAGATCTAAAAACAAGAACCTAGTCTAATCCACCTGTCTTTACATTCCTCCAAGACCTTCCCTACCATCTTGAGTATAATTGTCATTGTTGTCAGTATGTGCCCTTGGAGTTGGTCCCAACACATGATAAATCCACATACAATTAGATTCAGACTACTATTTTGGTCCAAATAGCTTTCTCTGGTTGATTTTTTTAATATGCACACTCAGACTTTTCTTCCTAGTGTGTCTTAGCCTGGAAGTTCATCATCATAGCAACATGAAAGTCTTCACTGGTAGGTGGACTGTGGTATGACATGCACTAGCCAGCAATCAAATGTACCACAGAGAGAATCAGAATTATATCATGAACCACCACTGCTCTCCTTGTATAAAGTAAAATTTCATGAAACATTTTCTGAATAGGAATATAATTCATTAATTTGATAAAAGGAATAGCAGTAGCAGGCAGCTGAAATGCATGGCCTTCCTGAGTTCCCTTTCAGGATATAGTATTTGAGCTAAGGCATTTATTGTATAGCAAATAATAGCAAAGAAATATTCTCATCATCAGAATTTGGATGCAATAACTCAAAGGTGGTCACAGATGAACTGAAGTGATTGGAATTGGGGTTCATTCCTCTAGGACCTGTCTGTACACAACTGGTCAAAACACTGCCTTCTACGCCTGAGACTTTCTGGAAAAGTCTCCACTGGTTTTTCACTGTGGTCTATAAAGTCCCACACTGAAGAAGCACTGGCTTGGATATTTAGAGAGAAAGTTGCTGCCTCTAAGGTCTTAAAAGAGAAGAAAGGCACATCATCTCTCTTTGTTGTTGATAAGTGCTGTTGAGTTGAGTATGAATCAGGGTGAGCCTATGAACAGCAGATCTGAACCCTGTCCTATTCTATACCATCCTTATCATCTCTCTTTAGAAAACAGAAATCCCCAGCTTAGAACACACTGAGCAATAGGGACCCACACGTAGAAACCTCGGAGGGGCTCCTTGAGCATGTCCATGTGATGATAAGAGACCGGGAAGGACGGACAATCACAGGCAGGTCGATGGTGACGGATCTGAGAACCTTCACAAACATTACTCCTTGGTGGATGTGGTGCCAAAAGTGATTATTACACGTGCCCAAGCTCATGGCTCAGACACTAGCCATTTGGCTCCGTCTGGCTGAGAGAGTTGTTTTCTGTCAGGGAGACTAAAAAACACACTGCATCAGGATCCAGACACACAAAACGAGGCTGTTCACTTAATGACTGTACGGAGAGTTAAGTGACACTTAAAAAACAGGGTAAGCCTGATAGGAGAACAAAGGGGCTACAAAGCCTATTAGTGTCAGAGTCCCCGTGGCATTTCACGAGGGCAGGTGATTTGGAAGGCATCCTCATGCAGGAGCCTGCTTTATCTGCAGAGGCTGCAGTGGTCAATTAAAGCCAGTCCTCATCCTTCCTGAATGCTCAGGCCTCGTGGAGGGGCTGCTGTCACTGTCCATAGGCCACTAAAACCTGCTGTGATTGATTCTGCTCAAACGGCAGGCCACACACTCACTTCCAAAATTCCTCTCAAATAACTCATTAGCTTCCTTTATAGATTGTTCCAGACCTAAAGAATTAGGCCTGGGAGTCATATCTTCTGTGGAATAGAAAGGACGTGTATGAAGAGGTGGAGGGAGCTGGGAGGTGCAGTATGAGTCCCTCTGTCTCCTGCCATCAAAAAGAAGGCTCTAGCACAAGCCAGTCCTGGTAAGCTCACTAGCCAGGTCAGTTTCAAATGCAAAAAGGCCATGGGTTCTCCACCCACACACTGAAAGGGAAGGCAAGCAGAGATTGGGCATGAAGCATTAATGGTTTCCTGGAGGGGTTTTTGTCTTCCACACAGGAGATTTGGGTTCAATTTCAACCTTACATGCAGCCGACACCCCTTTCCTGTGCAGACTTGGGCACTGATATGAAACTAAACAGGTTTAGTGAAGCTTCAGACTAAGATGGATGAGGAAGAAAAGCCTGGCAATCAATGTCCAAAATTCAGCCAATGAAATTCAGCAGCCCACACAATCCTATGGGTAACTGATTAGGAGGATGGCACGGTACAGGGCCACATTTCGCTCTGCTGTGCATGGGCTCGCGCTGAATCAGTGTGGCAGCTACCACCACCACCACCACCGTTAGGCAGAGTGTCAAGGGCACCTTGGACAGAGGAAGGCATGAATAAAAGAGAAGGGCCTCAGATTTCTGGCTAGTCTGTGGGATGATGACCTCTGTAGGCTGATGGAGAAAAGTGCCCAGCAACAGAAGCACTGGCCACAGCTGCCCAAAGGCACCAACACGAGAAGGCCGACTTCTGTAGCTGGCAAGTTTCAGCTCACCGCCTGACCCCCGTTTAACAATTCTGATGTACCAGAGAACAGACAGCTCCAGCCCAAGGATGCCTGCCTCCCTCAGTCCCTCTCCGGCAGGCAATGAAAGCAGGATCCACTTTGAAAATTCTCCCCCATCATGCAAACTGACACAGGCATGCTTTTCAAAAACCCACAGCCAATCTGTTGATCATTACTTATTTACAAAGGCCTTCGGGCAGAAAGTCCTGTAAAAACCATGCTTGATACGGTATACACTAGCTTTTTCTGCTTGTGGAAAAAAAGTCCCCCCAAGGCTACCTCAAACCATCACTTTCTATTGCACATAAAATGTAGCATGTAACACTAAAGTATTTAATATATGTGGTATAATATATCTACAGGAAGGCATTTGTGTAGAAGTATGTTAGCCTGGATTTGGTAATTTGATGTTTTGCTGAAGGCTACGACTTAAAAAAGCCTGCACCTCGTACAGAAGACCTGTCATCTTGGTACCCAAGAGCCAACAGAATAAAGAAGGACCCTTAAGCAGCAAAACTCTGACACAGCTTTGAAGCATATGAAAACAGTATAACTTCTCAGAATTATTATTACTCAACATCAAAGAAACGAGCCGTACTTTACATAGCAAACAGGGACAGGGAATTCGGCTCCAAAGGTTGGAGATTTTTCAGGCGTCTCTTTACTTATTTATTTGTGTCTCTAAATTTAAGCAAAGCAGAGTGCCCGAGCCTTTCTGTACTTTAAATGGATAAAACTATTAGTGTTAGATAAGGCGATTACCTAAAGGTGAGTAAATAGCAAATAAACGCTAGCATGACAACTGGCGCCATAAAAATGAGGAGGTTGGCAGTTGGCGCATTTTATCCCTCCCCATAAACTGTAAACAAGCATGTAAATCAACAAGCTCCAAGCAAGGCTGAGTGAAGGGGAGGGCAGAGAAAACTTTTCAAGAAATGGTGAGCAAGAAGAGTTGGTCTAGTGGAGGCAGGGGTAGGATGGGCGAGTCTATGATTGAGAACCAGCAACCTCAAATCCAGAAGGGAGGACTGTGCTGCTCACAGCCCAGAAGGATGGATGTGGAGGGCTGGGGACCTGCTGATGTGTGTGAGAGGGAAGTGGGAGTGGGAAAAGCATCCTTGTTTTCTTGTGATAACCAAAGGAGAGGAAGTGACCAATGGCAATGAGAAGAGGATAATAGCCACACAAAGGGCAGTGTCTCCATGTGACCACCTTAACCCTGGGTGGCAAATCAGACAGCGAAGGGAGGGAATGTGGGGTTGTCTAAGCTGGGTGGTACCTCAGGCTTGCAGAACAACATACACAGCAGTGAGTAAGCAAGGCCTGGCCATCTGGTCCCATGAAAAGAAAGCCCTGTGGAGCCCTTGTGCTCTGTTAGCACGGGGGCCACTGGGAGAAGGAACTGACTCAGCGGCAATGAATCTGGTTTTGGAAAATGAATAAAAGACACAGAAAGGTAGAGGTGGGGGAGAGAGAGAGAAAGACAGAGCTGAACTGACCAAGATTAGGAACCTGTAGAATTCTGAGGAAAAATGGGGTCCCAGTTGCCAATTTCTAGAAGAAGCTTCGTCTTGAGAAAGAATGATGGAGACAGAGAAGCAAGCACGCTGTATTTCATAATTAATATTGCTTTTAGCCTGTGCAGAACTGGATTACTTTTGAACTTTGCTTTGGCAAGTCCACAGATTATTGGGCGCTTTTTTTATCAGTCAAAATCAATTAATGGAAATTTGATTTCAATCGACAGGATAAAAGGAAGGTAATCTTCAGGTTCATTTTTGATTGTGATGATACATCTCACATATGGCCTTAAGTACAGAAAACAGTCCTCGGAGGGACTCCAGCAGAAAGAGACTTGCCGGAGGCAAGCTCACCACACGAGCGCCTCTGATTGGGTCCCACCGTCATTAGTGCCACTGCTGTTTAGGAACTACACACAGACAGGACACGGTGACAGCTAAGACTTTAAAGCCTATGTATTTTTCAAACAGCTTTTCAAACTGTTTTTCATGACAGAATTTTTTCAGCTCTATCATTAACTGCTGACAAGCTGACAGAATAAATACTCCAGCCTTTAAGAAGCCATCTAATGATCTCGCTCCCTCCCCCTGCCTCGTTCTTGCTAGGGATGGAGGGGAGGCAGGCACAGGACTGGAGTGGGGGTGGGGAGGGGAGAGATGTGGGGGTACCAAATTGCTAGAGGGGGGACCCGCCTGTGTCCCTCTCCTTACCTCATCAGCTTGGGCGAGGAGCTGGGCGAATTCCGCATGCCTCCATTCCGTTGCTTTTTTTTGGGCGACAGCGTCGACGGCTGCTCATCTTCAACTGGAAATACAGGCAGCTCATGAGATTATGAACAGTGTGAGGGAAGACTGTGAAATACAGGCAGGATATCAAAGGACATACACTCAAGCCTCAGTCACTCACTAGTAAATCATGGCTGTCCCTTTTCAGGCTCCGGTGATGGAGACTGAATGCGTTAGTCAAGGAGGCCAGCTGAGGGAGGCCAAAGCTCCCCCTCTTGACACTGCAGCGTTTGAACATGCACTTTAAACAGACTAAAACAGTTTGTAAACATCCCTGCCGTAAGAACAAAAGAAATCAGCATTTATCTGCATGTAGAAAAATACAAAACAAACAAAAACCAAAACAAGCCCAAAACAAAATAGAGAAGCACTCAACATTATTCTTAGAGTTAATTTGGGGCAAGTTGCTTTGCTGGGTCATCACATGGGTTTTCTCCTAACCAGAATCACAGATGATATTTGAAATAGCGGCATCGTGGCTGCCTGTCTGGTGCCTGTCCAAATGAACCAACTGGTTCTGAATCCTTGCATGCCACAGAAGGAGCTTTCAAAAGAGGCAAGGAGTCAAGGCCTCAACAGCAACATTTCAGGCCCTAAGGACTGGGAATGCTGGGGAATGCCAGCTCAAGAATTCCCAGCCCAACTCAGCTCCTTCCTCTCTTCTTCTCAAGAGGCTGTGCAAAGGGAATCCTTTGTGGAGTGCCAGGAGCACTGGGGTTGGGGGTTTGGAGGCCAGCTGGAGGAGAGCCCCCACAGGGAGGAGAAGGTTGCCATTGAATGACATCTCTGATGATGCAGCAAGGGAAGAGTGGGTGCAGGAGGGCAGCATCTGAGACTGGAAACCACAGGCAGCTTTCCAAATGTCTGAACTGCACAGATCGCTAAGCAACGTGAAGCCTCCGCTCACAAACACAGCACACTCCACTGCTTTTGCCCAAAGACACCTACTAATAAGCTTTGTGGATGTATTAGCCCACATCATGCCTTTTCTTTTCTTTTTTTTTTTTAAGAGAGTTGCTTGATAATTAGTAGATGCGTACCCAGACTGTCACCCAGGGGCATCCACGGCAAGATTCTAGTCGTCTCTTCCCCACCCCCACTTTTCAAGCTAAAGCTGTAATGTCAAGAAAGGAAGAGAGGATCCTCCGATTCTTAGGGTTGACTGCGACAGACTTAGGCAGAAGCACCTCTGAAACAGCAGTTACCTTAAAAGCTAAGAAGAGAAACATTAGCAGTGACGACATCAAAAGCAGCTTGGTGTACATTAATGGTGCCCATGTCTTAGGTGGAAGAGAGTGTCATCTCAGCTTATTATTATTATTACTATTCATACTTAATATCATCCAGGAAGCCCCATTTGAGAACGTGCATTCTAAGACACTTCTCTGAAACCCCTACGTTCATTGGGCTATGGCAGATGGTTTCAGAGGTATTACAGTAACCTAATGACCCTTCAAACCTGCTCTATCACATTTTCCTTACTCCCCAACTGTACTGTCAGCCCGAGGTTGTCTTAAATCCTCAGGGGCCAAGAAGGTGGCGCGAGGTGAGAGTGATACCAGGAGCAATGATGGCGAGAGGGCACCTGCAGAGGCCCAGCTCGTTTGTTCTCCCACCTGCCCACCCCTTTCGAAAGGCCCCCCTCACTCACTTGATACTCCAGGCAGGAGCCGTGTGGCTGGGAGGATATCACATCTTATCAGAAATGAGTATCCACAGCAAATCACATAAAGACTAAACAGCACTTAAAAGATTAAAGGAAATAATACAAGCCACATAAATGGTATTGGGGGGAAAATCACTTAGAGTTGATATGCATCTTAGCGTTGATCTGCATCTTGGAGTTGATATGCAAGCAGGCACTCTAAGCTTGACCTGAATTCATCTTCCTTTCAAAGGGCAGGGGCTCTGCCATTCAGGGAATAGCAGAGGTAGGAATACTGAGCTAGCGTGACTGTGTGCTGTGTGTATATGTGTTCCCCTGGCACACATGTACGTAAGCACCCACACTTTTGTGCTACCCTATCTTGGGATGGGGAGGAATGTTTTGTACTAAGAGCAAGGTCGTCACCTTTTAATAAGGACCTTTGGAATCATATTGTAGTTCCAGTGGTCTACCTAGATCAGCTCAACAGCATCCCAGAGTAAATACCGTGTATGTTTGCACACATATATGAGTATGTCTAAGGGATACGTGTTCTATTTTCTCCCCCTATACAAGCCTTATAGTTATAAGGAAAAATATTTTTTACAAGTCTTTTATCTAACTTAGTCTATGACGGCTAGCTAGATCAAGACCACCAGATGTTGCACAAACCATGGTTTTATGCTATAATTCTATGATGAGTTAAAATCTGAATTTCTGGTGATTACCCTGCCTAACTCTTGTATCTCCCTTTACATTGGGTCAATAATGAACACCCATTCCCCATCCTTCACCCTCACAGTTCCCAGCCTAGCCCCCTGCCCCTGACCCCATCCCTGCTTTGTTTCAGTGCCCAGTATCCTTCCGCCCGGACACTCTGCTTACTTAGAGCAATCTTCAGATGGGAGCCCCTGCAAGTTAATAGTTGTTAGCCAGCTTCAGGGAGACACCTCATTTTGGTGGTAAAGTTATGCCTCTTTCTATGCAAGGAAACTATTTATTTTCATTGCACTCAGAAAGATCATCCATCATAATCATATTGCATTTAAACTGGGATTTGTTCTCTTAAATGAAACTCATGTTCAAAGGTTTCCTCCTGTGCTCACCGCCTGGAAATGCAGATCTGTTCCCTGAGGAGCTGGGGGATGTCTCCAGCTTAAATATATGAGCGCTATGTAATGGAGACCATTACAGATGGCTTCGATCCCACAAGAGAAGCAGTGCTGACTTCTTCTAAGTAGGATATAAACCATGCTTTATTATTATCTTTTCTGTGGAATCTTTTTCTGCATATTTAAAGAAAGCAAATCTAGGAAAACTTTTAGTTAAGCTATAACATAGAGTTTTCATTTCATGGCTTCTAGAACTGCGTAAGAAGAAAAACAGAATTAAAAGGGTGACTCGAACTTACTTATTTTCATGAAAGACAAATGCATTGAAGTAATGGGCCGCTACCTCATGACAACTCCCATTTACTGGCCTATATTTAACTGACTTTCTTGGCTAATTACTTCACCTCTCCCTCTCTTGAATTTTCATTTGTCTTCCTGCTGTGGAAGTCCCATGAAGATATGATCCTTGACAGAACCCTGACTTACCAGCTTCTTTACAACACAAACAAGTTGAGGAATCCAACATGGAATTTTTATAGGAGCTGAACTCCATCCAGTCTCCAAGTACTCATAAAATTCAAGGGCTTGTTTTTGCACATCCCTAAGTATAACACTTAATGTGCTGTTGTAACTTCCCAGCGCTCGCCTGTCTAATAGGCACTGAATCTAACAGTTTTACAGTGTGGGAAGACTCGGTACTAGGAAAATGTCAGGCAAGTCTAATGAGGCTTCAGATCCCCTGGTTTATGCTGGTGTTTAATTTAAAGTTACAATGATGTTTTAACATGTTTGCTTATACTTGACTAAAGAGGATTCATTATTTCAATGACATAACCTCCAGACAATGTTCTGGGAATTGATTTAAGATGTGGTGGTAATTCCAACAGCCTTAATGTAGAGTCGAACATCTGTAACAACATTTTACTCCACTTCTCATCGGCATTCTGTTTGCAAGTAAAGAAAAGGCAACGTCTTCCAGAAACCCTGGCCAGAATGCTGAGCTTATTTCAAGATGATCATATATTTTACAAGATCATCTTTAAAGAACCCTCTTTCCTTTCCTGCCTTAGCCAGGTTGCAAACACTGCCAGGGTTCACTACCTTTATTGGCAACTGGGGCAACAGATTATACAGCTTTCTAGAATATTTCAATCCCCCCACGTGATGAAGCCAGCTCTCAACCCCAGCCTGAGGCACATTCTTTCTTCCTTGTCTCTCCAACAGAGTTGAGGAGATGAAGCCTTCTGGGACTTAAAGGTGAATTTGCTGGCAGGGAGTTAAAAAATAGTTCAAAGCAAATAAACTCGGAAACGTCATAAAAAGCCAAACAACCTATAAACATGAGTCAACCGGCTATCTCCATTACATTATTAATCACCACATCTGGAGCAACTCACATCTGCACGCACTTAGCAGGTCATTAGTAATGTCATATTCACACTGGAATCACTCAGAGTAAGAGTCATGCAAAGTGGTTCGGAACACAAAGGCATCTAGCTAACAGGGCTTCCTTTGAAAGTTTAGAGCAAGCTGCTAGTTTGGGGTTGGGGTTGTTTTAATTATTATTTCTTGGTTTTTAATAGCTTTTGTGTTTGGTATTTTGCTGCCCAAGAAGCTAAATGCATGCTGAAAACCACAGGAGAGCATGTCTCTGGTCAAGTGAGCTCAGCATGTTAAGGTAACTGTGGACGGGTGTGGGCAGTGCAGACAGACACCCTTTGTAGTTATTCAAAGGGGATGGGTTCCAGTCTTCTTTCACCTGGCTCAGTCACAAGCCCAGAATTGGGAGCTGTTTTCTTGAACTCAAATGGGTCTTTGGGATAGCGTGCTCTAGCTCCGACAGGGACTGCCAAACAACGAGAAAGAAAAGGCAAATTAATCCCTAGTGAACGTTTTCGTTACAAAAGTTCCAAACCAATCTTAACATTGAACAGAATTGTGGCTTTGAACAAACATGGCGGTTTCTCTCCCATGGCTGCTCTGCTGTTTGTTCTTTGGTTTCATTATACCCTAATGATTTACCAGCATTCTTTGTGTTGCCATTGTCACTGTTGTCAATGAGGATAATGTGTGGGAATTTAGAAGTTGTTCAGTAAGTCTCCAAAACACAAGAGTTTTTCTGCTCCTTCACAACAGTAAAAGACATAAACAGCTCAGTTTGAAAGCAGGGTTGGATCCACTGTGTCCTGAAGTTTGCAAACATGACTGACCAATCTTTCCATGCCGGGACCTCAATACTCAGAGTTTGAATACCACTTTCCACCTCTAACCACTAGAGTGGTCAGACACCTTGGTTGTAATGATGTTTAATTTACATTGAACACCACAGGTTGGTCCTCCCACCCCCACCCCAGGAAGAGTGATGGCAAGCATCCCTTGTGTTATCAGTGAACTCAATGACAAGAGGGTGTGTCCCATGAATACCGCCTTATGAAGATTAAAGGGTTGGGCAGAGCGAGAGAGTGCCAAAGCTGAGATGAAGTAGTGTGACTTCTTTTGGCTGATCAAATCTTCTCCTAGGAAAATCAACCTCAGGTATGTCATCATACCACAGCCACTTGTTAACATTTAATTCACAACGGGCACAACTCCCAAGCTGAGCTGGCTTCTCTATAGTATGGCTTCTTGCAGCGTCTACCAGAAATTCAGGGCTAATTATCTCTCAGGATCTTGAAAATGTGACTACAAGGGCATGGTCACTATACTGGAACAAGGAGCGAGAACTGCCCGA
The DNA here is from genome assembly GCF_000299155.1 of Elephantulus edwardii. NCBI lineage: Eukaryota > Metazoa > Chordata > Mammalia > Macroscelidea > Macroscelididae > Elephantulus > Elephantulus edwardii. The sequence continues at coordinate 4,715,565 of NW_006399808.1, read as the reverse complement.
CAGAGTAACATTTCCTGTTTGGTTAATCATAGACTCCCAGAACTGAGTCTGACTGCCCACGGTCTCCAGATGTATCTAACACTCAACAATTTAACAACTGCTTTATCATAAGCATTATCAGGCAGGATAATTTGGCAACTCCTAGCTGAGAAATAGGAGAATATATATATATATATATATATATATATATATATATGAAAAGAAATATGCTATTATATAAACTAAAAATGGCCAAGTCTCTCAGAGGGGACCAGCAAGCCTGGCTCCAGCTGGGAGCACCCGCCTAGGGGGTTGGGGGGACTGCAGGGAGGAGTCTCTGGGGGCAGGGAAGGGGAGGCTTGTTGGAGCTTTCTCATTTCTAGCTTTTGTGGAGCTAATAGGAGAGTGGGGAGGGAGACTTTAAGGAACAATAGGTTATGTAGAAGTTAATCACAGGGTATATTTCTGGCTCTATTCACTGCCTAGGAAACCTGAATTGTGTAAGTTTGAGTCCATCAACACAGAGTAATGAAAGAATTCAGCTCCTACATGAGAGAGAGAAAAAAAAAATACTACCTAAATCTATTAACGGAAATCCACGTGACTTGGAATGCAATGTTCTGTACTGCAAGCTGCAGGCCAAATGGATCCTCTAGAGTCAAACTGGATGGACTGAAGGACTTTTGCATGTACAGATGCCGTCCTAAACCACACACCTCCCTCCTACTCTGTACAGACCCTGGTACAACAGCCACCAATGCCCATGGTCTCCAGAATCTCAGCTCACACATCTTCACTGAGAAGCCAACCTGCTCTAAGACTCTGTTCTGCTCAGTACGGGGTAGAAAACTCCTTCTGGAGACTAGCTGCTTGTGGTTCTTTGTGTTCTTTGAATAGACTATCTCTGTTACCTCAAGGGCAACAAAAAGACTCAAGTAAAGATCATGGAAAAGGAGCTTCTTGGAGATGAGACACCCACACAGATGAACAATGGAATTCTAAAAGCAGATATAATTGAAGTGAGAATAGAATTTTCCTGAATTTTTGCTACAGCATTTGGGGCAAGAATGGGAAGGAAGTAGAAGATGAAAAGTAGTTTCTCTTCTGTTTTAATTAAACTGGGAGAAAACACATACAGGAGTCCAAGAAAAAGAACCACTTCCAACTTTCTTCCTTTTCTCTCTATCATCTCTTTGCCCTAATGAAATGCTAAAGGCCTTAAGATCAAAATATAGCGAAGTGGCCTCGGCTGTGAAGACTGCGTTTGTGGGTCTGAGTCAGAGCAGGGAGGAGACCTGTAGCTTCTTGGTCCCTAAAACTCTCGAGTTGTATCCTTGTCTCTCTCAAGGCAAGGGTCAGCTAAGTACAGGCTGCCACAGGGTTTTACATGGTTCAGGAGCTAAGAATTATATTTATTTCCGTGACAGGGGCATGGGGCTGAAAATCAACATATTCAAGTTCTACACAATTCACATTCCAGCAGCTGTTAATGAAGCTTCTCGTGGCCTCAGCCCTCCGTTCACACACTGTGGCTGCTTGTACACCTCCATAATAGAGTTGACCGGCCGCAACAGAGACCGGATGGACACCGACTCAGAGATATTTACTATCTGGCCCTGGACAGGAAAGGTTTGCCAGCTCCTGCTCCACTTTATCTTCTCACACTTTCCTCAGCTTTCCAACTGTCAAAAAGGGATAGTGTTCTTCCCAACCTGCCAACACAGCCAAGCAATAAACAGAGACATAAAACCCTACACATGGCACCCCACAGATGAGGGGGAGAGGTTTAAGGGAGATGGAGGCTCTGTGATGTTTCTCCTCCCTTTTGCTCAACTTGCTGCAGGCTCCACTGGTTCCCTTACGTCTGGAAACCCAAGCCAGGTGAGCTCCCCATTTTCCAACTCAAGCTAGGTGAGATTCATCCTCCCAGTGCTTTGGAATCAAGGCAAACAACATCGACCACGAGCAATTCCTCAAAACTGTCAGTGTGTGCCGAGTCCACCCTGCACGAACCATGCACAAGACAACAGATTAACCATTAGACTAGATATGTTGAAAATATACAGCTTCAACCTTTCCCCAGCTAGCTCAGAGCAATATATAGATGATTATTTCAACCGTCAGCTGCCGCATAGATTTAAACCCCTGCACAATAACTCCTGGATTCATCTGCCCCTTGTCAAACTCACACAGCTTCAGTTGGAGGATACATGGTGTGGCAGTTTCACTGTGAACCCAGAATGATCCAGACGGCTGCTGTCTCTTTGTTAACAGGAAGCCAAACTGATGAGTTTGTAATGCATTGCTTATCAAAGGTAGTTTCAGAAAAGAAAATGTACCCCATCAGTTTGGCTAGAATCTCACATACACTAGGTTATGGGCTTAATGAGGAGCTCTCTCTTATTTTCTTGAGAAAATAGATAATTCTGTAGCCATCCCATTAAAGTCATTTTATGCCAATGAATTATGTATTTATGAATTTATAATTATCCTTGATTTCCCCCCCTCCTGCAGTATTCTTAATAAAACCATCAGCTGGAGACTACAAAGCGAAGGCGTGTAATAGATACAAGCACGCTAATATATTGTTAAAGCTAATGCTGATATTTTTGAGCTTTGTGTCTAAAATGATCATTGTGAGTAAAGGAATTGTTATTTTCAACCCATGTATTTTATAAAGACAAAATGGACTGTAATGGAATTTATGGAGCTTGAAAAGGAAGTCTAATACGGGAAGCCCAAGTAGAGTTGGTCTTACTGTAGGTCAGACTGGGCCTCTCTGAAAGGTAGTGAGAGAAGTCACTGATGAAGGGCTGGGTGCTGCTCCCCGCACAGTGGAAGCTCACAGATGGGAGCAGCTGCCCCTGTTCTGCTGTCCTTCCTGCCCACCCTGATTGGCTTGTGGAAGTCGGAATGTAAACACCAGCATGAAAGCAAATCCACTACTGGTTTTATCTTCCTTCAAAATTCTGGTATTTTGTTCAGCACAAATTTACTTCTTGCATTACGATTCTTAAAAAATAGCAATGCACTAAGCTATCATTTATCTTCATATATGATTGCTGAGATTCTTTCTTCAATCCTGAGTCCATGGCCAGGGCTTTCCTCCCCTCAGCCTCGTGCTGGTTCTGCCTTTTTTTCCAGGTGTCCTACCCACCTGGCTTCCTAAACAAGCCCTCTGACTAGTGTCTGTGATGTGCATCTGCTTGCTCCCCGCTTCAGGCCTGGACAAAGCAAACCTAAAGCAACAGGCATTTCTTTTGATCACTTCATACTGCTTGCATGAGATTGTTAAGGAAGGACCTTGTGAGAGGTGCTTCCTCCTGGATTTACAAATTGTCAGAAATCCAGAGGAGTGGAGAAAAGATCATGCTGCCTTAGGAATCTGAGATTTGCTACCTGCCCATGGTGAGAAATAGAAAAGAGGGAAGAGTTCAGGCCTCTGATGTCGCACATCAAATCCTCAGGGTTAACATGCTACGGATTTGCATTTCCACTGTGGGCCCAGAGTTTTTATTTGCTTATGTGTTTTAACTCGAATATTACCTCCCTTCTCTGTTTTTTCCCCCTTTCCTACTCCTAACCAGCTTTAGATAAACATGAAGAGCAGATGTCTTATTTTCATCTGGCAATTTAACATAGCTTTTGTAAAAAAATTAACACTTGTCTCAATAATTCTGCAATCTAAGCTCTGGTGGCCTAGTGGCAAGAAGCTGCACTGCAATCCCAGGGGTGCACAGTTCAAATCCACCAGATGCTCTGCTGGAGAAGGAGGAACAATCTCCTCATGTACCAGTCAGATCTGATTTGACGGTACACACACACACACACACACACACACACACACACACACACACAAAATAATTGAAAAAAAAAAATCTGCAATCTGAGGACCAGCTTAGAATTGAATTGTCCTGATGTGAAAGCCTGTTTTGTAAATCAAGACACTATATGTATTATTAGCATTGTCATTACTCTTGTTATCAACTAGTGCATAAACAGTGTATCTTTCCCTGTCCCAGTTGTATTAAGAGCCCCCTAGAATTCCAATATGTATTCCAGATGGTTGCAACGACACTTTCTCTAAACTCTGATAAAGGGAGAATGCATGGGCTTTCACTGCAACCCAGGTGCATTCCCTGGCCCAAAGAATGCTCTGTCAGAGTATTCGGAAATACTGCTTGCTTTTAACTCTGGGAGGTAAGGACCAGCCTAGCCTGTGATTTTGAACTGAGACAGAATTTAGTGTGAAGAAGGAAGTGGGTTTCCCGTGGCTGGGCCAGGATGGGCTTTAGGGATGTTCTGGCCTCCCTCTCTTGACAGATAAATAATAAGAAGTCAGGATTTCTGGCTCAAGGCTATACTAACGTGCACCGTGAGGACGAAGGCCTGGGCCTCCTGACTTCCCGCCACTGAGAATCTATACCTGGGGCTAATCCAAGGACACCGGCTCGAGCCAAGCCTCTGCCTGAGTCCTCGCCCTTACACTCATCAGACGCTGAGCCTGGAGAAGTCACTCAACAAGCACACACTGCAGGATCCTCTGTTATCTCTGCCAGATAGATGAGGGTATACCAAGGCTCAGAGATGCTGTGAACCAACTAACCCAGAGGCCCTCCCTGATGGTCTGAGGGTCACCACACTCCCAGGGTGCCTCATCCAGCACCACTGTGATGGTCCACGGGGACTCATGTGCCAGTTATGGAGCCAGGTTTCAATCTGGGGAGTGCACTTCAAAAGCAAGCTGGCCCTCCTTTCCAGAAAGACAATGTTCTTGGGGGCCTGAGCTTAGTGGCTGGTCCAATGTTTCCCCTCTGCCTGAGGCACCAGCAGTCACAGGGCAGGTGTCCTCCATTTCCATGTCTGGCCTGGGCACCACCCACACCTGTGATTCCCTCCCCACGGTAAAGAGGGGAAGGCATGAGGTAGGAAGGGGCTGCTATGTCTGTCTGTGGTGACCTACTGCATATCAGAGCAGGACTCTCAGGAAGCAGACAGCAAAATCTTCCTTCCTAAGTATTTTCAAGTGGATCAGAACCTCACCGCTTTAGGTTAGCCACAGAGTGCATCAACCCTGTGAACTATGCAGGGATCTGGATAAGAGAGAACCCTCTCCAAATGTTAAGTCATATTGAAGGCTACTGAACACAGCAAGGTGTGAACCTGGGCTTTGGACAAAGTGCCTAGCTTCTATTTTCTTACCTATAAATTGGCAGTAATAGGAGTACCTATGCTTTCCTGGCGTAGTGGGTAAGGAGCTACGCTGCCAACTCAAAGGCACTTGGTTTGAATCCACCAGCTGCTCCATAGAAAAAGGATGGGAAACCTCCTCCAGTGTGATTTTCAGCCTCTGAAAATCTGCTGGAGGGTCAGACTTGACTTGGTGGCACATACTAACACCAAGAGATGTCATATGATGATTGTGAGAAGTAAATTAATTGAAAACAGAAAGAGCTCTTAGAAGCATTTCTGGAAAGCTCTTCATTATCATTACTCATCGTTATCATCTTGGCTTTTACACATCAAAGTAATTGGATGGTGCCCTTGGCCACGATGCTGTTTCCTTCACATGCACGGCCTTGCTCGTACCTCAAACTCAGAGGGCCCCATCTGGACCCACCTTTTACACCAGTGCTGAGATTAACAATGCCACCTGTGCATTTCATTTGGATGTCCCTTTGTTCCATGTTTTATTTGGTGCTGATAAACTTCCCAGGTTTTAAAACAAATTAGAAATTGCCACATATCATAGAAAACAAGAAAAGCCAAGAGTTATTTAAAAAGGCCTCACTGGTGAAGTCTGGAGCCAGGCTGGGCGTTAATAGATGAAAGTTAAGATAGAAACCAGGGAAATCCTTGTTCTCTCTGAACTATAGGGAGTCCAGGAAGCTCAACTTTACTATAAGGGCTATTTCCCTGAAATCCTGAAAGAAGTCCTGCCCTCCTGAGTCAGAAGACAGGCTCTTGTGATTCCACCCCTCCGTGTTTTCCATCACCGAACATGATTATCTCTACCCTTCAAGGAGCAGGTTAAGTGTGCCTCCCCCAGGAAGCCCACCCAGATGAATGATACAGGGTAAGATCCCTACTCTCTTAAACAATCTCTCAACATTTCTCAGGTCACAGCATTCTAGCATCTTACTTTTGCTTCACTATTACTTTTGTGATGAGTTCTACTTCCCCTACTAGACTGTAAGCTCTTCTACTATAATTTGTTGGTTTTTTTTGTTGGGTTTTTTTTTTTTTTTTTGAGCTCATGAGCTTTTATTTATCAAAAACATTGAAAAATAAACCTAGGTCTTGATGCCCTTCCTGACCTCCTCTCCAAGCTTGGGCAGCAGGCACCGCCCATCCCTGAGGACAGCCGTTGGTCCCCCACCAGCTTCTGCTGCCGGTCCCCAAGGGACCTCTGGCTGCCTCGCCCTACAAGTCCCCCGCCCCAGCTCACCCCAGACTTATTGCTAATAGAGGGGGAGAGGCAGCACTTGGATGTTCTCCCCTCTCCACTATGTCACTACCCCCACACGAAGGGCGGAGCCCAGGGCCCTGCCCCAGCAGCCACTCCCACTAGAAGTGGATCCTCAGGCCCTGCCCTGAGGTCCTTCAACTGCGGGCTCCAGAACCCCTTTGCTGGACATCGCTGGTGTCAAGGACATAAAGGACTAGGGCTCTGCCTGGGTCGTGGGGAGACCCAGAGCTGCCAGTGGGCACAGCCTGAACGTGAGCTCTGCGTGGTGCCAGCAGCCAGTCCCCACTGACAGCCGGGCCTGAGGATCCACTAATTTGTTGTTTTTGTTGATTACTGTCGAGTGGCGTACAACTCATAGCGACTCTATGAATAAAAGACCTAATGCCTTTCCATAATTCCTCCAAATTCATAGAGTTTCCATAGGCATGTGTTTTAGGAAGTTTTATATCTGGGAGCTCCACGACACACTGTCCACAGTGGGAAACCATTATGGTATTTAATACCCCAATGGCACAAGGTTTCAGCATCACAGCAAACCCAGATTACCGCAGTACAGCAAACTGACCAAGAGTGATGTACAAAGAAGAAGAATGTTCCTCCAAATATAAGACTAGTTTCATTCTCATTTACACATTCTTAAATCTTCAGTGGTTCTAAGCATCTAGTAAAGATCTTACTAATTATCACCTTAGGAAACTGATGAGTTTTTAGCAAAGCTTTTACATTGAGAAGGACTAAGAGAAAAATATCTAGAGCTTGCCATCTGATGACCAGGTCATAAAAACCTATGATGGGACCTACAATGGTCTGATCATTAAAACAGTGGTCAGACCCACACCCCCTGATGGGGAAAGTGCAGAACTGGGCAGCACTTTATTCCATTCTACGGGGTCATCTTGTGTTGGGTTCTGACTGGACAATAGCTTATAGAAGCCTTGGGTTCTAGTTCTATTTTGGATCAACTTTGTGGCCTTGACAAAGCGCTTCCCTTCCCAGGCATCTGCTTCTTTCCTGAAAAATGAGGGAATGGCATTAATTAAACATAAGCACCCAGTCAGCTCTGCTTTTAATGGTCTTGGCTTAATGTTCTGTTGCTTGACAGCTATCACAGGAGCTAGCCAGGACTGAAAATCTCATAACTCCACAGCCACAAGGAATTATTGAGCATTTCCTACCAGACTCAAGTCAGAAGCACCACAAAAATAAGACAAACAGGATCCCTGGTCCAAGAAACGTGTGGTGTAAAGTGTGGTTTTTAACTCTGGTTTCCATTAAACTAAATGGTGGGACTTTACAAGACACTGAAAGTTGGATGGGGCCAAGGCATTGCTTTCTCCTGTCTTCCTTCTTTCATTTCTTTTGTAAATCTTTTAAAGGATGGACAGTAAGCAAGAGACACTACTCTGGCTGCAGAAATTAAACAACTGCATTAAAACTGCGAGTTAGTTCTCAAGTTCTATAAACTTCATTTGTGAAAGATGGTGATAGCAGGACAGAACTTAATTAAATGCCTTGAACAATAAACGTGGAAGAGTCTAGATTGTCAGGAAAGACAGTAAGATTGGAAACAAGAGGTGGATGAATGAGGATGTCAGCCACATTCACCCGCACATCCTCAGAGTGCAGCATAGAACCTGGGACCCAGGAGACACTGAAGCCATCTGTTCTGTAAGAGAAGAAGGGCCTTCGGAGGAGAGAAGGGTAGGCCAGGTGGGACAACAGCTTCTGCAAAGGTGAAGAGGTGGAAAGGCGCTGGTTTTAGCAACTACAAGGCGGCCAGGATTTATTTGAGGCCACAGTAGGGTGTATTTGACTGAAAGTAAGGCTTTTATTTCATAAGTGGACAATATTTGGGGTCCTCAAATCCTCTTGAAGCTATTCTTCCTTCTATCTAAATATTCTGACTCAAAGAGAACAGTAGGTTTCCAAGGGCTCTGGATCTTGGAAAAGTCTATCGAAAAACCACCTTGTGGGGTTTTTTTCCTGGCTACTTGCTGCACTGCAATAATAAAGGTATGCGGTTCAAATCCACCAGCTGCTGCATGAGAAAGATGGACAGTCTCTGTCTGTGCTCTTAATTGCCTCTGAAAACCCATGGGAAGGTCAGTTATGGGTCATTTCCAACTAAACAGTACATGACAACAATTTAAAAGTTCCAGGGCTCCAAGATAAGATGCACACACATACATATGGAATTAAAATTGACAGCAATTGTCTGATTTCATCAGAGAGCTCCTTTTTTCTGCTCTAGAGAGTGTACTAGACAGAAAAACAAAGCTTTTGAACACCTTTGAAAGGGGTCTTAGAAAACCCTGTGGTGGAGTCCGAGAACCTAGCCATAACTTATGGAGGCTTCCTGTCTCTTAACTGCGCAAGTGGGTATCAACTTGTGGTAAAACACCCATCAGGTGTCCCATGAAAACTGATTGTAGTATTATTTTTAAAAAAACAACAAGTAGATTCATCTAGAGAAAGAAATATTTCCTCCAACCCACCACTACTTGGTTTTACTCTATCAACAACACATGAGAATTTTCAGCGTTTAAAAAGCACAGCAAACTTTTAAACTCATCGCCCTGGAGTCTGAACAGACTCATAGCTGACCCTACAGTGATTGCAGGAGGCTGTAAATTGTAGGAGAGGAGACTGCCCGACTTTCTCCCACAGAGCCATTGATGGATTCGAACCTTTGGGTTAAAGGTTCAACTCCCTATAGACTACGTCATCAGAGCTCTCTTAAAAAAAGCACAAGTTAATAAAATAAGAACGTGCAATACGTTACTTGGTTCTTCGCTCAGAATGCCTTAGAAAAATTTAAAAAGTTAAAAAAGGAAAACTCTTACTAGATTCTAAAAAGTAATTACTTTTAGTTTTTAATTACATAATACAGTATAATACTAGAATTTAGTAAAATACATTCACTCAAAACTCTTCTTGTCTCAAGAGGTACAATTTATTAATGAAGATCATAAATTGGAAGGATGAATTATCCTAGAGTTTATTTTCACTTTCTCCTGCCATTTAGCCTCAGGGAATCCATGGTCTCCTATACAGATCTGGATTTATATGCACACATGCTGTGTAAAAGAAATACTGTAGTTTGGGGCGGAGAGGTACTGGCAAATGGACATAGCTGTGACTTTTAAAAAAAATAGTTGAAAAAGTGAGTTGTGTGTATATTTGAGGACCTTAAGAAGTAATTTTTATGTTTGGGTTTTGTCTCATTGATACCTAAATCCTCCAAGCCGATTAGTCTGTTTAGAAAACCTTATCTTTACAAAACAAAACAACGAACCAAACTCCAAATTAAACTCAGTTCTGTTTGTCAGAAATTTAGTTGGGGAGACAAAAAAAAAAAAAAAGAAAAAAGAAAGCAATTTTCTTTGGCTTCCTTTTATTCTAGATAATCCTTGACTGAAGAACATCATTTAGGTAGCATATTTAACCATCTTTGTAAAAATGTCCCCTCTTGGAGTGGGTTAGAGCCAAACGGGTTTGATAAGTAATAACCCATCGCCTGGAGCTGATTCCAGCTTACGTCAACCCCACAGGGCTTCCAGATCTGCCCTAGAGGCTCCCACAGTTGGAATCTTTCTCTCCATTGTGCAAAGAGTTGCTATGAGTGGAAAAAGAGTCATCAGCACCTAACAACAATAACACCACTTACAGAAGTGACTGCTGTATCTTTCTCCCAAGCAATGCCTGGTGGTGGGTTCAAACTACAGACCGTTGAAGTTAGCAGCGGAGCACTTAACCATTGAGCCACCAAATCTCCTTTTCAGTAAATAGAGAGTAAATAGAGAAAAAAGTCGGAACATTTAGCACAACAATCAGATTGCAGAGTTAATTCTTCATGGTGGGACTCTGGTACTAAGACTTCATTTCAAAACACCACACAGTAACATTTAACTAGCACAAGTTCCAACTGAGCACTAAAATCAAACACTTTGGATTGAAAGAAATCTTAGCAATTGAGTTGTTGTCTTAGTTAAAGCATATCCTCTCAAAAAGAAAGCAGCTGGAGACTTTCATGTTAGAGAACTAAAAGAATCTAGAGAAAAAGCAAGAAAAGAGTAGGGCCTAGAAACCAACCAAACCAAGTATTAATTTCATTTCTAGAGGAGCAGCGCCACCTGCTGGTTGCATTGAATTAAGTCCCTTTGGTTTGCAGGCTATCTACTTTGCAATCAATGCGTAAATATACAGCAGTATTTCTCAGCTGCTGTTACACATACGCATTTTATTACCAGCCAGCAGATTTCTAACACACTGGTTGCAGTTTAATAATCCTCTATTACCTGAAGTACTGGTTATATAAAAAAAATTCAAATGTTAATTGCTGACAAACCAATTCTAATACATGAAGCACTGTAAGTCACCAGTAAATGTCCAAATAAAAAAGGATAGCTCCTTTTGCTCTAATAACGTGTTATTAAACACCACAACGTGATCACTTGCATAAAAATAATGCTCATGCAGTCCAATGTACTCAGATAACAGGGAAAAATGAATTTTAATGCTACCAAGAGAGCTTTTCTTTCATCAGCAATTTAGAGAAAAAGATTTTTGCCAAGAATATTTCTTTCCATCTTTAAAAAAATGTACCTAAAACAAAGTGTAATTTAGGAAATTTACTCATGCAACAAAACCTGAGCTATTAAACACACACACACACACACACACACACACACACCCAAGATTACATCTATAAAATGTTATATATTGTTAAATAGCAATAGAGAAGTCATGGAGAATTTAAGTCACTGATCTGGTGAGGAAAGAAACACTGCCTGTCATTTTTCAGAAAAAGATCACAGAAACGTGATAGCATAGAGACACAATAAAAAGAAGCCAGAATGTAATAGGTAACTGATTATATCTGCAAAGGAAACAGAAATAAATTAACACCCAGGCACTCCTGAAAGGCAGTACTGCAGCTTCACTTCAAATGATCAAATGATTGTTATGCAAGAGAGAAGGCTGGTGATTTTGCAAGAACAGAAATAAACTGCAGGTTGCAAAGTCTGGTGGTGGTAACTAATGGCCACACTGCTTACAGCTCTGATCTAATCTCTAATGAAAATAGAAATTTTAAAAAAAAGCTCGAAAGGATAGACATATGCAATAGGAGTGGTCTGTTTTACTTGCAACAAATATACCCTAAAAAGGATCAAAGGGTCCCAGTAAATGTAAAATGACAGTTCCTACGTTGCCCTCATTTGGTCTGGAGTAACACCACCATGCTGACAGCAGCCCAGCGCTTCTGGAGAAGGAGAGCCATTCTCAGGACAGTTATAGGAAGGAGGGCCATTCCCAGTCCAGTGGACTTGAAGACCACTTTAATTTCATAGAAGTTATTGAGATTTAATCTCTAATAACAGTAAAACAAAATAATTCATAAAGGATCCAAAAACATAGCCCTTGAAAAGAAAAAACCCTCACAAACCCATGTTGTTATTCTCAGTGGAATATGTGGGCTCCTTTAACATCAAGTTCTTCCATTGGTCTAAACTGGGAAATGCTTGCTTAGGAAGAGAATCAAGTACAAAGTGCTTCCTCTGAGGCCCAAGTAGGTGTCCTTATGTCATGTGTTACACAGGGAATCTAACTGGAAAGGAAGGTCTCGCGAGAACCAGAGATTGCCTCATTCCTCATCTGGCTGCACCTGGCTGTAGAGACAGGGTTGCTAAAGGGCAATTTCAGGCAGATGAGGAGGATGGGTTTAGGGCGAGTCACATTTGAGCTGGGGGCTTAACCTGCTTAGACATAAGTCCTGGTGTGTTAGCCAGAATATTGACACAGCAAGATAAGACCAAGACAACCGCCTAGAACCCAAGAGGTCAAAGGCCTAGCCTCTGCCTTCAGAGCGGTTGGGATAAGCACAAATCAATGACGAATCATGGTAGATGAAAAGGGCTTGACTGAGTCAAAATATATCTTGCAGTGGGTCATTCTTGTTCTTCGTTATGTACCGTTGAGTCAGAACCGACCCATAGCTGACCTCTGGCAGGTTTTCAGAAGCAGTTACTCTCACAGGAGGAGATTGCCCATCCTTCTCCCACATTACACATCAAGAAGCTGATATGGGGGGGGTGGGGAAAGAAGCTGATATCGGAAACACTGGAGGTCATTCTAGTGGGTGGGAAAACAAAGAGTTGTCAGCGCACATCTCTATCCAGCCAGTGTGAAACACCAAACAAAGTATGGAAGGAGAACACAAAAGCCGAGGCCCAGCACAAGAGTCCAAACACCTTATGTCTATCCAAAGAAACAGTGGGAGAAATGTGGTATCTTCACAACAAAAAGTTGGAAACAAGTATTTCAAGATGGTACAAGTGAGTAAGAACAACTTCTAACCTCAAGATTTCCTCTTCCCTTGAGACGTAAGCCTAACAGATTGTGATGACATATTCCCTACAGAATTTGCAGGTGATTGAGCAAACATTTGCTTGGTTGCTTAGGTATGCTCTGTCTGCTGTGTGCAATGTGCCGACAATTCAGAGGTCAGTGAGACCTGGTTTTTACATCTAAAAAGATCACTATTAAAATGGCTATAAACTGGGTTTCTATATACATGAAGTGTTTTGTGTTGCTAACCATAAGGCAGGCAGGTCAAAAATCCACCAGCTGCTCCATGGTAGAAAGATGGACAGTCTCCCAGGTGATTTACAGGCTCTGAAAACCCACTAGAAGGTCAGCTGTAAGATCATCTGACCTGCCGGCAATGAGTGAGACAATGAGTTGTGGGCATACAGAAAAGCCCCGCATTACTTCTGATTTGAGCCACGAAGACTTCAGGAAGATGGAGATATATGAAGTGTGCTTTATTTTGAGCTCGGGTTGGCAAAGTTTCTCTGTAAAGTCAGATAATACATATTTAAGGATTGTTTTGTCATTTGCTGTCTGTAGCAACTACGCAGCTTTGCTGTTTTAACTTGAAATCTGCCAGAGATAATATGAAAATGAATGGGTGTGACAATAAAACTTTATTTACTAAAACTGGCAGTGAGACCGATCTGGCTCATAGGCCATAGTTTACTCTCTCGATGGAGGGGAAGAATCTCAGGCATGTAATGACCAGATAATGAGAACAAGCAACTTATGGGGAATGATTAGATGAAGAGTATTTATGTCGAGATCAAAACTCAGATAAGAGGTGGACGTTAAAGTGCAAGGGACTCCACATGCCATCTGAAGAAGGTTAACTGCTGTCCCATTATAAACAAGAACCAGGAATCTGACCTTTCTTAAATGAAATAGCAACATATCTGTACTTTAAAATAATAAACTTGGTGGCACAGATGAGTGGCAGTGGAGACCGGTTTGAAGGAAACTGTGGCAGAGACCAGTTAAGACAAAAATGAGGGACTGAACTTGGTAGTGGTATTGAAAATGGCAATAGGAGAATGGTTTCAACATTGAAAGCCAGAGGACTTGGCTGTCAATGAGATGAGTGGAGCAGAGAGAGCGTGAGAGAGAGCAATGGAATACTTGAGATTTCAAAATGTTTATCAATGCCCCCTCAACTTCTCTCTCTGCCTGTCACACAGCAGGGCTGCTCAGAGAAAGGCACACTGTCAAGGGCTGAATGAAGGATGTGAGTTCTGCCTCACTCTGGCACTAACATCACTAATGAGAAAAACAACAGGAAGCAGAACACAACTATGGTCAAAGTGATTTAAGGAAGGTGAGAGTGCGAGGTCTCAACACCATCCAGACTCTAACGATGAGTGGGGCTTAAGACTATACGCAAGAAAAGAAATTTTGATGGAATTTAAGTGGAAAGAAATGTCACTTCTCTCCATCACCTGTCCTTCTTGTATGTTCCCAACCTTCTCTCCACATTTTAAGAACACAAATATTGGCTATCTCCATGTCAAATTTTAGAGATGAAAAAGACAGGAGCTAAAGAATCAATAGAAAGAGAGATGCCAGGACACTTACCATTTTCTGAAGATCCCAGAATATAAGGAGAGTTTAGTAAAGATTTTTGACAGCTGAACTAATCCATGTTGTTTTGTTGTTAAGTGTCATCAAGTCAAGCATAACTCATAGTGAACCTATGAACAAAAGACCTAAACCCTCTTCTGTAAACTACTATTGTTTCTCTAAGTTCACAGAGCTTCCAGAGGCATGTTGTTTAGGAAGTAGAATGCCACTCCTGCTTCCAAGCCTGCCTTAATTGTGAAGCTCTACCATGGGGAACCATTATGGCATTGGACACACCAGTGGCACAGTGTTCAGCATCATAGCAACCCCAAGTTACCTCAGTACAGCAAATTGACAGATCAGACACAATTAACAGCAGGGCAAAGGGCCACATGCCCAAGGGCCCAACTAACTTTTAAATACAAAGACCCACCAGGTTCTGTTGACTCTAAACAAAAGGCTTCCAGCCCACAGTTCATTGTTAGCTAAATCCAGTAAATCAAATCAGCTCACACACAGTTGTGAACAAAATAAAAACAACTAAACAGTGCACTCTCAACCCCCAACCAAAACAAAATAACCCACCTTCCAGAATCCAACCACTTCACACATCAGCCTCCAAAGAAAGATACTTGGTTTTCATTCATCAAATATATACTATCAAAGCTAAGATGGAGAATAGTACTGAAAATCTCATGAGCTGCCAAAAGAACAAACAGATATGTTTTGGGAAAAGTGCAACCAGAGTGCTTCTTGGAGGCAAGGATGGCGAGGCTTCATCTCTCGTACTTTGGGCATGTTAGGAAGGGCTATTCCTTGGAGAGGGACATCATGCCTGAAAAGGTGAAGGGTCAGCAAAAGAGAGGAAGACCCCAAATGAGGTGGATTGACACAATGACTGTAGCAATGGGCTCAAGTGTATCTTAGATAAATGTGAGGGGACAGCATAACCCCCATTTTTATAAACCCCCATTAATACTAGAAGCAGAAGTGGGCCATTAGAATTCTTCTCTTAAGGCAAACACAAATGCCCCGGGTAAAGTCTTGTCTGTCCTTGCTGAGTAAAGAATTAACTAGTGTCTACATGACACAAAAAGAGTAAAGGTGGGCAAAGTAGCCAGCCTGTCAAAAGCTGACCTACATGACTGATCCCCCAACCCACCAACCATGATCTCAATCTCCCCGCCCTGACAGTGGCACCCAGGAAAGCCATAAAAGCAATTGGGGAGGGGGGACTCGGGGCTTTTTCCCTCGCCACCTTCCTAAGGAGGGAGAAAGTCTCCACATGTGGATATACTCTTACAAACATGTGGATTATTCTTTTGAGGGACATTTCGTGGGCAGAACAGAATGAAGAGGATGCCACAGGATAGAATGGGTTCAGGCCTGTTGTTTTTAGGAGCTCTATGAGTTGTACTCAACTCAACGCCACCTAACAACACTGAATCTAAATATCCCTTTTGTCTGGAGAAATGTGTCTCTGTTTAGTTCTGCATAGTCTGACAAATTCTATTTCTGAAGGCCACAACGTGAGCAGGAGACTCCTCGGAGAAGAGAATGGTGACCATTCATTACGTGGGGATTACAGCCATCTGGAGAGCACTGACAAACACTGGTCTCTGAAGTCTTCCCAGCTGACAAAACACTGAACACAGATAATCCTCAATCACAGTCATATTCTCTCTCCCATTGCTGTTGAGTCAGGTCCAACTCATAACTGACCCCCCAGCAGTTTTCCTCGGCTATCAATTGCACAGGAGGAGTTCATCTTTCTCTCAAAGAGCAGCTGGTGGTCTTGAACTGCCAGAGAATCCTGGCCTTTGAGTTACTGGTACAGTTCTCTACAGACTTGTAGCACCAGAGTTCTCCTTCATTCCACCAGAATTCAGAAACAGCGAAAAACACATTTTCTGTACTTTTCTTGAAGAGAGAGAGACAAGAGAGGGCTAGACCTTAAAAGGAAACAGTAAGATCATAAAGAACGAATCTTCTGGGTTCTCTTTATATACTGCTGTTTCAAGCTCCTGGCCTCAAAGCAGAGAATTCATGACTCGAGAATAACACTGATATACTACAAGTTGGTTCATCCTCAAAGAAGAATTTCATTATTTTTTCCTCACTGGGTTTACTAGAGTGTTGGTTAAATAGACTTCAGTATTTTAGAGGATTTATAGCAGCAATGCTAAAACCAAAAGGACTTTTAGGTTCTGTTTCAATCAGAAAAAAATCAAGAGAAAGAGCCTAATAAAGAATCAGTCTTAGAGTTTAAAGGAACTTAAAGATGTGTTTATCCAGCTCCTTAATTTTATTTGCAAATTTTGCACTGCTTCCTGGGCAGCTGAGAATGGATCTCTCTGGCAGGTGTTACCTGCTCCTGACATTTGTTGGTTTATTTCTGTTAAACCATTTATTCCGGATCCATAGTGTATATGAACTGATTCAATTTTTATCTTCTAGGCACTCGGACTGAGCTCTTCAACCCTCAGTCATGGCCCGGATTTCCCTCCCTCTGATCCTTTTATAGGGAGGGTTTTTGACAAGACTCAACCATTTGAAAATAATGCATTAACTATGGTATCACTGCAATTCCCATCAACATTATATAAGATGGTAAATCAGGCAATCTCTACACTCAATAAATTAATCTCTATAATTTATATGTAAATTGGCTGTAAATTAATCAATTTATGATGATGCTGATGCTGAAAATCATGGCATCCAACCTGCACCAGGCAATGTTGAAGGAACTTTATACATACAGATTCCATCAGTCATTATAAACCCTCTAGGAATAGATTGATTTTTATTCCCATATGACAGATGAGGAAACCAAGAAAGAGAAAACTTGGGGAACTTGCCCTTGACCCTACAGTTACTAAAGGATAATGTCTACTTTAGTGCTGCATCAGTGATGCCACAAGGTGATGTTGCTTAAGTAGTAGGAGGGCTGAGAGGAACATAGAACTTGCTCTCATTACAGGAACTGACATCCACCGAGTACCCGCTTGGTAAACACATCGAAATGTCACCACACCAGAACTCACAAAATCCCCAGAAAATATACAAATCTCTCTCATTGTCTTCCTCCCTTCACCATTTCCTTGAATTTCAGACTTCAGCAATGACAGATCATTTGGCCCGCTCCACAGAGAAGAAGGTAAAGGCTTGGCAAGCCCCTAGTCTATGCAGGAGACAAAATCAAAGCAAATCCAGTACCATGAAGTCAATTCGGCCTCCTGAAGACTCTCTAGGACAGAGCAGAATGGTGTCCTAAGGTAGCCAAGGTTGGAAACGTTCAGGGAGACAGTGTTACGTCTTCCTTCTGAGGCTCAACTTCTCACTTAGCAGCAGAGATCTGAACCTCTGGGCAAGTAGGGCTCTTTCTACGCAGGAAAACAGGACATTCCTGTCAACCTGACAGCCATGCTCATCCATCTCCATAGAAGAAATCTGTGGTTGAGCATCACTTCCAGCAACCAGTCAATTGCACGTTTTACATTCCTATTTCAGTACTTCCAGACTCCATGGCCTGAGCCTCTTCCCCTCTGCCTGTAATGCTGACATTCCATTCTGTCATTTCCCCTCACACATTTCTACTCTCAACAGGTCACTGTATCTCCTTTTCCTGTAACACCTGTTTAGGGCTTTGGCTTTGAAGCATCCCTGTTGGATGCATTCTCTCAGTTGGATATGTTATAAGCCATATGTGGGAATTTACTCATCTGCACTGAAGAATCAGCCAGATCAATCTTGACAAAATGCAGAGAACAGTTCAAAGCCACTGAACAGTAAGGAGTGCATGCTTAGTGCAGCTTGGAACAGCTCTGTGAGCAATTGAGGAAGCTTCCTGCCCTTTCTTTCTTCGGGTCAGAAAAAGGAGAATAATGACACTTACCCATGAGACATTTCCCCTTTAAGCTCCTCAAGATGAGAGTAATTGTCCATTAAGTGCTGTTGGATTTAGTCCACCTATGTCAAGCTGGAGCCAGTAACCTTACTAGATATATGTGGCCTTCAATGTGTCTTCACATTTGGGCACCAATTGGCAAACAGGCTCCTTTCTTCCTATGGGTCCGAACAGAAGCACTAGGAGCTATGTGCTGCCTTGAGTTACAGGAAAATGATCAACATCAGTGAAATAAATAAATGCAAATGGCGTAAGTCTCTGATTTTTCTGAGGTAAATGCTCAGCACACAAATAGACACCTTTTGGGTTATAATCCTGCCTCTCTTAATTTTTGAAGTTTGGTGGATTTTTTTTTCTTCTTTCCCCATTCTGTGTTCTAGATCTTCTTTTCTCAGTATTTACCCTTCAAAAGATCAAACTTATAAAACCAAAAGGCAAAGCCTTCAAACTCACTGCCATCAAGCTGGAAGCGGCTCATGGGAGACCCTCCAGCAGATGGCTAAGGCTGCAGACGGCAGGGGAGGAGACTGTCTACCTTCCTCCCTGGGAGCTCTTAGTGAATGTGAACTCCCAGGAAGGCACAGCCTTGTTAGCAGTGCACAAGCAAAGTCCACCTTAATGAAGATGCTAATTGGTCATTTTTAGTAACTTTCAGTTATGGGTTTGAGATGGTGATTTTCCCGTGCATTTCCCCTTATGCTTACATACACCGACTACATAGAAGGCAGCTTGGAAAAGTTTAGAACACTATTTGGATCTCTGGCGTACCTCCAATTGCTTTAACTATTGGTTGAGAATCCATTTATTCATTCTTTCACTCTTCAAGTATTTATTGACCTACAATTATTCAGGCCATTTACTACACACAAAGGTCAGTCAAGGATGATCCCAGAGAGGAAGTAGCCCCTATGTCCTCTACAGACAAGGTGCCATATATGGGCTCCAGAATAATAGTCATCAGCAGGAACGGAGGTTCCTTTAAGTCCAGAAGTTGCTCTGCTCTTGGGAGGTGGTGCATGCTGTGGTTCCAAATGGTCCCCTAGGAGTGCTGAGGACAACTACCTGGCCAACTGACTAGAAGAGATCTGTATTTATTCTCAGTCCAAAAAAAGGCAACTCAGTAAGAGTGTGGAAATTATTGAATGATATCAATAATATTTCATGCTAGTAAGATCTTGCTGAAGATTATCCAAAAGTGACTGGAACAGAACTGTCAGATGTGCAGGCTGGGTTTAGAAAAGGCCACAGCATTAAGGACATCAGAGCTAACGTTAGATGGATCTTGGCTGAAAGCGGAGAATACCAGAGGAATGTCTATCTGTTTCATTGACTATGCAAAGGCATTTGACTGTGTGGATCACAATAAACTGTGGCTGACTCTGAGAAGAATGGGGATTCCAGGACACTTAATTGTGCTATACTTGAACCAGGAAGCAGTAGTCAGAACAGAGCAGGGAAATACTGGATGGTTTAGGATCAGGAAAGGTGTATATAAAAAATGCATCATATCTCTGTACCTTTTCAATCTATATACAAAATAGATCATTTGGGTGGCTTCATTTTATGAGAAGGAATGTGGCATCAAGATTGGAGGAAGACTCATCGACAACCTGTGGTATGCAGATAACACAATTTTGCTTGTTGAAACTGAGGAGGACATGAGGCATTTTACTGCAGAAGGTCAAGGAGTATAGTCTTCAATACGGACTGAAGCTCAATATCAAGAAAACAAAGATTCTCACCACTACGCCACCTAGCAGCTTCATGATAGCAGAGAAGAGACTGAGACTGCTAACAATTTCAACTTGTGTGGTCCATACTTTGGTATCAGTAGTCAGGAAATCAAAAGACTTAACTGCATTGGGAAAGTCTGCTGTCAGGGACCTCTCTAGAGTACTGAAGAGCAACAATGTCCATCTGGAGACTAAGATGCACTGACCTAGGCCATGGTCTTTGCAATTATTTGCTATGCATCGGGGAGCTGGACAATGACTAAGTATGATAGAGGAAGAATAGATGCCTTTGGGTTGTGATACTGGAGCGGAGTGCTGAATATACCATGGATGGTCAAGAGAACAAACAGATCAGTCCTGGAGAAGGTGAAACCAAGATGCTCCTCAGAGAAAAGGACTTTGAAGCTCCGTCTCACACACTTTGGGTACACTCCCAGAAGGGACCAGTCCTTACAGAATGACAGGAGGAGGGACAGAGCAGAAGAGGAAAACCCAGGATGAGATGGATTGACTCAGTGACTAGAGAAATGAGATTAGGTCTGTTGGTGATGAGATTGGCTCAGGATAGGGCAGGGTTCAGAGCTATTATACATAAGGTCGCTATGAGTTAAAGGTGATTCAATGGAACATAACAACAACAGAAGTGCTGAGACAAACCACACGAGTCTTGTGTGGAAAAGTTCTTCCTCGCTTCATTTAATGTCTCTCATCTGATGTCTGCAGCTGATCAACATGAACGAAAGTCTGCTTTAATCCACCACACTGGTCAAATGTGTGATGTTGGCCTCCACTTATTTCCTTTCTGTTGTTCAGACTAGGCCAATAACATGCCAGCTGGTGAGAACCACTCACCTCTGTGACTCTTCACAAGCCCAAGATGTGAGTTTGATTCCAAATGGGGAGAAGGATGAGAGAGGAGGAAGACATACAGTTAGAAAAAGGAAACAGTACGTTCCCAAGACCTGTGGTATAGGTGGCTATTCTCCTGTCCTGGTGGAGATGGCTGGAAAGCCTGGTCCTGTAAGAAGATACCCCACTGAATCCAAAGAGGAATCACAATGGTTGCTCGGTCAGCTGGGGACAATTAAACTCATGAAGTTTAACTGATGAAATTCCACTGCTTTAGAGCTATTCATTCAACTTTCTTAAAAAGATTTTAACTTCGTGGATGTGCATTAGGATAATGTGCTTCAGTAGCAGAGTTCTCTAACTATAGATCATGCTTTGTCAAGGCTTCTTTCTTCAGCTCAGTCATTCTTACCTGCTATGGAAACTTCCACTCTGCTGGGTCAACAGTCTTCTAATCACCAGTTCGTTCTTCCACACTGACATGTGCATCTTCCTAGGAACGCTGTGTCCAGGGCAGTCATTTCTCTGGTCAAATATGTTAAAGTTTTCTATTGTGTTATTGATGAAGAATAAACTCTCATAGCCAAAAGTGTCTTCCCCAATAATGGCACCCTATTTTACCAGTTGCGGTGAGCTAGTGGTCTATTATCTAGGAAGTTATGCTGCCATCTCAAAGGCAAGGGAGTTTAAATTCATCAGCAATTCTGAGAGATTTACAGCAAACTTGCTAGAGGGTCACTGATGAGTTGACTCTAATTCCACAGTAATGAGTGAATGAGAGATTTTACTGTTTAGGAACCCTTGGTTGACACATTACGGCCTTCGGTATCGATTTTGCCTCAACATGAAAGAAACAAAAATACTCATTAACAAGACCAACATCATGATAAAGAGAGAAAAGGAGTTGTCACAGATTTCATTTTACTTGTATTTACCATCCACACCTATGGACACAGCAGTCAAGCAACCAAATGAAAACCTATTGAATAGAGGGAATCTGTTGTAAAATAACTCTTTCAAGTGCTAAAGAGTAAGGATGCCACTCTAAAGACTAACGTGCACATGACTGAAGCTGTGGTATTCTCAATTATCTCACAGATGCTTGAAAGGTGATCAATAAATAAGGAAGACAAAGGCAAGACTGGGGCATGTGAGTTAGGATGCAGAGTATTGAACACATCATGGGCTGCCAGCAAAGCAAACAACCACATCTCCGGAGAAGTTCAGCCAGATGCTACTACAATGAGAGGATGGCAAGACTTCCTCTCACAAACCCTGGACATGCTGTCAAGAGGGATCAGTCCCTGGAAAAGAGATTATGCATGATAAAATCAAGGGCCAGTGAAGAGAGGAAGACCTTCAATGAGATGACTCCACACAGTGGCTTCAGGGGACTTATAATGGACTCAAACACAGCCCTGGCCAAGTGGATGACACAGGACCAGGTGCTGCTTCTTTCTATTGCACAAGGCTTGGTCCAGGTTAGCACTGACTAAGAGGCACATCACAACCAACAGCAACAGGTGGCAAAAATGAGCACTGGTGGCACAGAGGTGAAGTTCCTGGCTGCTAACTGAATGGTCAGAGGCTCAAACCCACCAAGACACTACGAGGGTGAAAAATGTGATAACTGCTTCTGTGAAGATCATGACCCTGGAAGCATGGAAAATTTCCATTCTGTATAGAAGATTTCCGGAAGTTTAAAAAAAGCTTCATTCAAAGGTTTTCCAAACCCTCACCAGAAAGTCAATTCCAACTCATAGTAACCCAGCAAATTCGAGCTCTCCAATGACAAGATAGATTTTTCCTAGAATTCACTGGGGGCTCACTGGCTCATCCCTCTGAAGTCCCCTGTAGGGTCCAACCAAAATGGATGACGAGTTATTTTGCAGGAGGCTCTGTGCTTTCTCATCTCCCTGCCTTTACTTACACTGTTAATCAGAACATTCCTCTTCCCCACTGTCCAAGTCTTATATGACCCAGAAGGGTGACTTCTGTGCCCTTAAACAGCCAAAGCCTGTTTTATTTAGCAATCCCCGCACGTCTTACCCCTGGAATATTCATTTTTAACCCTGCCTTGAATAATAACAAACCTAATGCGTTTACTTCCCTGTGAATGGCCTTTGGTAACTCCTTCAATCGATGAGTGACTCAGTTGCCTCTCCTATAAATGGTAATAACAACAGTCATTACCTGCTGATATGAATAAAGCAGTCACCATTTAGAAAGGACAAAGAACAGTGCTCCAATGCAGCAAATGCTATTAATATGTTTAATTTAGCATCAACTATAACACTGTGTATAACAAAATTTATACTGTACACATTTAAATATGCGTTGTTTATTGTCGTAGAGTCGAGCATGACTCATAGTGACACTGTGAACAAAAGGCCTGAAGCCTTTTTGTAATTATCATCATTTCTCCAAGTTCATAGAGTTTCTATAGGCTTATGTGTGCATGCGTGCATGCACGCGTACGTGCGCGCATGTTGACTGTCATAAAGTCTGTTCTGACTCATAGCAACCACAGAGGACAGTGTAGAACCACTCACTGATGTTTCCACGGTGGGAATCTTTATGGAGAACTTTGATGGCAAGAAGCTGTGTTGAAATGCCAAAGGCACATTGTTTAAATCCGCAAGCTTTTCTCTGGGACAGAGATGGGCAACCTCTTCCCATGCACCTCTGAAAACCTGTCGTAGGGTCAGCGATGGGTTGGTTTCTATGCTATGGTACACAACAACACAATAACTTCTATGAAGCAGAATGACATCTCTCTCTCCAGTCGAGCAGATGGTGGGCTTGAACAGTTGACCTTTCCATTAGCAGCTAAGAGTTTCATCACTGCACCGCAACGGCTCCATAAAACACACCTGTGGTCACACACAAGCTTCTACAGGTACCCTGGATATATTATCTAGGAATAGAGACTAGATTAAGATGAGTTAAAAAAATTTTTTTTTAAAAAGATGAGTTTTAGTGGGAATTCACATTCATCAGATGGGCATTTTCCAATACCACCATATTAATATGCTTCCCATTTCTAGGTTCCTGAGTGATGGAGTTTGAAATCATCACAGATGGGGTTTTCGACAGGATAAAACTATTGCTGTGTAAAACATAGAGTTGGAATGAATCCACAGCTGACCTTCTGGTGGGTTTTCAGAGGCAGTTAATCCCACAGGAGGAGCCTGCCCATCCTTCTCCTGCAGAGCAGTTGGTGGCCTCAAACTGCATGCCTCTGACATTGCAGTGCAGCTTCCAGCCACTGGGCCACCCCTACCCAACCAGGGAAAGACTTTTCCAAGCAATCCCAGTAGGCCTCATTATTCTTCTCTCCTCACTTATTAGGAACATAAGTAACATAACGTGCTGTAATGGAAAGGTGAGCAGTTCGAATTTCCAGCCACGTGACTGCAGAAAGATGGGTGGCTTCCTCCTGTGCAGATGTGTACCCTTGGGAACCCGACAGAGGGTCACAATGAGCCAGAACTGAGTGGCCATGGCAGTGGCCTTGGGTGTTCTATATACACTCCAAGCACAAAATGGTTTCCAATATGGAAACTTCTGCACCTTCCGCTTCTAGGCTTAAGAGTTCAGGATTGCAAACACCAAGGTCTTTCCTGAGGCCTTGCTAGTCCATGTCCTAAATTTGTCACGCTAGAGGAGTACAAATAGCCTTTTCGGACAACAGCAGAATCCTCCTGGAAAGACGTGCACCATATTAGGAGAATCCAGGCGTGATTGGGACCAGAGGTGCTGGGGATCAACTGCTCCTTTCCGTCTGGATGTGATTTGGAAGCAGGGTGCAAAGGAGTCCGGGCGGCCGCCCGCCAGCCTCTCCTGAGTGGCTTTACACAGCTAGTGGTCTGATACTAATTTGAGACAATGCCCAATCACATCACAACAAATTAACCACAGACATGCGATCGCAATCAACTCAGGGGGCTAGCTGGAGTGCGGGCTGGGGGATTCCAGGTCTCTGCATGCTGTAAGCTCCCACAGATGTTTCTAAAAGCCTCTTCCCAGAGGCCCATTTAGAGAGGAATTAAATGCAACTTTGACTTAATTAACGTTTTAAATGATAATGAATACAATGTAGATTCATAGGAGGCATTTACATTGTGTTGTAAAATTGATAAAAATTTAATAACTCTTTGTTAATAAGTTATGTCTCCTCAGACTCATAAAGCCCAAGGCTCAGCGCCAGAGTCTGGGTCTCAGCTCAGTTCCTGGTGCAGGTGGAAAGGGGGGCAGGGGATGGACTTGACACTTGCCCCCAGCCTGCACTGATTCAAACCTCCGCTTGTTCATCAGGACTTTATTTCATGTAGTAAAGGTCAGGCTTTGCGCTCAAGGCAGAGCCATGACAAGAAAGCTCAAGTGGAAGGCGGGCTGGCCCTGGCATGTGTCGCCTGCGATCGCAGCAGAGGAGGGAAATGGAGACCCAACTGGCCGCATCTGCCCTCCACCTTGGAGGTAAGAGGGAAGAATGCACTGCCTGGTGGTTGGGAGCTGTCAGGGCGAGTATTCTGACAACCAGCCACTGCTCTAAAAGAAAAATGCTAATTCCCATGTTGATTTTCATAAGGACCTCACTACTCAGCCTACTTGTGACACAACAACAATGTCTTTGCTAGTTTGTCCTTAAAGAGTCGAGTCACTTGTCATAACATATGGTTCCTGGCATCAGAGGGGTCCAGCTGTCGGACTGCACAAAAGGACCCCTTCACTGTCCCATCATCCCAACTTTTTCCCACTGTCTCCTTACCTTGTACCAAAAAAAAAAAAAAATAAAATAACCCAACAAAACAAAAAACAAACAAACAAAAAAGCCAGTAAGAGGTTGACTAGATGGTCTAATTAATTGTTTTAATGCTAAACAATATAAAACAAAGTCTATGAATGGTTGTATAAAAAAGCAATATGAGTTGCAAATATTCACTCCAATAAAAAAGAATTCTTTTTAAAAAAGAAAAATATATATGGAGAGGAAGGTGAGAGCTCTGATGATTTTTCCGTAACTTAATATTGCTCGGCGAAAAGTGTCCTAAAAAACTTTCCTTCTAAAGAGGCCTGCATTTTCCTACATTCCTTTCCTCTTGCTTCTACCCAAGGTTCCTCTTATTCACATCTATCTTAAGGAATTCAACAATCCAGTTACTCCCACTTGTTAGAAGTTTGCTTCATTGCCCTTTTGCTTTTAAGAAGGACTTAAATATTAGCACTATTTTGCTAAGTGAAGGAAATTTGATGAGAATTCTTTATCTTAGGAAAAAAAGGCCAAAAGTGAAATTAGTGTTGGCATAAGTGTGCACCCATGACATGGTGTCACCAAACTCCTTCCCTGGGAACCACCCTCAGCATCCAGCTCTTTTAACTGCTCTGTCAAGGTTGCATCCCAGGGCTGTATTGGGGTTTATGTGGTGTGTGGTATGACTGGGTAGGTTATTCTGGGAGTCTTGGAATGTTTCATTTTTCTCCCATATAAATGCTTCTTCTTAGTTTGAAATGTTTAGGAACACTCTACTTTCAGATAGCAACCTATGGACTTGGAGGGCGGTGAGGAGTGGGACATGAGTGGAGGATGGGCAATGAGACTTGCTCAACAAAATCTCTAAATACAAACCAACAGCCTCTACTCTAACTTGGGACCCAGCTATTTATTCTTAATGAAAACCGGATTTGTTCAATGTTTCTTGAGGGGAAACAGATAGGACTTTCAATGGCTGATTTTTCAGAAAAAGGTCACCCAACCTTACTTCCAAAGCACCAAGCAAGTGTATTATCCATTTACACCATCCAAATGCTCCTTTGACGGTGCTCGGATCCCAGCAGTTTAAGAGTTTCTTCTTAAGAGACACCTTGACCAAGCAAGCTTTTGCCGTACAAGGCTTGTATGAGAAGCTGCAGACCCTGTAAGCTGTGACCTACAGCATAGAAGAAGGCATAGTCCCTGACGACAGACTGCTAAATGTTCTACCACTAAATCTATCGAGTGAGAGGCGTCCTCCACTCCTGTTAACTCTGCAGCCAACAACGGAAAGTGCACCAAGAGGCCCCGTCCCGACTTCCTTCCTAGTCTCATGGCTGCCTATGGCAGTTTGCTTTCCTGTTCTCACTTCCTGCAACCAAGTACAATTGGCCAAATCATGGTGCAGGAACCAAGTGGCATCAATATATGCACTGAGAGAGAGGGAGGGAAGAATGATGCCCACATGCATGGGAAAATGGGGGCAGGGGGACAAGTTGGGGGAGATTCAGACCTGGAATAAATGGGCTTCAAAAGAACACAAAAGGAAACCAAACATGAAATACTCTGACTAAGCTGATTTGGACCAAGTTTCCCATCTTGTCTCTTTTTATCTTTAGTGGTGACTGAATAGAGGGACTCATTAATTTTAGGGTCTAGAAGTAAAATAAAGTTTAGTGCTGGGAAGCTTGAAGAAGTCACCAAAACTACACATAAAAGGAACACGGTAATTATAGGCTGTTGATTTTAAAATGCAGCTTATTAAATTCCCACTGTAGCAGGCATTGGAGACAGTCAGCATAGGGAGTGTCCTAATATAGACATTTTCCTTGTGCTATTTTCACCCTCTGCCTTACTATCTGATTTTATATACTTCAAAATGCCATTAGTTCAGTCAAGCGACTTTCCTTCTATTGACAATGTTAATTCTCTGCCTGTACAAACCAGAGGCTACTTGTGATAAGCTGGGTTTTGTTTATTATCTGACAAGACTTAAGATTACACTAAACTGATTTCCTTATGTCTCCCTTCAACCTAATCGTATTGGACTTCCCCTCTTAACTTAACCACTGGAGTCAAATGCCTCCTTGTATTATATTTATACCCAAAATAAAAGTCATGCACAATTTAAAATTAGCTACAGTCGTTGGCAAGAGGGTATATGGAATTGTGCAAGTTTAAACTATTAGTAAATTGAATGGTTGGTGTGAGTAATCACACATGTACTTCAGCTAAAACCATTTCCAAGTGCAACGCTGAAGACCTGCTTCTCTTCTACTACATGATTAATCTGTTCATGGTCGGCATCATGTCATGCAGGCGCTCAGCAGGTTTCAATCAATATGGGCCTATGTTGTCACGGCATCATCATTTTAATTGTCCCCTTCCATTAGACTTAACAATCAGATATTGGGCAAGACTGAAATAACAAGAATAAACTCCTAAACTGAGAGAAAAGACCACTTCATACAGTTATGTTGTTGTTGTTGTTATGTGCCGGCAAGTCGCCTGCGACTCATAGCGACCCTATGTACAAAAGCCCTAAACTCCGCTCTGTCCTGTGCCAATCGCACTGTCTCTGACACTCCCATTCCAATTATCCCAGTCACTGAATCAATCCACCTCATAGAGGGCCTTCCTCTCCTGCGCTGTCCCTCCACCCTCCCAAGCATGATGTCCCTCTCTAAGGACCGGTCTCTTCTCACTACATGTCCAAAGTATGTTAGATGGAGCCTCAGAATCCTTGCCTCCAAGGAGCCACCCGGTTTAACCCTCTCCTGGACAAATCTGTTTGTTTTCCTAGCAGTCCATGGTATTCTCAATACTCTTCTCCAGCACCACAGCTCAAAGGCATCAGTTCTCCTTCTATCCTCCTTGGTCACTGTCCAACTCTCTGAGGAAAATGGAACTGCTTGGTGCCTTACCAGCCCACAGTTGTCACTGAACTGATGCCAGCTCGTGGCGACCTCTGTGTGCAGAGTGGATCTACGACCCACGGGGTTTCCGTGGCTGTGACCTTTATGCAGCACCTTTCCTGGCCTTTCTGCTGAGGTTCCTGTGGGTGGGCTCGAGCTGCCAATGTTTCAGTTCATAGCCAAGAACTTAACTGCTGATACCACCCAGGCACACCTCCATCTGTATTTGTATGCACGCTTATACTGTTAGATGTGTTTTCAATATCTGATGGTATTAGAACACAGTACTGTCCCAGGCCTTTTCATAAAGTTGCCCCTCCCACTTCGGAACATAAGAAGTCGCAAGAAAATCAGAAAATGATGCACGAACTCCAGCCTCCCATACTGAATGATTCAATACAGCCACTGAGAAGATAGTCTTGCAATGAACCCACGTTGGTTGCTATTTGCCTTCTTTGCAGGGCACTGTTTTGTTTTGATTTGCAACCTTCTGTAAACTAGTCCTTCCTCTCATCTTTCTGTCAACACAGTCTGCCCTTATGTCTCCTTGAAAGTTCAACAGAAGGAGGGAGAAAAGTGCTATAATGGTACGCGATTTCACAACAGCCAAAACAAGCTAGCAGGTCACCCCACCAAAGAGGTGTAATGGGCTGGCATGTCCTGCTGTGAGAAGGCAGGATTTTAAAACTGTGTGAACACTTTTAATACATTACGACTCCTTTGGGAATAGGCTACTTCTCCTCTCACTTCAGAAAACACATAATGGGACTTGGTGTTTTCATTTAAAGTCCCTTGAAAACGGAAATCTTTCTCCTTAGAAGAAAAAGAAAAAGAGCATGGTAAGGAGAGAGAGGAAAGGAAAGGGAGAAGCGAATGAAGCACTCTCCCAAGCACACAGACCCAACTGGGAATCTGTGACCAAAGAGCTCCTTAATAGTATAATGACCTTTAATGAGTGTCTTGGGAAACAATACAACCCGTGCATAAAAGACAAAGGGCAAAACCCATCAGGGCTCCACTGACACTAATGCAAAATGATTTTCAGAACAACTAAAGAATGTAAGAGAAGTAATCTGATCCACCCATCTGACCTCGCTTTGATTCAAGGGCCCTTCTCCTGCCATTTCTAATTGTCAGACCCTCTACATTTCACATCTGCTCATATTTAATGAAAAGCCCACTCTCACCACTGCTCTTTGAGTCAACTGGCTCTGTCAAATAGGCACCACCCAACCCCACCATCAGTGAGGAAAGCCCTGAACGCTATTGAAGCTCTGCAAGCAGAATTCTGCATTGACATAGACGTGTTTTAACTGGAGAAGAAGGACTTACATGGGTTCACAGAGGGGTTCATGTGGCAGTGGATTTTTCGAACTTATTATTGACAATCAAAGGTGAGTGGTCTCACATAGAGATGGATGAAATCTGCTTTTGTTTGATAGAGTGATGACAGTAGGGAGACGATTGACAGAACAGGGGAGACTAAATCCTTCTGAGCTGTCAATATCTGTTAAGGCTTCAATGCAAAGCCCAAAGCTCCATGCTTTCCATGTGGTGCTGACTGTCAAATGGCAAAGGTATCGCACATGGGGCACACCTGACAGGATAGAACAATTGCATCCCAAGGGTTTTCTCCTCTGGCCCCCATCAATGCTTTGCTGAAACTGCAGACCTAAAAAATCCCTAAAATTATGGCTTCTCTTAGATAACAACTGAAATCACACACAGTGGGTATAATGGCCCCCAAGATGGGAAGAGAAATTTTACTGTGATTGGTATGGCTGACTAGTGCCAAGACGAGGCCATGGGCCTCAACTCAGAGCCAGAGTAGCTCCTTTGTTTTCTCCCCTCACCCTCTAGCCAAGGTTGAAATCCCAGTGGTTATTGGAGAACAGAAGTGTTCATCTTGGTCAAGAAAGCATACTGCTGGCAGAGGCAGAGCCAAGTGGCTGATGGCTACAATGGCCTTCCCTACCTCTTCTGCCCTGTCTTTGCACTCGGTCTCTGGTCATCCACTGTAAAATGGCATTTTCTTTGTGTAGTTGTGACCTAGGTCACCTTGGGAGTGCTAAATGAGGTAGAGAGAACACTGTTACAAATAAGAATAAGGAGGTAAGGATTTATACTGAGAACTCTATAACAAAGACTTTTAAAGTTAGTTCTTTCCTAAGACTTTAGAACAATGTGGTTGAGATAATCCAAAATCCTTCTAAATTCAAACTCCATTAGATATCACTTTTAAAAATGAATCTTAAAAAGAAAACGTGAAATTTATCCCTTGGCACTGTTCTAGAGGAATCATGAATAATCGTGACTCATGAATCAGATAATCACATCCTGAATTTAACTTTTCTAAATGTCTCTGCTATGGTTTACTGCATAGATCAGGCCTATGGTCTATGGACCAGAACCGCAGGTCCAAATAGCAGGGTCCAGCATGGCATACCACTCCACTATACACATTAGCGTAAGTCTCCTGGCCCTAGAAACCTTCATTGACAAGGACACTGTATTGGAACCACTTTCAGCATAGGTTCAAGTGAGTCAAACACATTCATTTTTCATGTGATCAAATGTTTAAGAATAAAAAAAATTAAAAAAATGTTTAAGAATGAAAAGCTTCTTTTCTACCTATTATCTTGTGCATTAACTTTTGTTGAGGAAATTTTATTTCAACTAGTATTTATAAGAAGAGCTGACAGATGGAGATATAGTTACCAATAAATGGTTTTGGTACTTAAAAAGGAAAGTATAAAGCACAAAAGGATCTATCTTCCATCCCCTAACCATCTAAATATGTGAAAGTAAGATTACAGCCATACTTCAAGACCTGCAAATACTCACAGAGATGCACAATGTCTTCTGCCCTTGGGAAAGGATATGCTCCAATGCATTGATTGTAAGCTAGAGTTTTCAATGGGGTCAGCTATGAACTACATGTGGTGTGATAGCAGCAAAGACCACAGTGATGTTCAAGGGTTAAGGATTTCTTAGGAATTTGCTGCAAATCTCACTTTTGCTAACTATCTGTAGGCATGACCTTTGTAGATCCTTTAATATCCCTGAGCTTTTATGAACCAAAGACAACTGACCTCACAGGCCTGTGCTATGGGTTCCAGGAAACCATGGAAATTCCTGTTTCAATTTTTTTTTCACTTTTAGTTAGAATCACGATGCTAAAAGATACTTTAAAGAAAAGGCTATATTTTTTGCAAAAAGAAAATATGTTGATTGAAATACTCTTTCAGCCTATTTATATTGGTAAACTTAGAATACACACACACACACACACACACACACTCTATAGGACAGAATCTAGCATTGGAGGAAAGAGATACGGGTTACAGGCACACATCAACAACAACAACAATATATATATACCTATCTGTATCTAAACACTATTTAGAAACTATCTAAACTGACTATACACATTTTAGTATAGAGTTGGCTTATTCTCTCTACATCCTTCTCTTTCCTCCTTTCAATCCAATCTAATTCATAGCCTTTCCCCAAATATTAGGTTATATACTTTCACATAGCTCTGTGTTGATCTAACATTGGATATGCCATGACTTTAATTTCCATGTCCATTTATTTTAAAGAGGCTTTCTTCTGATTGTGACATCCCAGTTCTGCACACAATGACAAGAAGCAAGGCAAGTTAACAAAATCTGAAGGGAGATCTTCCTCAGCTCAGACACAAACATACGGGCCAACAGGCAACAAACCACCACACACGAGGCCACACTGGACAAAAACAAAACCACTTCAGCGTGACAGACTTACACAATCACAGGCACGACACAAGACAGAGATGGTGCCACAGACGCCACAGACGTGGAACAGTGTGTGTCAGATTAAACTTACAGGCACAGAAACTGGTGGAGCAATCATTAACAGAGACAGAAGAAAGTGGGAAGGCTCTCCCCAGGGTGTCCATGTTACCACGCACACGGCCTGACATGCATGAGCAGTCACGCTCAGAACGTCCGCAATCAAAACAACATGCTCGTCTCATTCTCCTGTAGATGGACATCTTGGCTAGAACCATTGGGGTGGATGGAAGGAGAGGAAGAGCGGTTGTTAATGGCAAGGTTACACACAACAAGGCTGCTGGAAGGGAGCTGACAGGATTTAACACAGGTCTTAGTTCATGTTAACAGTCTTGACCCAGAAAAAAAAAATGCAGAGTGATTGTTGATAACAGTTTGGTTGTACATCAAAAAAGCAATGAAAATATAAATTGCCTTTGTAGTTCCCCAAGGCTGTGGAATATTATTTTTCTCCCTTTTGTAAAGTGAGTGACCACGGGAAAAGAACATAATTGATTACAATCAGGCTCTTGAAGGGGAAGGAGGAACAGATTCTAGACAGCAAAAAGGTAACCAACAGCTTTTCCCCTAGCACAATTAATACAGGAGGACAAATAGACACAATTAATTGCTTATTTGATGCAGTAAATCTTTTTGCATGATGCAAAAATATTTCATATGTAGGCTTTCCAATTTCCATCCATTCAGGCATTAGGCAGTGCCTGGGACAAGCTTTCATCAAATTAGATGTGAAACAATTACGTGTTAATACAGAATTGGAGGATGCCTCCGCTGAACTTCCCAGAGATGGAGCTTACATGATGCCTACAGGAATTTAAATTTACTCTTGACAGAACAAATATCCAAATCTGTCCATATAAGAAGTGCAGCTACTCAAGGCTAATGCTGCGTATTTGACATTAAAAGCAGTTCACCAATAAGGAATCACCAGGAGCATATGCCATGTTGGTCTACTGGAAGGCAGTCAGCTGCTCATTGGCGTATGTTCCGCTTAAAGTTGAGACAATCTGAGAATCACATCTTCCTTTCCCGCCTCACCCACCACAAATTCAGAAAGCTGTCGGGCTCCTGGCTAATCACACTTTCTTCTCAAAATGAAAACCTTAACCAGAATATATTAGAAATGATTGGAAGTAAAAGAGGAAAAAATTGTATGGACATAATCACATAGTTTTTACCTTGACTTTCACCCTTGAAGTCAATTTATATTTCTGTACAAGCAAAGCTTTTGTACCTATTTTGATGTTACAACAGACAAACATGTTTATCACTTGGCATGAACCGAACAGCTCTTTATTTTCCTGCACAAGGAGGGAGAAGAATTCACCTTTCTTCAACTACTATGGCCATCCAGAAAGGCTGAACAGAGAGATGGCTTTCCCTGTACCCACACCTTCCATTTGGAAAGCCTTTCCCCCTTTTTCTTTGAAGAGTGGTTGCACTGTTGTTTTAAAATATGACTTGTGGTTTTGCCCTCTTTGAAGGTGACAGTCAACAGGAAGAAGAGCTTTAAATCTCTCCCACGGGTCAAGTCCTGTTCTAAGACCTTTGTGAGTTGTCATACACCGTGTTTGTCAAGCAAGGGTAACAGGTAACATTAGGACTATGAGAAACAATTACTCAGGAGACGAATGAGAGATCTCTTCAGCAGCACCTCCACTCCCGTAAACTTGGCTTGCATTTCTCAAGATGCGTTCTTTCCACATCCCGGTGAGTTGGTCATTTGGATCATCATGCATGCCCGACCCTGCTGATTGCGTGACACTCATTCTCATAAGCTAAGCTTTTCATTCCACCCATGAAAGGTTCCGCTATAGCATTTGAGTCAGAGAAATTTGGAGGGTCTGATGCAATGGTGCAAATGGCCAGAGAGGCCAGGCACATAGCAGTAAGGACGAGTCTTCAGCTGAAGATATGGAAATATTTCTTTGAATATATCCACCTGTGTTACCCAATGTGGAGGCCACTCTCTCATTCTCTCTTCCTTGGTTTTTTAGTAGGAATGCTGAGTGATTTGGTATGTGCACACAACAGAGAGAAATAAAGGAGATTTTTTTTTACCTCCCTGCAGACAAACAGTTTTGAGGAAAAAAAATTAATCAAATGCTGTAGCAGAAGAGAAGCCGGTCAAACATTGAGATGCTTTGCTTCTTATTAGCAACAGTCCCAGGCATTCACTTCCATCCCACCATTTTTGGTTTATAAGCAATAATAGCATCTGACACATTTATGGGAGAAATGAAAGGGTTGTATGCACACAAACATACACACATACCATCTTTTTAAGAACATAGCGAGAAAAATGGAGGCAGAATAATTTTGAGGTTGTTTTGACAGAGGCAAACCTATCTTAATGAGTAATTGAAACCTCCTACTTTGTAAACTGTCAGGAGGGAGCACAACTTTAAACCAGGGCCTCTCAGGGACTGTTTGCAACTGTTATTGTTGGCTGTTCTGGAGCCCATGCACTGTTTAAGAATGCTGCATTGTTAGCATGCAGGAGCAGGCCAAAACTGGTCATCGAAGCAGCAAAAACCATTTGGTATAAGAAGATTAACTGTTAATTATAAGCAATCGCATTCCAAAGCAGGATATGTATAAAAAGGAAAACATGCTGTGGCCCATGATTCCTCCCCAGTTTTACACTCATACAAAATATGATAGAGAAAGCTCAAAAGACGAGCAAGCACCACCACAAAAAAACAGCAAGAATGATCAATGAGAGGCCCAAAGACAAGACAGAAACAGGTAGAAAAGACCAAGCCCCACACACCCCCACACATCAAACAAACTTTCGGATTCACAATGGATAGACCAGTGCGTTATCGACTGGGAGAGGGCTTCCTTGCTCAACTCCTGGGACTAGTCCATTTTCTTTTGCTGCCTGTCTGGTATCTTGATCTATATAAGTTCAGGGTCCATTCTCTCAAACGTTAATGCCTTCTGTGAGCTCAGTTCTGGAGGCTCCGTCTGATGTGAAGGATTTGTGCGCCCTTCTGAGAGAACTTTTCTTTGGGACACTATCACAAGTCTTGGGCAAGCTCTTTAAACTTTAACTAAAATCTGACAAGGAAGTGCCTCCCTAGTGGGAGATGTTCCAGAAGATGGAGGTATGCCCTGTGGAAGAACATACTCCTGAACTATAAAATAAAATTGAATTAACATTAAACCATGGACCTCCAAAACTTGAAAGCACCTGCCTCTTTTCCATCAACACTCTTCGTAGCTTCCTAATGCTTCTGCCTTGTTTTAGTGATTCATGGGTGCTCTAAACCACTCATATTTTATTTCCTTTTCTCAGTAATCATTTCCTTTTCTAGAGCTGAGATAGGTTAATTTGAGATATCCTGAAGCTAGGTTTCAAAGAATAACTCTCTTAAAAGTTCTGTACTCATTGAAAACAGAGGAGAGTGTCTTTATGTACTCCTTCCCAACACACAGTACCCCTCACTCCTCTGTGCTTTCTCTTCTTTTTCATGTGGTCATCAACATCCCTTCCTGAGTCTCAACTGTCAAAAGAGGAAGTTTTCCTCAAGACGACAAAAGTGATGGGCAGTAGATCTATGAGGACATCTAGTGGACTCCTGTGGAAGTGCAGCAAACAACCCCCCTGAACTAGCAGGCTTTTTCCTCTCAATGAAGTGTTCTTAAGACTTGAAATGCATACAGAATCCTTCCAATGTGGCTGCTTCTCAGGATCCATGGTGAGTATTTAGGGGACCTGGGAAAGAAGAGGTGAAAGGCCCTTGAAGATGACTGTGCAATCGTTAAAGCCTTTTGTAAGTAAGGGTCAGAGCTTTTCAAGACCACTTCCAAAAGCCAGGCTGCAGCTTCCTCAGACAGGAAACAGACAAGAGTGTGTCTTGGGCAGGTGTGACTACTGTAACTACTTTTCATTCCATGTTAGGGTTCTTGGAAGTTTACGCTCAATTAATTGTACCCATAGGCCGACTTGACTCGGGGAAAGTAGAAATATTAGTGTCTGGGGAGGCAGTTTTCTCATTGGCCCACGTCACAAGGTTCTTGTTCTTGGATTGGTGCCACATTTATTGAAAGAGGTGATGTAGCTGCCAAGAATCAGACTTCTCCCCTCCCTTCAAAGAACTCTGTCCGAGCAGTTTTACAATTTGAAGGAAAGCTTTTATGTGCTTTCCTTCGCCACAATTAAGTGGATATCCGTCCAATAATTCCATTATGACTTCCCAGTGTTATTTATAGAGACAAAATAAGACCATGTCCCAAATGGACATCCTCAAAACACTCTGTTGACTCTTGTGTGCTTAAACTGGCAACATATCTTAAGAATCCTCTCAGAAATCTTTCTCTACATTTTAAAAAGTGGCAGTTAGGGAATGAAAGCAGTGATTGGTCTAGATTCAGTTACTGCTTCTTCCTTGAGTCAAGCGGACAATCAGCTGTCAAACGTGGGTCCTCCCCTGGCTAGCCCTTCCAAGCCTACCCCGGAATGGGAGACGACGTTGGAACCTATCCTGCCCTCAGCACCATCTGCTTCCTACATCAGCAACCACATTGTTCAGCCAACATCCAATTTCAGGATCTTAATTTTCACATCGATTGGGCGGGGCAGGAAAAAAGGGAACTTGACTAAGAGGCTCAGGGAGTGCTTTACAACTGTTAAGGGAAATTAGTTTAGGTTTTAAGTGGAGCAAATACAAGGGAAGACGAGTGAGAAAAGGGAGGGAAAGGTGCCATTCTATTAGACACTGTTTTAGATCGTAACCTCACATTTAAAATTTGTTCAATGAAGGCAGGATCATTCCAAAGCATGAAGCCCAGAGCTGGCCTTAACGTGCTAGGCAGCAATAAAATTAAAAAGAAAATATTTCACCCAAGATAAGGTCTATTGAGGTTTAAAGTTGCGGCATTTTGATGTGACACTGGGAATCAAGGTTGTTCTTTCAAGTGTTATAAATTAGGGATGATGTCTTCATTTAGCAAAATTCCTCCCATTAGCTTCTGGATGGAGAAGAAACATCTTCCAAGTGGTTTTCCAAGAACAGAAGGAGGGAAAGGGAAAAGCTAGTTAGTATCAAGAGCTCCCAGAGCAAGCCGATTCCTCCGCAGCAACCACGTCCAGGCTGGGAAGGGAGTGGGATTTGGCACTACACTGTTTGTTGACTGGGATCACATTTCTCATCCAATTCTGAAGGAATCATTAGCTGCAGCAGGTGTGGAAGCGGCTCAGGCCTTCAAGGTCTGCTAAGAGGTTTTCTGTAGATAAAGGGAGCCACAGAGTCAATTTTGGCAGAAATGTGTGCTGAATTGAAGGCCACAGTTTTAGTTGGTTGTTAACGCAAGACTCCACACCGTTTTCCCTCCTAGCACTGAAGACTAGCCCAAATCAGATGACCAGTCCACCTCTTCTGCTGCAAAGGAGTGGGAGCCCTCAGAATATTGAGCAGCTTCTCCAGCCGCCCCGCCATTGGACTAAACTGCTCTGTGGGGGTGTCTCACATTTGGTGATGCCTCATGCACGTGATTAAAGCCTTCTGGCTATTGCTGATGTCAACAAAACCAGCACTATTCTAAGTCCCCCACAGAAATATTGATCTGAAATTATCTTCCTCAATTATCAAAGTTAAGTTAAAAGAGGCTCCAATTCTTTGAGTAACAAAGTCAACGCTCAAAGAATTAAACTTTACTTTCTTAGACTTTTACTGAGCTCATTAAAGAGACAGTATGTTCTTTCTGAGCCATCACTGCAGCCTTGGATTAGTAAAGATCTTCCACAATGGCTCACTCACACCCACAGAAGAATTGGGTACATTCTAATGGCTATTTATTAAAAGAGAACTCACTTTCTTTTAGAGCAAAGGGACTTCATAGACTGCAGGAAATAATTACCACTGTGGAAATACTTGTCTCCAGTAAAGCAATCTATAGATACTTACATTCCCCAAAATGGGTATTTAATTCATTCTCTAAGAAGCACCTTCTTATATAGAGAGGTATATATTCTGTAATAAATACATCACCCTCTCTATAAAATGCCTCTACACTTATATATAAAAATATATATTTTTACATATAAAGTACTGGTATATGTCATATATATGTATGTATATATCATAACATATGAACATATATGTAACATATGTCTCCCTCAAGATAGGAATTCAAGCTCAGTAGCAGAGGAGAACAAGTACAATTCATCAAAGGCAAGCATGACAATGACTTCCAATTGTCTAGGCATCTAGAGCTCTAGTGGTAATTACCTCAGCCTAATCAGTGTCCCCTAAAAGTCTGGTGACAAGTCCTCCAAGAGAAACACTGTTGTCAAGGTCTTATTTTCAAATGGAAAAATAAGACAGCTGCCAGAAGCTGGCAAGAGGCTGAGGGGATGGAGTGGATGAGCGGAGAGTGGTTTTCCTGGGGCATTCTCTAGCCACAGGCTACTCTGCAAACAGTGTTGAAGGATGAGGAAGTCGGGGCATGATGTCACTGCTACATGCAACATAGATACCAAAAGAAAAAGAAACTGAAATTATACAGAAAAGAAAAGAAGTATCTCTTCTAGAGAAAGACAAGGAGGACTGGGCTTCGGGCTGCTGGGAACCCGTTTTACTCACAATATATCACTACCAGAGTGCAGTTAAAATACAGTGGGGGCCGTATTCCAAGGCAGCAAAGAGAAAAAATAAATCGAGAATATGTCAATGGTTAGAAGTTAAGAAAATTCCTTCAAACACATCAATTTAGACATGTTCTGTCCCCTAGGGGGTTCAACCTTTGGCAAACTTTTAGAGGCTGGGGGGGAAAAAAATAAGTCATTAGACAGGGTTTCTTATAAAGAAAAAGAAAATGGGTAAGTAGTAAGGGGTAAGGGATTGTTCCTGGGCCAGACGGCTCAAGTGAACTTTCTTCCTGGAAGCAGAGCTATGAGGAAATGGAAAGAAATGAAAATGTTAAACTAGACTACCACAGAATTTCAGAAATGTGCACAAGGAATATCCACACTCAGTACTCTGGATAACACAACATGAAACATTTAAGGTTATTGCATGAGAGTTAATGAGGGGAAGAGGAGAGATGTAACAGGGAGAATTGGGGCGGAGGAGAAGGGTCTACTGGCTGTATGTCCAGTGACTGTCATTAGCGCTGCCCTAGTGGAGACGTACTAACTGGGGTGAATTTAATCCCTCACTTACCATGGAGGTGTGGACCTGACTGTCCACCAGGGAACATGTCCAAATGGACAGAAATTACCCCCAGCTTTCTGTGACTGAATCAGCTACTTAGCATTTCTTTGCCCCCCAAACTCATCTTCCCCCAATCTCCACACTTACCTGCCCTGCATGGGAAATCTATTTCCAATGGCTTGTTTTATTCTAACTACTATTTCCTCCATCCATTTGGACCCCGCCTGCTTTATAGCACAGGGTGCGATGGCTTTTAACTGGGAAGACAATTACTTGGACAATCAAGATTGTTATTGGCTACTAGTAAAGAGGGGTGGCTGAGCCCTTTTCATGGAAGTCAAGAAGTGCAGGGAGAAGGGAAGGGTCCTGTGCTAGGTCTTATCAGGACACTTCTCTTGCAGCCATCTGCATGCTGCATGACGGAGTATCATATGCTTCACTAGCTGAACCGACTATAAAGGAAATGAAGAAAAGAAAAATTATTTCAAATAATTATGTGCCTCTCTCTAAGAAGAAACTAAAAAGGGAGTGGCATTCTTGTTTGGAACTCAGATGGAAAAGCAGGGGGAAGTCTCCATCCTTGTTTCTAGGATCTTCAGAAATGGTCTGCTGAGTTCTACTCTGACACAGTGGACTGAAAAGGACATTTCCATCTGTGAGAAAGAGTTCAAAAAGCCCTGGCTTCTTCCATCAGCTTCCACTCTTACCACACAGAATCTCTCTCTAGTCAGTCACCATGAAGATTAGGAATATCTTTGAAAACTTTTATTTTTTTTTTTTTCTTAAATGAGAAGCAATGTCATTTGCTTGTTTGAAACCTCCCAAAGGCTTCCTATTGCAAGACTAAAGCCCGAGCTGTGACAGCCCAGGCATAGCAATCCCCCAGCAGAGCAGGTCTGCTCTCCGCCTTCACCCTTGATCTTCCCTGTACTGGGATCCTCCAGTGTTTCCCTCTCTGGCTGTCTCCCTGCTCTCCTAGCTAAAGGAGTGTCCTCACAAGGCCCCTTGCACCCTCAGCTTCACCCTCTGCTGCCTGCTGCATTTTCTTTACAAGCACTTATCTTTGTCTGGGTTTACTGAATTGTTTTTATGGTTGCTGTCTAGAGTGAAAGCTCTCAGAGGCCAAGTACTCTGTCTGGCTCACTGCTCTTCCCTAGCACCCCAAATGGCGCCTTGAACCAAGAAGACAGTCAGTGAGGCTGGTCAATCAACAAGTGGATAACAGCCTTGCTATTGCAATGATATCCCAGTGGGATCAGGTTACTGACAAGTGTCCTGTCATGGATTACTGACGTGGACATTCTCCTGCATTTTCCAATCTCCTCTACTACAAGAATTCATACTTTTAATTTCTGACATTCTCTAGTTTATCTCCATTCTCACAATGATGCATTGTTTCTGATGGGAGCAGCCCAGGGGATGAGTGGCCAGGAAGACTTGTGCCAGGAGCGTCTGTGTCTAGCACCCATGGGCATGGCCAGGGCTGGCTGCCTACTGGGAGGGGTCTATGAAGCCACAGAGACCCAGGGTGGAGGCAGGAGGAGAACCCGGAGAGTTGTTGTGCCTTCTGTTCTCCTAGATGTTATTCTGTTTGGTTCTTAGAGTCAAAGCATTCGTAGGCCCAGATAGTTACAGACTCATTCTGAGACCAGTAAATACCCATCATATAAAACAAGGGGTAGAGGAGGCATGAGGAGGGGCGAGGGGGTTCACTCAGTGGGGAGAGGGACAAAGAAGCACAAGTGGCCTGTGCTGCCCCCAAATCAGGAAGCAGCCTGAAGGAATTAATTCCCACAGGAAAAGCTCTAAAGTCGAGTGTGCCACGTCCACCTCTATTTGTCCCAGAGACTGACGGTCATCTCCGGTCCTCGCCTTCTCCACGTGCTCTGGAAATGCTGCCTGCTCTGTCTGCTTCTGTTCATAAAAACCTATTTTATAAAACAATCTTTCACAACTCATCAGACCCAAGACTATCTATCCTACAAAAGAGAACCCTCATAAAAAAAGAAAAAGATTGGGGTGCTCAGAGTGCAGGATTGCCCTTTGGATGAACCCAGGCACCAAGCTGTTGGCTGTGTGAACCTCTACAACCTCATCTTCTCACTAAAGCTGGAGCCTCGGTTTCTCCTTTTGTGAAATGGGATTAAAACAGCCCCAGCTAATTATGCAGGGTGGTTATGATTACCAAAGCAAACGATCAAGAGGACATTTCAAATGCTACAGCACCAGAGGAAGGAAGGTATCATTATTGTTTGCTCTTGTCTTGTGAACATTTGCAATTAAGCAATACAGGATAATGACTCCAAAGGCCTGCCCTCCTGAGGCACAAACCTGCTGCCAGCCAGGCTCCTCTGGAGCTCACAATCCAATATCCCTCTCTTCCTATGTCTTTTTTCTTAAGGACTCCTCATAGCACACTGTTTTAGAAGATGCTGAGGGCAGATAGATGAGAATCAGCTAAGCACAATCTAATTTACGTCGATGAGCAATGGAGTTGGATATTGGCCCCTGGGATAATGATAAGTAAAATCCATTGTTTAGGGAGAAAATGTCTTCCTGGGGCCAGTTCAAAGAAATCATAAATGAAAACTCTCATCTTTGGAACTAAAAGAAACAGGCATCATAATCGGCAGAGTGTCAACTCTCATTTGGGAGCCTGGGTCCTCAGGCTCAGTTGTCCTCAGTCCTTGGGTGGATATTCGTCTTTTGGGTGGTCACCCATCCAGCGGAAACTGCTCTACAAACACAACCCCTCCTCCAGGGCCTCAACTTTCCTCATTTTTCTACATCATCCTTGAGCCTATTAGACCTGCCATATCTACATAGGCCCTGCCACAGAGTCAAGAAGTAGGATTAGGTGCTGGGCTAGCTCCCAGGTGCTGGTTGGGGTTTTCTGACCCATCAGGCAAGGACCTGGATTTGTGTCATGTCTCTTTAAACTGCTGGTGAAACATAAACATATTCAAGAAAAGCTCTTGATGTTTAGTGTTTCTTAAATAGGAAAGGGAGAAGGAAAGTGAATTTGGGGAATAGACAGAGGGAGGGAAGGGGGAAAGAAATACTACTTACGCCGTTTGCAGCCACATTTTTTTATTCTTTTGGGATCTGTGATGTCATCATGACAGGCCTTGCAGTAAAAATATGCCCTGGAGAAAGAGAATGGAAAAACTGACACATTTCATAATCCATCCAAATGAAATGAGTACCACATTTCCTCCACCGTGGTGCCAAATTAATGAAACATGCCAGCACTAATTTCCTTTAATCTTTTGAAAGGTTTAGACGTTTACAGACGGAAATGTTTGTTGCAAGACCATTTATTTCAAACACAGGCCGCTGTGATTTGAGTTAGTGCTTCTTTTAATAAACTTGTCTTTGAAAAGAAACTGGGGGAAAGGTTGTTGATGTGACACGCCGGGTGTGCAGCTTCCATTGCTGCTCGTGGCGACGTGTGGGAAACGAGTCCAGGGCCCTTCCAGGAGTGGGCAGAGACACTGCCCATCTATGACACGCTCATGGTCTGGCCAAATGTATGAAATAGTGGTAGGGGTGCAAATACGCCATTCTGAAGTTATTAGTTGTGTCACTTTTAAGGAGCCCTGGTGGTATTGTGATTGAAAAAGCACTTGGCTGTTCCCCCAAAGGCTGGCAGTTTCACCCCATTCTGTGGGAGTAGGAAGAGGCACTCTGCTTTCAGAAAGATTTACAGCTTTAGAAACTCACTGGAAGAACTATGCAGTCCTATGGGGCTAGCAGGCTTGATTTGATTTTGGTGCCACTTTGAAAGCATACTTACTTGTCAGCCAATGAGAAACTATAATAGAGTACGAAAAGGGGAAGCAAAAGAAGGGCAGAGGAGAGTCAAGCAATTGCTCTGTCAAACTCTCTCTGAGATTCCACTTGCTGTCGAAGACCGTCAAGCTGGAATCAACCCATAGCTGACCCCCTAGCGGATTTTCAGAAGCACCTAACTAACTGCACAGGAGGAAACGGCCCATCTTATTCCCGCTGAACAGCTGGTGGATTTGATCTGCATACTTTTACCTTGGCAACAAAATTCCTTATCACTAAGCCACCAGAATCCCTCTTTTCCGTAGCCCATAATAAATATCTCCAATGCTGGTTGGACCAATTCTCATACTGTCTAGGCCTGAGAACACGTAATCAATGAAGAGTCTCTTCTACAAAGCCAAGGCTCACCTGACCACTCAGATGGTGCTGGACAGGGGTTCTTCTTCTTTCTTTTTATATGGTAATACTTTTTAATGAATGATGTTGGGAATTCTAATGAATCTAGGTAACACGTCTTTTCAGATTGAGCACACTGAATTTTAAAAATATTTTTGTTTATCCTAGAGAGGGTGAGACCAGGTTGCTCCTTGGAGGCAAGGATTCTGAAGCTTCGTCTGACAGACTTTGGGCATGTTGCAAGGAGGGAACCAGTCCCTGGAGAGGGACATCATGCTTCAGAGGGTGGAGGGACAGTGCAGGAGAGGAAGACCCTCGATGAGATGGATTGGTTGAGTGACTGGAGTAATGGGGATAGGTGTATCCGAGACAATGATATTGGCACAGGATAGAGCAGGGTTTAGGCTGTTGTACACAGGGTCGCTATGAGTCACAGACGACTTGATGGCACGTAACAACAGCAATAGTCCCACCCTGTGTCAACATAAAGGATTGGCATGGCTTGCCTCTGATTCTTTTTGTTTCTGCTATGCATGAAACAACATATGAGCAAGAGCCTATGGTGATGAAAGAAGAAGTCCAGGCTGCTTTGACGGAAATGGCAAGAAATAA
This sequence comes from Elephantulus edwardii, assembly GCF_000299155.1. NCBI lineage: Eukaryota > Metazoa > Chordata > Mammalia > Macroscelidea > Macroscelididae > Elephantulus > Elephantulus edwardii. The sequence goes on along the minus strand of NW_006399808.1, from coordinate 4,671,238 downwards.
GGCTCCAGGAATAGATGGTATACCAATTGATATATTTCAGTTAACAGATGCTGCCCTGGATGTACTCACCAAGTTGTACCAAGAAATCTGGAGAACAACCACTTGGCCAACTGACTGGAAGAGATCTATATTTGTTCCTATCCCAAAGAAAGGTGACCCAACAGAATGTGGAAACTACAGAAAAATCTCACTGATTTCACATGCAGGCAAGATTTTACTGAAGATTATCCAAAAGCGACTGGAACAGCACATCAACAGAGAACTACCAGAAGTCCAGGCTGGGTTTAGAGGGGGTTGTGGTTCTAGGGATATTGTAACTGATGTTAGATGGATCTTAGCTGAAAGCAGGGAATACCAGAGGAATGTCTATCTGTGTTTCATTGACTATGCAAAGGCATTTGACTGTGTGGATCATAACAAACTATGGCTGACTCTGAGAAGAATGGGAATCCCAGAACACTTGATCATTCTAATGCGAAATCTATACTTGGGCCAGGAGGCAGTCGTCAGAACAGAGCAAGGGAACACTGCATGGTTCAAAATTGGGAAGGGTGTATGCCAGGGATGCATCCTGTCTCCATACCTTTTCAACCTATATGCAGAACAGATTATCCAGGAGGCTGGGCTCTATGAGGAGAAATGTGGGGTCAAGATTGGTGGACGATTTATCAACAATCTGCGTTATGCGGATGACACAACCCTGCGTGCTGAAACTAAAGAAGACCTGAAGCGCCTGCTGCAGAGGGTCAAGGACTGCAGCCTACAATATGGACTGAGGCTCAATGTCAAGAAGACCAAGATTCTCACCACTGGACCAATTGGCAGCATCAGGATAGATGGTGAAGAGATTCAGATTGTACACAGCTTTAGTTTGCTTGGCTCCACAGCCAACAGTCTTGGCACCAGCAGCCAGGAAATTAAAAGGCGCATTGCCATGGGAAAGTCTGCTGTTAGGGACCTCTCCAAAGTACTGAAGAGCAATGGTGTCTCTCTGGATACTAAGGTGCGCCTGATACAGGCCATGGTCTTCGCAATCACTTGTTATGCATCAGAGAGTTGGACAATGATCAAGGAGGATAGAAGGAGAATTGATGCCTTTGAGCTGTGGTGCTGGAGAAGAGTATTGAGAGAATACCATGGACTGCTAGGAAAACAAACAGATTTGTCCTGGAAAGGGTTAAACCGGGTGGCTCCTTGGAGGCAAGGATTCTGAGGCTCCGTCTAACATACTTTGGACATGTTGTGAGGAGAGACTGGTCCTTGGAGAGGGACATCATGCTTGGGAGGGTGGAGGGACAGCACAGGAGGGGAAGGCCCTCTATAAGGTGGACTGATTCAGTGACTGGGATAATAGGGATGGGAGTGTCAGAGACAGTGCAGTTGGCACAGGACAGAGCAAAGTTTAGGGCTGTTGTACATAGGGTCGCTATGAGTCACAAGCAACTCGACGGCACATAACAACAACAATAACATGCCAGATGATGGCATATTCTCAAAACATGGACAGGGGTTCTTGAAGTGGGAGGGGCACAAGAGAGTTAAGGAAGCAATTACTATGAACATCTCATCTGCCTCAGCCTATCTTTGTATGATAACCAGGGGTGCTGAATACTCCACAATGAGCTTCTGGATTAGACCCACCAAGCTCTTTCAAGAACTGATTAAAATGGACCCTTCCCAGAAGATTTTCATGGGAGGCCTGAATTGGCTCATCCTCATTGGAACAACCTTGCAACCTTCTGGATTCAGAAACTAGCAAAATCCCTGGCTTAGAGCCTTCATCTTCCCAGCATGAAACTGCCAGAAATACACATGGTCTTCCCCTGCCCGGTGACTGGAGAAGTAAACACAACTCCTGAGCATTTTATTCCTAGGTGTTCCTTTCTATATTTTTTACAGGCCTTTCATTTATGATTGATACCAGTTGGAAGCCAATATTAAGGCTTTGGGATCTGGAAGAGATTTTGCAACTAAGTCTCTCTGACTCAGCTTGCTCAGCTGTCAGATGAAGGGGTTGTCGTGGCCTGCCTCGAGTCATCCCGTGACTCCAGGGCTGGGGGTTGGCCTAACTCAGGCCTTCTGAGTCCCAGCCCAAATGCCTTTTCCACTGGAGCAGCTCCTCCACTATGTCTTTCTATGACAGCTCTCGTTTATGCTGCAAAAAATCAAAGGTAGCTGTTTGCCCAGGGTGGCAATGTGGCTAAGAAACCACCAACTGGTGATCTGTCTTGAAAGGAAAGTGCAGGGAAGATAAAAGCACCTGGGTCCAAGGCATCAATTTTGCTTCTATTGTCTCTGGCCATCTTCTCCCCATGGGATGCTCCTCCTACATGTAGTAATAATAATAATAATAATAATAATAATAATGGTAACAACAGTGGTAGCTAACATTTATAGACCACAACTTTTAGGCCAGGTATGGTAAATAACTGATAAGGATTCACTTATTTGATCCTCAAACTACTTTTGAGGGAGTTATGATATACGAATTATCTGTGTCTTACAGACAAGAAAACTTAAGTGCAGATTGGGGCAGTGACTTGCCCGAAGTCACACAACTAGGAGTGGAGAGTCATCATTTAAATCCACATGTGGGAAAAAATTCAACAGCTAACCTAAAGTTCAGAGGTTCAAATACACCAGCCAGATGTTCCATCAGAGAAAAGACCTGGTGGTGCACTCCGATAAACATCACACCCAAGGAAATTCCTTAGGGAGTTTGACTGTCCTCTAAGACCACTAAAAGTTGGAATAGGCTCAACAGGACACAAGTTTCAAGGTCTTGACTACATCTTTACTTAAGAGATCCTATGTCTGAGTAGATTCTTGAAAGTACAATTACATCACCGATACAATTACATTAAACCTTGATTCTGAAAGTGAAATCCCCATGTGCCAGACAATAAAGTGAAAAAGCGAAGGAAGCCATGGGGACGTGGTGACACATCCCCCAACTTGAGGGGCTGAATGCCTCTATGAGATCTGCATTTTGCTAAGTGGCACACTTCGGTAAGTGCCATTCTCTCCCATGCTTCTCTGCCTCTACTGTGCTCACCTGATCAAGTCCTACTTGCAACACCCCTGTACCCGAGCAATTTTGTGTTGTAGGAGAAAGAACACAATTTAAATCCCTGACCTCAGATTTCAGGAGCCTTTTGCACTATTCCCTGGACAACTCCACCCTCCTAGAACTTGCTTTCCCACTGCACCAGTCCACTATTTCCTCCCCCATTCTCTGGCCTCTATCTTTCTGTCCCCTCTCCCTCACACAAACAGCTTCACACAGCATCACATGAGCTGAAGCACTTGGGCAGGGGCCCCACACATTCCCAGTGAACTTCACTCCCTGCCCTCCGGAGCCCCGACCTCCTCTCTGGTCCTTCTGGATAAGTGTCCCTGGAACCATCAAAGGCCTCCTTCTGCTTGAGCTGTGCACTTTCTCTCACTGGGTCCCTCCAGTCTGTGCTTTCCAGCACCACTCTCTCTTCTCACCATCCACTGAACCATCCACTAGCCACCTCCACACATACTCTCATGGTTCCTACCTTAAAAGGAATCACTGTCTCTCCTAACTGATCACACTTTGCAATCATTCTTTCCCCCTAAAACCACTGCTACCTGGATTTCGCCAACTCCCATGTGTTCTCATTTCCAGTGCTCAGCTGCAGTCTCTTATTCTTCTTGCTGAGGCCAAGGTCACCAATGACCTTCACAGCCTCAAGTCAAATCTTCATCCTCCTTCATTCCTTGATCTCACTTCTCAAACAGAAGTGACTTCTTAAAACTTTTCTTTTTTGAAAACTTTACGGTAATTGTTGTTGTTGTTGTTATATGCCATCGAGTCACCTGCAACTCATAGTGACCCTATGTACAACAGCCCTAAACCCTGCTCTATCATGTGCCAATCTTATTGTCTCCAATATGCCTACCCCCATTACCCCAGTCACTGAATAAATTCATCTCATTGAGGGTCTTCCTCTCCTGTGCTGTCCCTCCACCCTCCCAAGCATGACATCCCTCTCCAAGGACTGGTCTCACTTTGCAGTATGTCTAAAAGTCTGTCAAATGAAGCTTCAGAATACTTGCCTCCGAGGAGGAGCCTGGTCTCACCCTTACCAGAATAAACCTGTTCATTCTCTTAGCAGTCCACAGCATACTCAATATTCTTTGCCAGCACCACAGCTCAAAGGCATCAATTCTCCTTCTATCATCCCCCGTCATTGTCTAGTTCTCTGATGCATAGCAAGTAATTGCAAAGACCATGGTCTGTACCAAGTGCACATTAGTCTCCGGGCTGACACTGTTGCTCTTCAGTACTTTGGAGAGGTCTCTGACAGCAGACTTTCCTATTGCAATTCATCTTTTAATTTCCTAGCAGATGGTGTCAAGAGTGTTGATTGTGGAGCCAAGCAAACTAAAGTTGTTAACAATCTCAATCTCTTCACCATCTATCATGATGCTTCCAATCGGCCCAGTGGTGAGAACTTTTGTTTTCTTGATATTTATGACAGTAGCCTAGAAAAAAAACTAGATTCCCACCCCCGTCCCCACCTTCTGTCTGTTCTTTCTCAATTCTCCTTGTTGGCATTCCATCTTCTTCTCAAACAATAGATGTTGAAATGTTCATTGTCTTGAGTTTCCATCTGCCCTCCTTCCGCACATTCCTCTCAGGGGGTCTCATTTAGGCTCACAGCTGTAGCTTCTTTGCTCATGCCAGTGACCCGGAGCTGTAATTTTCCCCTTGACCTTCTAGCTTTAGGTCTTGCAAGGCTCATCTTATTGATCCCTGTGTCTGCTGCTTTCCTGTCTTGTTTGGTCAATGTGAGGAGTAGAAGAGATTAATTCACAGTACTTATCCTTAGCTTCTTTGAACCAAATTATAGTAGGTCCAGCAACAACTAAAGACCATGACACTTGCCAAATAGCCTTTCACTATATTGTTTCCCTCCAGGGCTCATCTAATCCTTCTGCTCTTCACTTCTGAAGATTTAGGATTAGCTCTTGCTAACTTGTCCTCTCTTTCTAGCTCTGGGAGTTTTGCCATTCCTGATGGTTATCCTTATCCCTGTCCACAGGTTTTAGTTCTTTCCTAAAACTCTTCTCTTTCTCCTGTGTAAATACGGTTTGGTTTCGTGCCAGGATTCTCCTTGACACATATGAACATTTATATCTCTAATCCTCACCTAGTGAACTCTGGTTGATTAGTGATAAGGAGTTGTGCTGCCAACCCGAAGGCATGTGGTTCGAACTTGCCAGGTGCTCTGTGAGAAAGATGGGTAATCTCTTCCTGAGTGATTTACTGCTTCTTAAAACCCATTATAAGTCAGTTATGACTCAAGGGTGAATAACAACAACAATCCTTACCTCTCTTCACAAATGGAGACTCATATTCAACTGACTTGCAAATACTTGTCCATGTATTTTTGGGTTTAAACAGAGCCCAAATAGAACCTTTCTCTGTTACTACCTAAAATGTGCTCCTTGAGCTCTCCCCTTCTCTATAAAACAGATCCATCAATGGCTTAAACCTAAAATTTAGACTTTATTTTTTATTACTCTTTCTCTTAACCTTTTAATTCTTATATACAGTTCATCAATATGTTGTTGTTGTTGTTAGGTGCTGTCAAGTATGACTCATAAAAACCCTATGAAAGACAGACCTGAACCCTGTTCTATCCTCTGCCATCCTCATCATCTCTGACTTTAGTCCTCTGCTGCAGTCACTGTGTCAATCCATCTAGTTGTGAGTCTTCCTCTCCTTCACTGACACTCTATCTTTCCAAGTATGATGTCCCTTTCCAAAGATTAGCCTCACATAGCTACATATGCAAAGTACGAGAGATGAAGCTTTGCAATCTTTTCTCCAAGGAGCACTCTGGATGCACTTTCTCCAAAACATATTCATCCATTCCTTCTTTTGGCAGTGCATGCTATATTCAGTAATCTTCTCCAACACCACAACTCAAAGGCATCAATTCTTCCTCTGTCATCCTTATGCATTGTCCAGCTCTCTCCCCAAAATACATTCTTCATTGGTACCATTTCTCCCCACCTATACTTATCATAAGTCATTATCATCTGTCACCTAAACCACAAGTAGCCTCCAATTCCTTGGCCTCTTCACCTAATCCATTACATCCCATTCTCTATGACAAAGCTGAAGAGATCTTCTTATAATATACGTAAGAGTAATTAATCTCAGATTTAAAACCATCAATGACTGTTGTTGTTATGTGCTGTCAAATCACCTATGATTCATTGCAACCCTGTGTACACAGCTCTTAAGCCTTCCTTATCCTGAGCCAGTCTTACTGACTCTGACACATCTTACTTCCATTGCCCCAGTTACTGTATTAATCCATCTCACCTGGTGTCTTCCACTCTTGCGCTTTCCCTCCACCCTTTTGTGCATGATGTCCTTCTCCAAGGACCGGTCTGTCCTGCCCATGCACCGAAAGTATGTGAGATGGAGCTTCAAAATCCTAGCCTCCAAGGAGAAACTTGGTTTCACCCCCTCCAAGACAGACATATTTGTTTGCTTGGCAGTCCATGGTATGTTCAATACTCTTCTCCTGCACCACAACTCAAAGCCATCAATTCTTCTCTGTCATTCTTAGTTATTTTCTAGATCTCTGATGCACAGAAAGTAATTGCAAAGGTCATGGCCTGGATCAGGCACACCTCAGTCTCTAGACTGACACTGCTTCTCCATACTCTGGAAAGGTCCCTAAAAGTAGATTGTCCAAGTTCAATCCGTCTTTTGATTTCCTAACTGCTGTTGCTAAGAGTATTGATTATGGAGTTAAGCAAGCTGTAATTGTGAACAACCTCAATCTCTTCTATCATGTTGCTACCAATTGGCCCACTGGTGAGAACTTTTGTCTTCTTGATGCTGAGCTTCAAACCATATTGAAGACTACAGTCCTTGACCTTCTGCAGCAAGTGCTTCAGGTCTGCCTCAGTTTCAGCAAGCAAGGTTGTGTCATCTGCATAGTGTAAACTGAGACTTCCTCCAATTATGATGCCACATTCCTCCTCATAAAGTCCAACCTCCTGGATGATCTGTTCTGAATATAGATTGAAAAGGTATGGAAACAGAACACATTCATGATGCCTTCCTTTCCTAATTTTGAACCATGCATGTGGTGTTTCCTTGTTCTGTTCTGAGAACTGCTTCCTGGTCCAAGTGTAGGTTTCATATGAGCCCAATCAAGTGTTCTGGGATTCTCATTCTTGTCAAGGTTAGCGACAATTTGTTGTGATCCACACAGTTAAATGCCTTTGCACAGTCTATTAAATATAGAGGCATTCTTCTGGTACTCTCTGCCAAGATCCTATATTATCTAGTGATAATATCTCTAGTGCCACGACCTCTTCCAAACCCAGCTTATATTTCTGGAAATTCTTTGTCTATGTACTGCTCCAGTTGTTTTTGGATAATCTTCAGCAGGATTTTGCTTCTATGGGATATTAGAAAATTTCCACACACTATTGGGTCACTTTCTTTGGAATGGGCATAAATATGGATCTCTTCCAGTCATTTGGCCACGTAGCTGTCCTCCAGATTTTTTTGGCACTGCCTTGTGAGCTTGTCCAGGGCAGCATCTGTTTGCTGAAATATGTCTATTGGTATTCCATCAGTTCCTGGGATCTTATTTTTTGCCAAGTCCTTCAGAGCAGCCTGCACTTCCTTCTTCATCACCATTGCCTCTTGATCATACGTTGTTTCTTGAAATTCTTCTTTGCCAGGCAGTTCTTTTTCGTACAGTGACTCTGTATATTCCTTCCATCTTCATTTAATGCTTCCTGGATCATTCAATACTCTGCCCATAGCATCCTTATATACAACAACTTAAGGCTTGAATTTATTCTTTGGTTTCTTCAGCTTAAGAGATGCTGACTGAGTTTGGCCCTTTTGATTTTCCAATATGCAGATCCTTGCATATTTCATTATAATACTTAGCTTTGTTTTCCCAAGCTGCTCTTTGAAATCTTCTATTCAGCTCCTTAACTTTTTAATTTCTTCCCTTTGCTTTGGCTTCTCAGCACTTTAGTGCAATATTCAGAGTCTCTTCTGACATTCGTTTTGGTCTTTACTTCTTCCTCCATCTTTGTAATGATGTTTTTCTTTCTATATGGATGATATTCTTGATATCCTCTGGTCTTCATTCATTAGTGTTTCATGCCTCAAACCTGTTCATGAGTTGGTTTTTAAACTCAGCTGGGATAAACTCAAGATAAAATTTTGATTCCTGTGGATTTGACTTGAACTTCTTTAGTTTGAACTCACATATGATGCATAAAATGGTCTGTTCCACCTGGCTTAGTTTTTACTGCTGATGTTGAAGTTCTCCAACAATTCCTTCCGTGATGTAATTGACCTGATTCCTGTGCATACTATCAGGTGAATTTAATGTAGATAGACTGTGTTTATGTTTCTTTTAAAAGGTATTTGGAATGAATAAATCAGTGATTATGCAGAATTCTATCATTCTTTTTCAGCCTTGTTTCTGTGGCCAAGTCCAGCTTGATTTGTTTTCTATTGATTCTTCTTCCTGGTTCCCAAGTTTTGCATTCCAGTCACTCTTTATTCTTTTTTATATTTTATTTTATTATTTTTTGTGCATGTACCATCAAATCAGATCTGACTGCTACAGGAGGAAACTGTCCCTCCTTCTCGGTAGGGCATCTGGTGGATTCGAACCGTGTACCTTTGGGATTGCAGTACAGTTTCTTGCCACTAGGTCACCAGAGCTCCCCTTCATCCTTTATTCTTAATGCATTGTGGCTGCATGTTCAATGGATATATGACTACAAAAGTTGATAGAAATCATCTATTTCCTCCTCTTTGGCTCTGGTTGCATATATTTGAATGACAGTAGTATTAACAGATCTTCTTTGTATGTGTATGGATATTATTCTGTCACTCACAACATTGTATTTCAAGATAGCTCTAGAAACCACCTTTTTAACTATGAAAGTGACCCTGGTTTTTTCCTCACCTTTTCATCTCCAGCGTAGTAGATCATATGATTGTCTGACTCAAAATGTTTCATGTCAATTCATCTCATTTCATTTATGCACTCCATTTCTTTTTTTCACGATGTCCAGTTTTCCTACACTCATGATTCTCCATTCCAGGTTCCAATCATTAATTTCTGCTTTCAACTTTTCCTCCTCCTTTATGTTTCTAAATTTGAGGGCTCAGCCTTAAGCCTAATATATTTTGGAAACAGATGGCAAATCGTTCTTCCTAGTCTCTCTTCATTTGGATGCTTAGCTTTAGAAAAGGATCTGACAGACAAGCATTTTACTGCAAGGAGCAAATGCAAGGTACTTCCCCTTGCAGAAATAACCAAGGCATTCAGTGTCCCAACATGAGCATATCTTGTACTCCCACCTAGCCCATCAAGAACTTCCCTCCAGCCTCTCCTTGATATGATAGCTTAGGCCACATGCCACTTCTGTAATGTCTCATGCCTCACTGCTGCTGGTCTCCCACACTGATGCCTATCTCACATTTAGGAGCGATTAAGTCTAAATCCAATGTACCCACTTCAGGGAATGATTTTTGTCTAAGGCAGTACTGGGGAAAGTTTCTTGCCCCCGAGCTTCTGCTGCAGGAATGTAGTTTCATGACTTAGTGTCTCTGCTCTTCCATTTACCCCACACTGCTGTCTCAACAGGAAAATATCCAAGATGAGGGCTAGGTCTCCTCTAGATCTAGTATGCTGGTGTTGTTAAAGTCCCATCTTGCATTGGATGTCTGATTGTTAAAAAATCTGGTAGAATTCTGGGAGAATTGGTGTTACTTCATTATGGAGGAAACAAAGTGGTCTCAGTCATGCCGTGTGCCAAACCATGGTGTTCCCAATGCTGAGTTAGGGGGCAAAAGATTAACCCAGACTCTAGCTGTGTATGAATACTATTTTATAATAAAGTTGCAGACTCCTCTTAAAATCCTTTAGGAATTAACTCCTACTCTCTTTCCAAACTCATCTCATGCCACTCTTCCCTTGTCTACCCAAACTCATCCATACTTCATCCCTTAGTTACTTTAAAGAAACAAGACTTGTTCTTAACCTTGGGCATATCCCCCAGATGTCATCCTTTACCTTCTGATATTTACGTAATAAATGTCTTTTCATTACCTCCATCTCTGCTTTTCAGAGCAGCCTCCACTTATCCACACCCTGAATTCATAACATAAATCTTTGCACCATTAGTAAACAAAACTTCAAGTTGATTCTCCCTAGAATATGAGTTTCAAGGAGCAAAGACTTCTACTTCTTGTTCATCATTATATCACCAGAATAAACCCATCTAGTGAAGAACACTGTTGGTGCATATGTTGGGTACTCAGTTGCTACAAGAAAGTTGATGGTTTGAACTTGACCCAATAGTTACATTAGAGAAGGCTGCTTCCATGAATATCACAGCCAAGAAGACCTTATGTGGCAGTTCTACTCTGTCACCCGGGGTCTTGGTGAATTGAAATTTACTTGAAAGCATCTAATAAAAATGGTGAGTGACTTACAGCCATTTGCCGAATGAATGAGTCTAAGAACCAATGAGTGTGTACGGATATCCAAAGAGGGAAAGGGAGAGGACAAAAGGGCTGAGGAGAGGAAAACATGGGGGGTCACAGTGTTTGGTGGGTGGAGGGAGGGAGTGGAAAAACAAACCCATGAATTATATGAATGAAACACAATTAAACACACACACACACACCCACACACACACAGAGAATATTCCTCAGAGCTGCCTGAGCTACCTTTTTTTAAAGAGAAATCAGTAATAATAACTTTTGTGTAGAACTGTATGCTATTTATCATATAAACAACTAAGTAATTTTCTTTTTAAATGTGAATAGAATCATGTTTACAAGTTGAAATTAATTTGTAAGCCTGTAGTTTGGGATTCCTATATTTAAAGGTTATTTAGAAGTAAAATAGAGGCAGGAGGTAAAGGACAAGTGTGTGAAAGGCATCCAAAGACGACCTTTAGAAATCTGGAATCGTGGCACTGTTCAGCTTCCATTGCCTGTTTACTTGTTGTTTGGTTTTCTTTTGCAAAGGCAGGGTGCAAACTCAATACCAGATCATCATAATCTCCTTTCCCATTTTTACAAAACTCATTTAGTTTCATTCAAATCTCCAATGTCCTCTGCTGTGGTTTTCTACAGTCTCCATCTATTTGAAATCCTCTAACCGACAGCATCTGCCCTGATACATCACACACCCTGGAAAATTACAGGCCGGTGTTGTAGCTGATTGTGTCAGCATGTATTTGTGAATGCCATAAAGCACTGAAATGAGACGTATTGCACTCCCTAATATAGGAGGTAATTTGTTTTTTGGACTGCCTTGTATTTGTGACATTCATTAGTGAGAGATGCAATTCGAAATAGAATTACACAAATGGGAGCTTCATGTTAGATTTGCTCTCTGTGAGGCACACATGATAAATGAAGCTGCTGGGTTCCCCAGCCTCTTGTGTTTGATGCTGAGATGCTGTCTCTCTAGCTTTTGTGCCTCAGAGTTGGGACTTGAGTAAGTGACAAAGTGCCTGAGGTGGGACTCACAAGTCACTGCCCTCCATCAGGTCAACTTAGATCTTGGGGCAATCTAGGTGGGAAGTTCCAAAACTTGGTAGGGAGCTTTTCCTCTTCATTTCAATGGAATAATGACAATGTTTGCCCACTTTGCGGAAATGAATGTAAGTTAACTCATGTTTAAGGATTTTTCTTTTCTACTCATCTCCCTCCCCACAGGTGTTCGGTTTCTTGTTTCCTTGGGATGTTTTCCCCCCCGCCGCTGAAACATTTTGTAACAGGTATGGATAGATTGCTAGAGTCAATGAGGAAGAAGAAGAAAATAATAAGCATCAGTTGTCACCTCAGCTGTCACAGTAGCAGGATCATTTTGTCAGGCGCACGTCCTTGTGGCAAGTCATTAAAAGCAAAGGCCCTAGAACGAGGCTAGGGATTCAGTGATGGTTTAACCATTCAGTAGCATTGTGACTCTGGGACAGGCAATGAACTAATCTGTACCTTTGTCTTATATATAAAATAAGGACACTAATGCAACCTGACTCAAGCTATTGAAAACATTCAGTAAGTTAACAAATATAGCATAGCTAGGACTTAGGGTAAGGAGTACTGGGGAACAGTGTTTAAACATAAGGTTGTTAGTTAACCAGGCACCGGTGGTAGAAATCAGTCAGTGACTCTGACAGAGATAAAGTCGGCAACCTCCCAGAAACATTACCACCTAGGGAATCCTAATAGGCAGTTCTCTTCTCTCATCTAGGATCACTATGGGTCAGAATTTACTTTGTGACATACAACAACAAGAAGATTTAGTACAATGTCAGCACGCCCTAAATCCTGCTTAAGAATTTGCCATTACTATTTAATATAGTAGGAAGAGTACAAGTTTTAGCAGCGGAAAAATCAGTTGTGATTCAGGTTCTGCCCCTACATTATGTGTTATCTCCTGCTGCTGTTGCTAGGCGCCATCAACAACAATTCATAGTAACCCTGTGAACAACAGACCTGAACCCTGCTCTATCGTGTGACGTTCTCACTAATACATCTGAACCAAAAGCTACAGCCACCATGTCAATTCATCTCATTAAGGGTGTTCCTCTCTTCCACCAACCCATCACCCTTCATGGGTACTTTTCCAAGATCTGGCCTCTCTTCAAAACATATTCAAGTAATCCAGGGTACCATAAAGAATGTAGAACACCTAACTCAGTTCCTGCCTTTGAGTAGAAATTCATTAAAACCATTCACCACTGTGTAATTGACTGTAACTCAAAGTTAGGCAGAGTAGAACTTCCTCACAGGACTTCCATGGCTGAAAATCTTTATGGAACAGACTACCTCAACTTTCTCACAGATCAGCTGGTGTGTTTGAACCGTAGGCTTTTCAGTCAGCATTTAATGAAGACACTACCATTATAGAATTAATTACAGGCTGTCCCTGATTTAAGACATATTTGAGTTGTGAGGAACCACACTCACAGCCATGAGTTGTTTGTTCGTTCGTTTGTATTTTGGTATATATTATTGCTAGTGAAGTACCACAATGAAATAATCGACTGTTATCATTTTCATGCCAACACCAAGACAGGTCAGGTTTGGATTTACTTAAAAATGTCATAATAAGAGACACAAGGGAAACTTTTAAAAGCGTTATTCAATGTATATCATTGAAATTACTTCAACAGAGTGGAGTGGAACCCTGTTGTAAGTTGAGAACTACCTGTATATACCTTTAAAATGAGTAAGTTCAAGTATTTTAATTGATTAGTTGCGTGCCTAGATGTTACTTTGAGATTCCATGGAGCTCTGGTGATGTAGTTCAGAGGGAACTGCACCCAAACAATGTGCCTTCCTGGTGTCTCCAATCCACTGGCAGCTCCACAGAACACAATCTCTTCCTTGATTTATTGTCTCAGAAACCTGATGGAGAGTCAGCTATGAGTCAGTTCTGACTCAAAAGCAATGAGATTCTAATCGAGTTTCCTAGACTGCCTTTGTGTCGTGGTGCAGAAGAGGAGTCTTGAACATACCAAGGACCACCAAGAAAACAAGTAAGTCTGACTTGGAGAGGGTGAAACCAAGTTTCTCCTTGGAAACAAGGATTTTGAAGCTCTATCTCACATACTTTGGGCATGTGGCCAGGAGGAATTTACCCTTGCAGAAGGAGACCATGCTCAGAAGGGTGGAGGGACAGTGCAGGAGGGGCAGACCCCAGGTGGGAAGGATGATTCATTAACTAGGGTAATGGGGGTAGGTGTGTTGGAGTCAGTGAAACAGGCTTCAGAGATATTGTGCATAGGGTCGCTATGAGTTGCACAGGTGACTCGCCAGCACATAACAACATCAACAGGCTGCTTAAACAGGATTAAGACTACAAGTGCCATAAAACAGTGTGCCCAGTGGAATCTTGGGAAGCATCTAGAGGCATAATCTTGACAATTTCAGCCACTTACCAAGAAGGTCACAACTGGAAATGCAGTGAGCTTAGCACTTCCTCTGAAACTAATCCAAGCCTTTTGAAAATCCATTTGAGTTAATCTGGCATTTGACACTAGACAATTGATGGCTCTTGAGAAAAAGGGTGCGGACAATACTGAGAACATTAAACAAAGAGCCAAGTGACTGTATCCTGTTGCTCTAGATCTCATCAACGTTCAGAACTGCCTCAGCAGCACCTCCTGCTCTCTGGGCCAAGTTTCCTTGCATATAAAATAAAGGGGTAGATAACCAGGCCCTTCTAGTTCTAAAATTTCTAAGTTGAATTTGAAGATGTAAAAATGATTATGTGAAAAAAGTAAAGCACAGCGGGGAACTCTCTCCTAAGACTTGGCACATCGGGATGTTTGGGAGTTAGTGTTCTGCATAAGTGGAAGCAAGCTGACCCCTCTAGGACAAGATGTCTATGACTGAACCAAAGAGGAAGGCAGGTGAAAATAAGGAAGTCTTACCTTTTCACTTCTTTGGCATCACTTGCGATGAAAAATCCTAAAGTACCTTCTTGGATCTTAAGGTGGTTTCCAGGATTAATTAATATACTGCTCGGTGAACAAAAAAAAAAACAAAAAAGAGACACACTTATGAGGTTGTATTCTGACCCAAACTGCCATGGGTATACTTTATTGTTTTTATAGGGGGCCCACTAGTCTAATATCCTCAAAAAGTGGTCCAGACCTTGGCATTCCCTGCCCACCCATTTAAATGGATAATGCCAACACTAAGTTCTACTGGTTGATCTCCAAGTTGACACACTGCTAATTAAGGAAATGAAAGCAAATGTAGGGTTTTTGGTCCAGGCTTGTATAATGCTGGGCCACCATCAAAACATCTGACTCAAAGCAAAGTTCCTCATAATATATCACCTAGGAAATTACTGTTGGTGGTCAGTGTTGAAGAGCTATTGGTCTAATAAAGCCATTACTACACCTATTTTCCTTTAGATGTCAGAGCATTAATGGGACCCCTATATGTATGGATATATATACATACATGAACACATGTCTAGACACATCATATATTATTGTGGGTAATGGTACAGGACACCCATAACTAATGCAGAAGGAAACATAACATCTGCATGGCAATGTGAAAACATGGAAGGAGATTCTATGTACAGCCTCAGCAAGAACTGGATCTACCCCACCAGAAAAGAAGGAAAATGTTAGCAGTTGGAAATACATAATGACTTCAATCTGGTGTTTATAAAAGCCTATGGGGTGTTCACATAAGGTGTCTGTGTAGAATGCCCTGGCTGAGGTTAACTGTGGTTAGAAAACAAATTCAAATCACCCCTACAAAAACTTGCCCTGCAGGGAAGTATGTGTCTAAATATACACTGTCCTATTTCAAAGCAGTATAAATAGATTAACTGACCAACTTGTGTTTGGACTGACAGGAGAGATAAATGTATCCTAATCTGATAAATGGATGAAACAAACAAGTTTAATTTTCTGCAGATCTAAAGCAGAACACAGGAATGTCTTACACAGGAACTGAGATGAGGCTTTGGGCTTAATGGATGCTGACTTTTGGGACGCTAAATGCACCAACAGCTCCAGCAGAGGGATTCTTTGATCTGAAAAGCTGTGCTTTAGGTAAAAGACGTTTGGAACCAGGCTAGAGGAGGTACTTAAATAGCTAATACAATCAAAAGGAAAGCTGGCTCTTAGCATGCCATCTTTTTCAGCCGATAAAATCCTTCCAGAAAGTGTTACAGCCAACAGAAAGATGGGTCTGCTAATATAGGAAGGACCCAGGTGAACTTTTGTTCTGCTGGAAAATCTCTGAGTAGATCATTATTGCAAAATAATGGCTTGCGGTCACAAGAACATCCTCTATTAACCATAACAAGACCTGAGCGCTGGAGACTGAACCTGTGTCACTGATGTTATTATCACAAAATAATAAATAGCGTGAGTCCACAAAGGTTTGACTCTTCTGCTCCAGAAGCACAGGCAGCTAGGAGATTCTGCAAAACTCAGAAAGCAGCAGACTTCACTAATAGCACAGTTTACAACCAGCAGCTCTGCTGTCCAGGCACCTCCGAATGACTCCACTGCCAGCCCCACACAAGGCGATAACCAGTCTTCACATAATCATAAGAAGCTCACAGTTTATGTAGTTTATATAAATGCCTTCTTCCAAGCCAATTAAGCATGATATTTTAGAAAAGCATAATTCTGGCCTTTGTGTAATTTCCTATGCCTTTCCTACTGGCATTTCTTAGGCACCGTTACTTCACAATTAGACACTAGGTCCAATTCCAGCATGCCCACTTTGTGTGTGTATGACTTGGGACAAGTTACTAAACCTCCCTAGAACTCAAGCCTCAGAATGGCGAGAATGATGAATATTATCTTACTTCAAAGATTAAATGAGACGACTCATAGAGTCTCAGATTATGATGATTGTTGTTACTTCTAAGGAGCTCTGGTCGTGCAGCCCACAGCATGCTGCATTCCTAACCAAAAGGCCACATAAGCTGATGGGCCACCAATGGTTCTGAGAGATAAAGACAGGCAGTCTCCTACTGTTCAGATTTACAGCCTTGGAAATCTAAGGGAAAACTACTAAAACTGGAATTGACTCAATGATAGCCACTTGGTTTTTCTTTTTTAAAAATTGTTACTTTTATTATTCATTAGCATAAAAATGCACTTCAAGCTCAGTGGAATGATCTGAAAGCTTCTTTAATTGGCCCCATTGACCAGAACCCCTGGGAATTTTTATCCAAATGCTGCTGCTGTTAGTTGATTCAGAGTTGATTCTGACACATGGTGATCCCGTGGTATGAAGCAGAACTGTTCCAGAGAGTTGCCCAGGCTGTGACCTTCAGAAGAGGATTGCCAGTCGTGTCTTCCAAGACTGCTCTGAGTGGGTTTGAACCATCAACTTATTAGCAAATACAGCCATCTGTACAATCCAGGGTACCCTGCCCATCATGAGACAAAGCCACAGGGTGACGAATGATCCGCTCTAGAATCCTGTGCAAGGACAAACAGGAAGAATTCTGCACACTTCTGTAGCCTGAAGGAATCAGCTTTTTACAAATGGAAAAGTCTACATTTTGGTATTTGTATGAATTAAAAGCACTTCTAAATGGAAAAAAAAATCTGATGATTTGAACAACAGAATTCAAAAGGTGAAATATGACATTCATCAACATCTTGGTGATATGCATGTGAAAAATTAGTCTCCAAAGGACCTGTTTCCCTTTTTTGTGGACAATGTACGTTTCAGTAATGCGCTCTCCAACACCCAAGCTCACCATGGAACCATTGCAGGAGATACAGAGGTAGCGGTTCCCCATCCACAAACTGTTTCTTTTCATCTCTTCTGTTCTTTTCCAATAATGAACAAGAATTTGCCTCCAGTGGAAATTAGGACTATCCTAGGGACTACTGCAGGTTAAAATAATATTTTACAGCCTTCAAGCGTGATTTTTCTCCAAGTTACTACTGTGGGCCAGACAGATGTGGGCCCCTGGCATCAGGTCATTTGTGTTCACATCTCAGGTTATGCAAGCAGATGGCATGTGTCACATGCCAGACCTCACAGGTCGTGGCCTTGGGCTGCAGCTAAGCCTTACTCTCTGCATCTAGGAAATGGGGTGAATAATCACCACCTTAGAGAATTCCAAACTAAGTACCATATGCACTCTGCAGAGTGGCTGGCACGCAGGAAGTTCTTAACACATGGTACCTATTACCAAAAACTAGATTCGTGTGTGTCATCAATTCAATTCTGACTCAGAGCAGACCAGTGGTAAGTAATGTCTCAAAGATGACAGCTGCCCATTTCATCCTTGGCTGTAATAAATGATTCAAGGAGTAGCCTCTTCCAGAGGCAATAGAAACATGTGTGCTGACTGTACCATCAGAAACATTTTACCTCTGGCAAGAGGCTAACTTGAATTGACATCAGTGGTCCTACAGTGGAGTGTCTTAAAGTTCTTGGTGGTTGGGCAAGGTATCTGGGAATGCCTGCAGCAACACCACTACCTGAGTAAATCTAGGTAAATATCAAGTATGTCAAAGCTCATGATGGTGGCACAGGATACGACAAGTTCACATCCGTGGTTCACAGGGCCACTAGGAGTCCTATTTGACAGCACTGAACACCACCACCACCTCTTATTATGTTAGATTTGTAAGTTTGGTAAAGAAGCACATGCCCTTGACTCCAGGGACCAGAACATACAATACTCATTGTGTAAGGTTTCAGAGCTTCAAAGATTTAGAGAAAACATATTATTTTATTTTAAATATATTTTAATATATTTATATTTAAATATATTTTAGACATGCGGTCTTCTCACATTCCAAATGTAGACTTTTTAGTAAAGTATTAGTCGTCTTCTTCTTTTTAAAAAATATTAAACTATAAAGATCTTAGAAGGAACTAATTTTTTCTACAGTGTTTATTGCCCTTAACTTGTTGCTGATCTCCTAATGTGCATCTTTCCAAAGATCTTTGATTTCTTTAAAAGAATACTTAATGTTATGTTTATTTTATTCTCATGTCTGCCAAAATTCTCTCTCCCTTTGGACCACTTTAAGTCAGTTCACTGGCTACAACTCTGTCTAATTCATAGCTTATCAGAGATAAACTTCAAGATGTGTCATGTGAAGAATCAAGAAAATCTCTAAGAAAAAAATTCCATCTATCAAGTCACAGAATTCCAACAGAGACATCTTCTTGGCTGGGCTGGGGCTGATCTCATTGTAAGCAACTTATAAATGATCCTCATTCTTCTTTGACCTTGCAAATTGTAAATGAGAGCATTCAGTGGCAGTTGACGTCGTCCAGTTCCCAAGGAAACATGCTCTCTTTGTTTTGCTTTTAGGGTAGTTATATAACTAGATTAATTCTTTGTCTTGTCTCAACTCATTACATGGAACAAGTTCAAATTCAAACTAAACCTCAGAGCTGTAGGGTTAGAATCATAGCTGACCCTCCCCATAATTTAGCCTCAAAAAGTCTCATTGTTGTCAAGTAGGAACGAACTCACCACTAATGCTCCAGCAGATTTTCAGAGACTATAAATCATATGGGGAGAAACTGTCTGTCTTTCTCCCTTGGGGTGGCTGGTGGGTTTGAATCACCTACCTTTGGATTGGTGATATAATTCCTTCCTCACTAGACTAATAGAGCTCCCACTTGGTAAGTAGAGCATCCAAAAGCATAATCACGTTTTCTTTATTTCTGGGTTGCTCACAGCAACAACCTGAGGGTCCTTCATTCAACAGACACTTTGCAACAGTTGTCCAAGAAATAAAAAAACATAAACCATTGCTCTCCATCTTTTAAGTTCTCCTTTTCTCTCTAATAAGGAGACAGGAGATTAAAGTTATTCATTCAAAGACCAAGCTGCAATCCTCATCGCTCAAGACTACCACAGAGATGGCCATACCTCCTCAAGGGGGTTGCGAAAGTAAAGTAGAAATCTCCCACAGGCATTAAATACAAAAATGTAATTATACAAACATAAGCAGACAGCCACTTGGGGAGCTGAAGCAACTGATTTCAATACTGAAAATAATACTCACTTAGGAATGGAAATATTTGTTCCTAAATATAAACCACGTTTACATAGAACTTGCTAGAAGGGGCCAATTCAACAAGGAAATTCTTCCAGCCAGCTCCAAAGTGGAGGGTAAACCAAGCCTCACATTGCATTTCTTTATGTTGTACATATCTTGCTGAACTCACACATCAAACTGGAGAAAGTGGGTGCACAACATGGAAAGTGGTTTCTCTCTTCTCATTACCCTTCAGACATTATAAATGAGAAGCATCTAATTATCTCTTCCTCAGTCTTTGTAACTTTATTTTTATTTTGTTTCTGGCAATAACCAAGAATTAGTATTCAACTGAATCAGCTATTTTTTTCCCCAAAGAAAATTCTTATTGACTGTGGATAAATATTACAGGTGTATATGTTTCTCTCTCCTTCTCCAATTAGGCAGGTGTAATGTACCATTCCCTAGGCAATTAAAAATATATCACCACTCACATAATAATATGGCTTGTAGTTATTAACATAATCATATTTGTGTCTAGCAAGCTATTGGGACTTTAATTAATTAGAGCATATGAGTGAAAACCTTCCAAGACTGGAGTGCACGAATGCTGTGCCCAGATGAATCTTGCCACTATGAAGTGGACTCCTTGATCACACAAGGTCGTAGGCTATTGCTTCTAAGTGGGACTTTGAAGCAAATGTGTCACCCCTCAACGAATGCAACTGCACTGGACTGAGAAGTCCCACATCTCAAATCTTATCAACAATCTGGACTTTTCATTTCTTCTGGGCTTCATAATGTATGCTTCTGGAGTCCCACACAACTAGACACACACACTGTTTCTTCTAGAAGAGATGTAGGAGACACAGCTGAGCAGTCCATGCTTCAGTACACGTAAGCTCAGTTCACTTACACAGAAACAGTATTATAAAGATTGCTCCCAGTTTGCCAGGTCCAAATGGCTGCTACTGGACAATGACCATTGTTTAGCCTGAATCCATTTCAGTAATTTTTTAAATGGCATCTTTAAACATATTAGACATGTAAGGAAAATATTAGTCATAAGGGTTAGAACAGAAGAAATACTTGATTTATTATAATTTAAAATAAAGAGAACGTTAGCTATTTTGTTCTGGGAGCAAGCCACGTCACTTTTTGGCTTATTTTTAAACACATCATGCCTACATCACAACATGCCTTCACCACAAGATAAAAGGACTCAAAGGCCAAAAGCCAACAGCAGAAATACAACCACTGTGGACCTTTGAAGATGCAAAATGTTGCAGTAACTTCTTGCAGTTGGATCATAGTCATAATACCAAACTGACAGGAAGCCACCTCTATTTTCACAAATCTACTCAAAAATACCACACAATTTTGACTTTACAAACAGTATCAGACACATACATACACACACAAAAACAAACACACAGTGAGAAACAAATACATGACAATGATTACAATTAAAGAGAAAAGTTAACTCTTGGAAAGACGAACATGTAGAGAACACATTGTTGAAAAACTATGCTGGAAAAGTAACCAAAAAAGTCCTCTTTCTCACCCCCACCCCCCTAAAAAAAAGTTCATTGATGGATTTGGTCATGCTGCATGCAACACAAAACATCAGCAAAATAGGGTGGGGTGCAACTGTGAAAATTGAGATAGTTCATATTAAGAACAAACACACTAGAGGAAAAGAAGCCATGAGCTCATCTCAATAAACAGTACTTATTCAAAGGTAATTTTCTGGTAATTCAGTGATGGTGATCTAAGTCTTTACTGAGTACTGTGCAGGAAATAAAGTACTCAAGTACTTTTGTTACCAAAATAAGTAAAAGGAAGGAAAAGTAGGTGGAAGGGCTTGGTCTCTGTTTTGTGGATAAAAGAGAATGGATTCTGCTCTACAAACTAGAAGTTCCACTTAAGGAGAAGCAGGACACTGGGAATATGGATATGATATGTAGACAAGATGACACTAGGCTCTGGTGGACACCAACAACAATATGCCAGGACAAGACAGAAACAGACATGTAAGGCTGGAGAGGCGAGTCCTCCTTTTCAACTTTAATATCATTAGTACCATCACTTAAAAACAGGACAGTGCCTTTCTGTTTTTTAGGTTTCCTGCAAAGAAGTTAGTGCGTGATAAAAAAAAAAAAAATATATATATATATATATATATATATCAACAAATCAAACAACAGTAATATGCTCCGTTGAATTGTTATGAACTAGTTGCTGAAGAGGGGTTTATATACAAATATACATATGCATATATCTATATATATGTATATATGCTATAGACAAGGGGTATGGGATTACATATATATATGTTTATAATATATATATTTGTTAAAGAGGTTGGTGTTATCTTCCTGAATTCTTGGCAAATGGTTAGTCCTGTGGTTAGGAGTGAAGGTAGAGGGTAGAGGTTGGAAGGAAAGTTAACGAAGAGTGCATACCGCTTTCGGCTTCTGCAAAACGACAAGAAAAGAATTGAAAATCAAACAATTTGATAATAAATTGACTGACACCAGAAGGAAAGGAGAAATAAAACCTTTGTTTCAAATTATTGGAAGGAGGTATATGAAAACAAGGGTTTTCAGCAAAGCATGAAAACAGTCATATGGGGTGAAACCAACAACAGAGGAAGCAGTTAAACACAGGTTGAAGGCAGGGGAGTTAAAAGGAGAAGCAGAGCTCTCTAAATTATAATTCTCAGTCCTTTAGGAAATGTGAGAGGAAGAGAAAGGGGCCATTTTTAACTGAAGAAAAAAAATTATAAGTACCATCTCCAGAAGGGTTACAACTTTGATTATATTTAGCATGGACATCAGATATGACATGTACTCATGTTTTCTCAGAGGCATAATCCACACGCCCTCAAACACTTTTTTCCACAAGAACCAACGTGCTTCCACAATGAGACCAAGCCACATTTGAGGGTTAAAGCTGGCAACTGACACAGAAAGCCAAACCAGAACCAAACAGGTTTCTTTAGTACTTTTCTGAAAAAAGTCCTCATGACCATCACCTAGCTCTCTAACTAAGAATTTGCTGAGAACACCTCAGATTTGTGAAACCCTTGGAGGGTCCTTCACAGCAAAGACACTGTGTTCCAGGAACACCCAGGTATTTTTAGGATGGTGGCAGTGGATTCCTATTGAATCAGCAACAGCCTCTCATTTCCTTGTTTGTGACAGGCAGGAGATAATGAGTTAAGAATCAGGGTTCAGTCTTCTGCCATAAAATTATTCCAGAATGGCTAAAAAATATTATTCAGCATCAACATCATCCACATCTGACATGTTAAGGATGCACAAATGTGATCAAGAGAGAGCACCAAGTTACACAAGAATTAACGGACTTGGCAACATGAAGAATATCTATTTGAAAAAAACTCAGGACACATACACAGGGGCAGGCACCTCCTGGCAAAAACAGAGGCAGACAGCAGCAATCTCTGAAGATTCCACCTTCCATCCTGAACAGCAAAATAAGCATGACTTCTTTTTGTAACCATGAAGTTTTTTTGCAAATAATATTCTTCACTTTGCCAACATAGAATAGAAAAATGTACATCTGGATACATATCCGTTAACTGTTGTAGCCAAGGTGCACATGGGACCACAAATCCACCATATTTGTCTTCTTTTGATGGATTTGAATTTTCAAAATAACTTAAAGTTAGATCGGATTGACCTGGACCCAATCTGATCTGGGGGTAACAGAAAACATTGGATTGGCTTGCTTACAATCCAGCGTTTTGTCAAAAAGAGACATAGACCATACATTTGGAAAATTGGGTGTATTGACCATTCATCTGGATGATGAAAAATCCTTAAGTGATGATACCCGGAAACAAATTATGTGACCTATACTCTGCTGAAGGCCTATGCTGGGGGGCATCTGTATAAAGGGGGTACCTACAAGGAAATATCATTTTTAATATTCCATTTTTGTGAAAATATACACAGTAGGTCATGCAATCAACTAGTTCTAGATGAACAATTCAGGGATATTGGCGACATTCTACACATCATGTCTCCATTCTTGTTCTTTCTTCCCTAACCATTTCATCTTTCATGATTCAGATCCACTCATCTACTCATCCACACTTCTGATGTTGTCAGTTTTATCTTATATGAAGTTTTTTAAAAGAATGCAGTGCTCACAGAAAGCATTCTTTACTAATTCAGCTAACCTGTTGCTTTATGTGCAATTATTTCATGGAATATTTTTGATGTAAGTTTAAATCCTTTCTCAGGATAACTGATTGGGGGAAGGGGTACCTCCAGACTCAATGGACCAAATAAGTCTGGATTCTACAAGAGATTTTAATATGTGTTCTTCACTTCTCCCTTTATAATCAGGACTTGCTCAAAATGTTTGCTAAGAGTAATCGGAAGCCATTCGATTCTTGAGGCCTCATGGTAGAAAGACAGTAGTTCATGGGAGGAACCAGCCTTGCAGGGCAGATCTTTCTCTGATTCCTGAGCTTCATTTAAAAGAAGGCTTATTTACTACAGCTAAGAACAAACTAGGGAGCACTGGTAGCTCAGTGGTAGAGAGTAGTTAATCCAGAGACTCTCGGTTTGAGTCCACCAGCTGCTCTACTGAAGACTGAGAGACAATCTCCTCCCACGTGATTCACTGCCTCTGAAAATCTCCAGGAGGGTCAGCTGTGGTTTGGTTCTGACTCAATGGCTCGAGGGTACATAACAACAAGAACAAACTATGGATGTCTTTTTAAAAGACAAAGCCCAGGAATCTTTCAGAGCTCTCTTTTCTCCAAAATAATTGGTCAAATGTAGGAAACAAAAGTATCTCTATTTTATCTGTGATATACACAGTTACTCCATCCACAAAACTCCTTGGTAATGTAATGTACCCTCCTTTATTCACGGACACGTGTATTGACTGGGCTGTTATCTATTTCAAGCAGACTCAGTCCTTTGCTAGTCTAATTTGCACATAATTAAGTGTAAAATAAATAAATAAAGAGAGCGCCTGCCTCTGAGCCTCGCTCTCCTGGCTCATTTGCACAGAGCTGCTATCCTGTCACCTGGAGTTGGGCTGCACTGAGGTACATATGGTCCACAATAGGCTTCTTGTAATTTGGCCATCAAGAGAGCTGGTGTCTCCCATCATGTTGTGCCCCAGGTCTGCTGTAAAAGTGGCCAGAGTCCATCTGCTTTTAGCTCACAGCAGTCAAAGGGGTTCAAGGACAGGGCCTGTGCCCAGTTTTGAGTTTAAAAAGTAAAAAAACCCAAACAAACAAAAAAACAAGTTGGCATGGCCAGGTAGAGATCCACAGGCTTTATCCTGCTCCCACCAAAAGAACAACATCTTTGAATGCCCAGCAGGGCTTGGGACGTGAGTCTGGCCTGGGAATGGAAGCTGTGCATTCAGGTAAAAATGCTCTGAAATGTGTCCTTGAGTTTGACAGGCAGAGAAAGCCTGCTTGAGAAAGAAGAGGCCTCAGAATTTCCACAGCAGTCTCGTTTATCACAAATGCCAGCCAGCAGCGTGGTGGCGGCCAACTTACCGGCTCTCTCGGTTGGCAGACTTGTACTCAATGGCTATCATGAGGAGCTTGAGTTTCACAAAACACAGCCTGCAACGAGATGGAGAAGCATCCCAGTTAGTGCTTCCGAGTGACCAGAGCCACATAACAAACCCGGTTACCGCCTTTCCATCTCTGAAAGCCATCATTGTCCACGGAGACCCTTATTCTGCAGCCACTGTGCCAAAGGGAGGGGAGTGGGAACGACACCTCGCCATCTTCCCCATTAAACCCGATTTCCCACAAGTGATAAGGCGCTGAATGTACAAAGTGCAAATTACACTCGGGTCTGGATGTCTAGACGCAGCCTCTAAGCAGGGATTTGTACCTGGGGATTTACGCAGGGCCAGGTTCATTAGTTACTCGGTCGGGTAGTAAAATCTTAACTACAGGGGGAGGGAGAGATTTGGAGCAGCTGGACCTGTTATTTGGAATCCATTTTGGCCTTTTGTACAAATGGCTCATATTGTTGTTCTGAGCAGACCCCTGTGCACTCAGAATGACGGTAATAATACTTTGCCTCCGTGTAAGTGCCCAGCACATGACGACGGCAGTGTCATTCCCGGCCCCATCTAAGCAGCTTCACCTCATCTGGCCTGGGCCGAGTGCAGCGCAGCCGGACAGTCCTGAGGCTGGCTCGTGTCTGTCTCTGAGCCTTCCACAGGAGGCTGCTGCCACCCTGAAGGCCCACTCCCTCCTCCCTGCCCATCCTCTCAGGTCTGTACCAGCTCTGTCTCCCATGCACATTTTCTCCAGAAGAGAACCCTCTTCTGGGATCTCATTCTCAGAACTCCTTCAAGGCCTTCTCTAGAACCATCTAGAAGCCCCTGGTCAGCTTCACCCTGACTTCGGCTGTACCCTTTGTGAATGCTCCTAAACTTTGTTCCTTCAATCAGAGCAACTTCTTTGAATGTTATGAATTTGCTTAGTATTTTCTTTAGTGCTATACACAGAACCACTGGAGTTCAATAAATAAACTTGGGGGTTTCAGTGTAAGGGACTAATAGGAGGTGTGGTACAATAGTTAAATTTGAAGAAAGGGGAAGAACTTGGAGGCCACAGGTCCAGACCTTTACTGGTTGCTTGCACATGTCTCCACAATATCCCTAAGAGGGAGGATATTATCCCAGGTATTCAGACTTATCTTGATGTTTTGATTGCTTAGATTATTAAACTTGGTCTTGGAAGGCCCATATAACTTGCTCAAGGTCTTTATCAAGTATGTGGCAGAGAAGACAGTATCTTAGACTCATTTATAGTGGGATAGAAAGGCAATGAGAAAATACATAAGGGATTAAGTAAGTACTTCCAGATGATGGCAAGTTCCATGTAGAAAAAAATAAGAGGCTAAAGAGTGATTGGAAAGGGTTACATCAACAGGGCTGGACTAGCAAGAACTGAGGCTGGAGAAGAGAGCACTGGAGCCCAAGGATATGAGCGGATGACAAGGAGGTCTGCAGAAAGGGCATGTGAGGCAGCAAAAACAATGCAGTACACAACAACATACAGTACAGTGTATAGCATAACTATATAGTATAGTCTATGTAATACAGTATTTTATGAAATTGTTACTCTTTAGTGCTGCATAGTATTCTGTTGTGCGAACGTACCACAGTATCTCAATCTGTTCACTTGGTGGGAATTTGGGCTGTTTCTATTTCCTTACTATTATGAATAATGCTGCTATAAACATGTTGTTGTTGTTGCTGATTGCTGTCAAGTTGAGCATGACTCATAGTGACCCTATGAACAAAAGGACTGAAGCCTTTCCATAACTATCGTCGTTTCTGCAAGTTCATAGAGTTTCCAGAGGCATGCGGTTTAGGAAGAGGATGCCACTCCTGCTTCCAAAAATGTCTAAGACTGGGAGATATGAACATAGGTGTCCCTATTTCCATTCCCATCTCAGTTCTAAATTATCTGGGGTATATTCCTAGGAATGCAATTGCTGGTTCATACAGGATGACTGTTTATAGGGGATGATTTTTTGAGGACACACCAAACTGCCTTCTGGATTGGTTGCACCATTTTACAGTTTGCCAGCAGTGCATGAGAGTTGCACTATCTTCATATCCTCTTCAACATTTATTGCTTGCTGGCCTGTTAAGCTTTGCTACTGTTACTAGGGTGAGATGATATCTCATTGTGGTTTGGATTTGCATCTCTCTGATTTTCAATCATTTTGAGTGTTTCTTCATGTGTCTGTTAGCCATCTGAACGTCTTCCTTTTTGAAGTCTTTTCATGTCTTTTGTCTATTTTGTTATCAGTGTTTCTTGTGGATACCTTGTGGAAATTTTGTAAACTTCCGTTATGAAGCCCTTGTCTGAGATGTTGTTGCCAAATGTTTTCTTCTCCTGGTTTTTAGGTTTCCTTTCCATTTTGATGCACACTCATTTATAGATTTTTGTCCTCAGGAAGGAATGAACAAGGAGTGATTGAAGACGAGCAATAAAGTCAAGGAGGCTGGAGCTTCATAAGCAAAGCTGAGAGTGACAATGATGAGATGAGAAAGGTTGTTGGAAAGTGAGAGTGTAAGGGTCTTGCTGACCCTGGAAGAGTCTGGATTTTATCCTAATCAGAATTTAATCTGCTTTAAAAAATCTGATATGCTGGAAATGAGGACATCTCCAGCAGGAGGCTACCTGCTTTTTCTTCCTGTGTGCCTTTGGTCCCATCCTCAATAGTCAGGATCTGAAGGACTCCTTCTATCCAGGCACCGTGGGGCTCCCTTGGTGATTTGCAGGTTTCCTAATTCCTGCCAGCCCACTCTAATGATCTGGGCATTGTGCCGATGATGCAGTTTACTGACACATAGGGCCATGTATTCAACTATCGCTGAGAAAATGCCCTTCTTCATTTATGTCTCAGAGAGTGCTGCTAACATGCACCTTTTATGAAGCTGTTACCTCTGGAGTTTAAATTATTTTTTAAAACAGAAAACTTATGCAATGTTTACTGAACAAATTATCCAAGTATGTAACCACTTTCTAACAATGAAATGCCAGATGATCAATGAAAAAGTTAGTTTTAAATTAATAGATGGGAAATAAAAGGCTTATTTACAAATATCTCTTGAACAACAGCCATTCCGTTTAGGATTCTGTTGGTTCACAGGATCAAAGATCTTAATTGCTTTATTGGATATGATCTTGCTGGTAAGAAAGGGAGCAATGGTTCACACAGTAATGAGAGTTCCTACAATACCATTTACAAACTAGACATTATGGGAGGGCTGCTCCTTGGAAGCAAGGATTCTGAGGCTTCGTCTGACATACTTTTGTCATCTTGTAAGGAGAGACCAGTCCTTGGAGAAGGACATCATGCTTGGGAGGGTGGAGGGTAGGCACAGGAGGGGAAGGCCCTCTATGAGGTGGATTGATTCAGTGACTGGGGTAATCGGGATGGGTGTGTCAGAGGCAGTGCAATTGGCACAGGACAGAGCAGAGTTTAGGGCTGTTGTACATAGGGTCGCTATGACTCACAAGCACGTAACAACAAGAAGAATGTAGAAGCAAAGTAATACAAACAGAGCGAGTCTGTGGAAATGGTATCACAACCATGGACTTTCAGAACCAGGTTCCTTTCCAATTGGCCGGTTCTGCCCTTCAGATACAGAAGGCAGACTGGGTTCCAAAGCCTTGCACACAGTTACATAGATGTAGGAAAATTTATAGTGGAAATCAAGACTCTGGTCTAGACTGGAAATCTAGAATCACTGGACTGTGTGTCCTAGAATCAGAGTGCTGCATTCTCACAAGAGCAGATGGTGGGAAACACAAGCCCAACATGGAGATGACACTGTTCCATGCTGCTCCAAGGTTTTTAAAAACTGAAATTAGATGCTCCCAGGTGTTTACTTATTAAAGTGGCTTTTTGGCTTTCACGTAAACATTGCATGTGGCCCCCAGGACCCATATTCCCAGAAGGCTCACAGGACTGGAAGCAGTGACCCCTCAGGATGGGACAGACACTGCTCTTCAGTGCCGCAGTCTGTTGTCTCAGACCTCACTCTGCACTTTGTATTGCTAATTGCTGCCTTTGACAGACCTCTAAGTTTTGTGTATTAGTCCCTGCTCTAATAGGAATCCTCTGGAAATAGATGACACTTCCCTCTAGGAAAGTTCAAGTCCCACTTTGTTTGGTTAAATTTTATCAGAGTAGGAGTGATTTGGTGGTATAGTCTATAGCGAGTTATGCTGCTAACCCACACCCTCTGCTTTTCTGACAGTTCGAAACCACCAGCAGCTGATGCACAATTTACAGTCTCAAAAACCTGAGGGCAGGTCAGCTAGGACTGGGCCTGACTCGATGGTAATGGGTTTTAGGCTTGGGGGTTGTTTTTGTTGGATTTTTATTTCATCATTGGGTTTTTTCTGTTTTTACCAGAGAGTAGAATGATGCCATGGTTCTGATATAGGATTGTAGAAGGCAGCCGAAAAGACAAGGCACCTCAGCAGAGCTAAAAACCCCCGCCCATACAGGTAACAGCAGAAGACCACCAAGGCTGTGTGAAACTCGGTCGGGCCCAAGGGCCACAAGCCCTCAGGCCAAGAAGAAAGTATCTACACACCAGTTCCACAGGACACATCATCTCTGTTAAGGACACATTACCACTAAACTTAGGAGACTCTGGTCACAGCATAAGAAACTGTTAGCAGCTGATGAATCTGGAGTCACAGAAACCTTGGAAGCTTTAGATATAAGTTATCAGATCAAGGGTTAGACAATGGGAGATAGATGTTGAAGGGAGTGGGTAGAAGTGGAGGGGTATCTTGATGGATGGTAGAGCAAATAAATAAGTGGGTCAGGACACCTGTGCCAAGGGCAGGGACAACACCGAAACTAATGGTTAATTCCACAATAAGGGATATATTTTCACTTTTCTGCAAAATGCTTATCTGTTGGATACTTCTCTAAATCTGAACATTCACATTAAGACACACTGTAGGAATAAGGATTGGCCATCCACTTTCAAAATAGCAGGCCTCTGAAAACCCTATGTACAACAGAACACACGGAGAATGACAGAAAGTGCAAATGAGTATGGAAATACAAAGGAAGAGGAATAGTTGTAAGGCAGACACTAGTGAATAGAACATGGAATGTGAGAACCATGAATGTAGGAAAATTAGATATTGTTAAGAAGGAAATGGAATGCATAAATATTGACATACTAGGCACTGGTGAGATGTGATGGACCAGCAAGGGGCATTTTTAATTGGATGATCATATGATATACTACTCCGGAGATGAAAAGGTGAGGAAAAATGGGGTTGCTTTCATATTAGAAAAGCTATTTCTAGATCCACCTTGAAGTACAATATTGTGAATTACAGAATAATATCCATATGCATACAAGGAAGTCCAGTGAATACCACTATCATTCAGATAAATGCACCAACAACCAGAGCCAAAGAAGAGGAAATACAAGATTTCTAACAACTTTTACAGTCGGAGATCCATCTAACATGCAATCAAGATGCATTGATAATAATGGGTGCCTGGAAGGCAAAAGTTGGGAACAGAGAAGAATCAGTAGTCGGAAAACATGGACTCGGAGACAGAAATGGAGCTGGAGATAGAATGATTGAATTTTGAACAATCAATGACTTATTCATCACAAACACATTTTTTTTAAAGAGACATAAATGAAGGTTATACACATGGATCTCACCTGATGGTATGCATAGGAATCAGATCGATTACATTTGTGGAAGTAACTGCTGGAGAACCTAAATATCAGCTGTGAAAACTAGGCCCGGACCTGATTGTGGAATAGACCACAAACTACTCATATGCAAGTTCAAGCTGAAGTTGAGGAAAATTAAACCAAATCCACGGGAACCAAAATACAACTTTGAGTCTATCCCACCTGAATTTCAGAACCATCTTAAGAACAGGTTTGAGGCCTTGAACACAAATGAACGAAGACCAGATGAGTTGTTGGAGGATATCAAGAGTATCATCCAAGAAGAGTGCAAAAGAGGATTGCTAAGATGTTGTTGTTGTTGTTGTTGTTATGTGCCGTCGAGTCGTTTCCGACTCATAGCGACCCCATGCACAACAGCCCTAAACCCTGCTCTATCCTGCGCCAACTGCACCACCTCTGACACACCCATCCCGATTACCCCAGTCACTGAATCAATCCATCTCATAGAGGGTCTTCCACTCCTGCGTTGT
>NW_006399808.1:4614224-4638829 GCF_000299155.1 Elephantulus edwardii | reverse complement strand
AGATCTATATTTGTTCCCATTCCAAAGAAAGGTGACCCAACAGAGTGTGGAACCTATTGAACAGTATCGTTGATTTCACATGCAAGCAAAATTCTGCTCAAAATTATTCAAAAGCGACTGGAACAGCACATCAGCAGAGTACTGCCAGAAGTCCAGGCTGGTTTTAGAAGGGATCATGGTACTAGGCATATTGTAGCTAATGTTAGATGGATCTTGGCTGAAAGCAGGGAGTACCAGAGGAATGTCTATCTGTGCTTCATTGATTATACAAAGGCGTTTGACTGACTCTGAGAAGAATGGGAACCCCAGAACACTTGATCATGCTAATGCGAACCTTATACTTGAACCAAGAGGCAGTTGTCAGAACAGAGCAAGGAAACAATGCATGGTTCAAAATTGGGAAGGGCGTATGCCAAGGATGTGTCCTGTCTCCATATCTTTTCAACCTGTATGCAGAATAGATCATCCAGGAGGCTGGGCTCTATGAGGAGAAATGCGGCATCAGGCTTGGTGGAAGAGCTATCAACAATCTGCATTATGCAGATGACACAACCCTGCTTGCTGAAACTGAGGAAGACCTAAAGTGCTTGCTGCTGAGGGTCAAGGACTGCAGCCTTCAATATCGATTGAGGCTCACTGTCAAGAAGACAAAGATTCTCACCACTGGACCAACTGGCAGCATCAGGGTAGATAGTGAAGAGATTGAGATTGTTCACAGCTTTAGCTTTAGCTTGGCTCCACAATCAACACTCTTGGCACCAGTAGCCAGTAAATTAAAAGACGCATTGCCATGGGAAAGTCTGCTGTTAGGGACCTCTCTAAAGCACTCAAGAGCAACGGTGTGTCTCTGGAGACTAAGGTGCGTCTGGTACAGGCCATGGTCTTTGCAATCACTTGTTATGCATCAGAGAGCAGGACAATGACCAGGGAGGATAGAAGGAGAATTGATGCTTTTGAACTTTGGTGTTGGAGAATAGTGTTGAGGGTACCATGGACTGCTAAGAAAATAAACAGATTCATCATGGAGAGGGTTAAACTGGGCTGCTCCTTGGAGGCAAGGATTCTGAGGCTTCGTCTGACATACTTTGTTCGTTTTGTAAGGAGAGGCCGGTCCTTGGAGAAGGACTTCATGCTTGGGAGGGTGGAGGGCAGTCGCAGGAGGGGAAGGCCCTCTGGGATGTGGATTGATTCGGTGACTGGGCAATCAGGATGAGTGTGCCGGAGACAATAAGATTGGCACAGGACAGAGCGGAGTTTAGAGCTGTTTTACAGGGTCGCTATGAGTCACAAGCCACTGGATAGCACATAACAACAACAACAACAACAACCCTATTGACATTTTGATGCATAAGAACAGACCAAGATGTGTGAATGGGGAGCTGGTTCACTTGTTAATCTGTCTCTCTTCTTTCCATACTGAAGTCCTCTAATGCAGGGTGCATGCCTTACCTCCCTGGCAGCTTGTGAAGTGCAAATAGTAAGCTTTCAAGGAATGCTGATAAGTAAATATATGAATCTATGGAAAGCAGAATTTCATGAGTTGTTGAAATGATGGAAAAGAGATAAGGTAGGAAGCTAGGAAAATCTAGGCAGAGAAAGGGTGCAAATGGGCACTTGCAACTCCCTTGTAGCCAAGGGGATTCTAACTCCTGATGACCTAACAGGACAGAGCAGAGCTGCGTCACAGCTTCCATGCCAGGGGTGCGCTGGTGTCAGGTAGGCTACAGAGAGTTGTGCTGCTACATCTAAGAAGGTAGCTCCTCTTTAGCAGTTCGAATCCACCAGCTGCTCCTTCGCAGAAAGATGAGCAGTCTCCTCCAATGACCTTTACAGCCTTGGAAGGCCCACTGGACGGTCAGCTGTGAACCAGTTCTGACTTGATACAGTGAGTTAGAGTGGTTTTGAATCTTTATGGATGTCAACTACCACATCAGCTTCTGCGGAAACACTGGTGGGTTCAAATCACTGACCTTCCAGTTAACAGACCTTAACCACTGTATCACCAGGCTCCTTTGGAAGGTGACCAGCGAATCATGAAACAAGATGCTTATTAAATTGTTCTGTTTATTAGAATCGGAGAGACTATATAACGAAGGCTCTAGAAGTATAACAATATGATTTGGGAATCTGATTTTCACCTTCAACTCACTATGCCAAGGTCTAAACCCAATTCTAAAATACACACAGCAATTTATCCTTCAAAGCATACACAGATCCAATGGCAGAGGGTTCACTCCCAAGAATATACTTTCAGATTGATGTTCAAGGGTAAATATTTACTTGTATCACTCAACACAGCTGATTTATTTTTGGTTTTTCTACTTTTTAAAATAACATAAAATGGGCTTTATTCATGTGATCCTTGTATCCCTTCAGCCTAAGTGTTTTACTGACCTCAGGCTGAGGTGGCATCAGCAAGCAGAGCTGGGGTGAACAAGGGTGTAAGAAAGAAGCAACAAAGCCTTCACAATGTGATAAACAAGATAAAATAAACTAAGTTAGCAAGGATTTAATTCATCGTTTCTAAAATGAAATGTCCCAATATGTCCCAGTAGGAAGTTGTAGCTGGTTGCAAAAAATAATTACATGGGACTAGCAATGACTTTTTATTTTTCCCTAAGAAAAATGCCACTTGTCACAAAAAGGTCTTAAACTGGCAATCTACAATAAAACTGATGTAATAACAAGTTAGATTGCTTTTTTGATAATTATAAAGTAGAGGTCTACCAAATTTGACAATGACATTATACAAAGTCCTTTTTCTCCCCTCTTCCTTTAACTGGCAGCATCATCTGTTAACTACGATAGTTTCAAAACAGATGTTTTTGAACAAAGGCTGTTAAGAATTAGAGTCTAACTGTTTCTACCTACCCACAGGGAAAGAAATTGTCCTTACCATTATACCAGCACTGTGACTATAAAGAGTACTTACTTAGTTTGGATTAAGCATAGAAATCTGTGGTAAAGTTTGCAGCTTCTGAAGTGTTCAGGAATTGAATGCAAAGATGCAGTGAGAGGGACTGCACTCAAAAAGAGTGTGAGGACTCAGGAGGTGCCCCATCAAACTCTCCAACCCAAGCTCCCCAGACAAGACCAGCCCTCTTTCCATTATCAGAGGAATCACATATTCACTAAGCATTTGGCTGGTTTAGGGGGAAATGAACTAAAAAGATGCAGTAAGTATAGCGAAGTGTACATCCTTTCTTCATGCTTGCATTTTTATTCAATGTGGTAGGATAGAGGGTGGTGGATGGAAGACACAGGGAAGGGAGAAAACAGACATAAATCAGTACAAGAGGAATGCAATATTGTTCCTATTTTAGAGATGAGTAAGCTGAGGTTAATCATAGGCCAGGTTGCTGGTTCATTGTCACAGGAAGGAATCACAGAAATCAAATAGCATGCCCACACTGTACATCCAGTGAGTGGTCCACTCAGGGATTCGGAAGCCTTTGGGACAATATAGCCAACGTTGGCATCCCGCTACAGCCTACTGAGGACTGATCAAAGGCAAGGCCTTTGAGCAGTGACTATGCCTTTCAGCCCTGACTGTATTTCCTGCAGATTTGGTACTTACCACCTGCACCTTCCCCAGCCACCCACAGAAAAGGGAAGACGAGAGGGGCATGAGAATGACAGTGGAGCTGATGGGTTTCTGATATTCTCAAAGCAATAGGGTACCCCTTCCTTCTTCCTTCCAAAGCTCCTTTGCCTTGATGCCTCGGCCACAGGCCTGGTGCTTGAGGGAGGAGCCAGATGTGCAAACCAAGGATTTATGGCCAGGAGCTGCAGGTCCTTGAAGGAAAGTTCTCTCAGCATCCCAGGGAAAGTCAAAGCCACACCAACTAAGATCTTCCACAAGGCTACTGGGTAAATTTGAGGGCTGCTGCTTGAACTGTCCTTGCTCCCCAGTGTTTACTCTTAGCAATCAGTGTTTACTCATTCTCCCCAGCTCAATGTTGCTTTGAAGGTCCCAGGGGAAAAGGGACCCAGAGCAAAGCTGACCATGCGTATGAAGAGGTTTTGGTTCACCCACACACTGATCTGTACTAGCACGGTGGGAAGGGGCCGTCAGTGGTTTGTCTGGGGTAGGAGGGTGGTCTCTGGAGACTGCCAAACAGAAGAAGAAATGATGGGAAGAAGCTCAGGAAAGGGCCATATCTTAACATGGCTACTAGGCTTTGTTAAATGTGCCTCACCTATTATTCAATGAGTAGACTAAAAGCACGGAGAAGTATTTCAGTACCATGCACAGACATGGCAACAGAAGGAGTCTATTGTAGACATGGTGTGAGAGCTGGGCCAGAGCGAGTCCAGTCAACAGGCTAGAAAAAAGAATGCCTAGTGAAAGCTGCACATTTTCCAGATCTTACACCAGATATAAAAGTCTCAAAAGACAGCGCCTAGAAACCTCTCCATTTAATAGGTGCTCCGGGAAAATCTTGACTCGTAAGCCTTCATAGCTTCATCCATTTCCTAGAGCATGAAGGCCTGCGTATGAGGCTGGGTTTCAGAATTTGTTTTCCAGCTTGCTGGGAGAAGGTTACCTAACCTCTCTGAGCCTCAGTATTCCATTTATAATACACGGACTGTGATTGTCCTGTTGAGTCAAGCACAATTGACAGGGACCTTCTGAGCATCACAGGGACCTTCTGAACAATAGATCAGAACTGTGCCTATCCTGCGTCATCCTCAGACACTCTGACCAGCTTGAGTCCACTGCTGTAGTCACTGTAGCAATCAGTCTTATTGAGGGTCCCCCTCTTTCACTGGTTCTCTACCTTTTCAAGCATGATATCTTTTTCCAAAGACTGATCCCACCTGGTAACCAGTATGTGAGATGAAGGTTCACCGTCCTCGCCTCTAAGGAACACCCTGGTCCCACTATCTCCACAGCAGCTTTCTCTCGGTGGCCCATGGGATGTTCAGTACACTTCTTCAACACCACAGGTCAAAGGCATCAGATCGTCTCCAGTTCTTCTTATTCATTTTCTTCCTTTCAGATGCATAAGAAACAACTTTAAATGCCATGGCTTGGATCAAGCACACTTTTGTCTTTAAATTGATATTCTTATTTGTTGGTACTTTAGAAAGCTCCTTGACAGCAATTTTCTTAATGCAACGTATCTTTTGATTTCTTGATTTGTTGCTACCATATCACTGTGAACACAAATAAAACCAAATCCTTGACAACTTCAGTCTATTCTAGATGATAAACATCATTGTCTTGTGATGCAGATTTTTGTTTTCTTGGGGTTAAAATGTAATCCACATTGAAAGCTGATGTCTTTGATCTTTAATAAATAGTTCCAGTGTTCTCCACTTTGTGCAAGCAAGGCTGTGTCATCTACATCATGCAAGTTATTGACTCGTGAGTCTTCTTCCAATGCTAATGCCACATTCTTCTTCATAGAGTCCAGCTCCTTTAATTATTTGCTTGGAGTACAGATGGAATGTTGTTGCTAGATGACACTGAGTCAAGTAAGGCTCAGAGTGACTATGAAGAACAGATCTGAACCCTGTCCTGTCCTGCATCAGACTCACAATTTCTATCAAGCTTGAACCCATTGTTACAGTCACTGTGCCAATCCATCATGCTGAAGGTTTTCATCTCCTTCTCTGATCCTTCACTTCCCCTAGCATGATGATGTCTTTTGCCAAGGACTAGTCTCTCATGACAACAGGATACAACCCTGATGCACAGGTATTGTGGTATTAACATGAGCTTCAAGGAACTGTTAAATGAGGAAAACGTACATGAAAGATTAAGAAATGGTGTGGAGTTTTCTACGTCAGTTTGGGACCAATTTGCAGAGCTACAGAAGAAGAATAATCTTTCTGGAAACAGACTGTCTCATGTTTTTCCTACGGCATTATTCACCTGGTACTGTCAGGCTGGTACAGAGAAGTCAAGGACATGTCTGCTGAGAGCTTCAAGCTGGACAAGACAGAAGATCTCTCTGGTTTGATATCTTTTAAAAGCCCGCAATAGGATATCATGTAAACCCCTGCCTCTCTCCTCTTCCCTTCTGTTCTCCGAGGAACAATCTCAAATTCCATCTATTTCTCCTGTCCCCTTTTCTTTCACAGAAATACTACTCCTAGCTTCTGAGAAAACCCCAAACTCTTCTGGAAAGGGGTATCCCATCAGCCCAAGAGAAGAGTGAATTTACCTCTATTCATGCTTTAAGATATTATTGGCTACATATTGTTTTAGTGCAGCACATAATTACAGAAACAGCTCTGAAAATCTGTATGTTTTATCTGTGCTTTATTATACCAGGAATGCTCCCCAATTCTTCCTTCTACATGGACTTGTTTAAAATATATTTTGGCATCCTTTATGTCATCCTGAAATTGAATAGCCAATTCTTACTGTAATGAAAATACTTCTGCGCCAGCTCAGTGATATACAACACTAGACTCTAATTACGGCTGTGCTTTAATTAACCTGAATTGAAGAGTGTTATCATTAAACTGCTGGTAACTTTGAGTTATGGCTTTTCTTTAATTTAAAGTAGAAAACACAGATAATTAAGCCTCCAGATAATCAAATGCTTGAGGAGAGCTTCAATGTTTTGGGATGTTCCTAAATCTCATTAAATGTCCTTCCTTTATTGATTATTTCTACCTCTGCTGTATCATTGTGTTAAACGAATAATAGCACTAAGTTGAACACATTCTCTGTCACATCAAAAGTGTAGGGGGAGGCAGGTTCCACTCGCAACAGTGAACAAATTCTAAATTCTCAGACAACAAGGAGGGTTGGAGGGACTTTCTCCTCAGAGGTGTTCTAAATAGGAAAATGAATTAAGGGAAATATCCCCAGCAGACACTAGCTCTCTGCACTTCAACTGGCTTTGAAGACGGGACAATTGATGCCATGGGTCTGGGCTGGCAAAGTCTGGGGCCACATCTGTTCTGTGAATGTTGCAGGAAGGGAGAAGCCGCTACCACACAGAAAACAGGGCAGCATTCTGGAAGAGTATAGGTCCGGTATGACATCACGTTTTCAAGAAAAGCCAGAAATCTCATTTCACGTAGAACACCACTATTTTAAAATGTAAGCACTAATTTTTAAAGAACTAGTACTGTGTGGGCCAAATATCCACTGTAAATTTATTCTGTGCTTAGCCTAGCTGCGGCCTCAATGGGAAGAGTCCCTCTACCCCCCACCCCAGTTCTAAGGCAGGCCCAGCACCATGGCAGAACTGTGCTCCTGACAGTTCATCAGTGGAAGTAGCTTGCCAGCTCTTTCTACTGAAGTACCTCCAGGCTGATTTGAACCTCCAGGCTTCTCGTTGGCAGCTGAGCCCCTTAACTGTTTGCATTACACAGAAACTCTACCAGTTAACACGCATAAAATGAACTCATATGGCTATGAGGACATTAAGTGAAACAGTAGGAAAACAAAAAGAGGTAGGAGGTTTTCTGAGAAGCATTCATGTTAGACACAAATACCACTCAGCACAGGAAAACTCAACGAAGAGGGTGGTGCCCAAGCCCCTAGCCAGGAAGCTCACCACACTGGGGGTGCCTCCAGTTGTTGGCAGCTCTGTGGTGTGCGACCAGAACCCTCTCACAGCACGGCAGGCCTCAATCATCTTTATTCTAGGACTAGCTTCTGCGATAAGCCCTCAGATCCGTGGGCTTTTCCCCCAGGCAGGCCAAGCTGACAGACAAAGTTCCCTGGAGCAGCCTTGGCATTCCAGGACCTGGGGCATCTGAAAGGTTAACTTCTTCAGCAGAAAGAAAAATAAATAGCTCTCCAAGATAGAATGCCAGGAAGTTACAATAGGGCATCCATTTTCAGAAAATAACTCTCTCTGAACCCATTACCTATTCACTTTTCCAGTCCATTTAGCATTTAAACGTTTGCTTAGAGACAAGGTGAGAAATTTCAGTAAACAACAAAACCATTTTGGATTGTTAAGGTTTAGGCCCTGGGATTGATGGGTGCGCCTGCTGTGCTCATTGATGAGCATCTCCTGGAAGCACCCGCCCTGTCCTTTCCTGCACAGAACGCTCACTTTTGGTTCAGCATCTTCAGAAGTCCTTTCTCAGAGGACCGGACTGACGTGTAGGTGCACAGGGCATCCATGGGAACAAATGGTCTTCCTTAGCTAAGCAGGTCCTCAGATCTAAGTCTCTTCCCAGTTTCTGATAAGTGTGACGGAGCTGACCAAATCCATTGCTAACTGTTGATTGCTCAGGCTTAGTGCTTCCTGGGAATTCGTGTTTTAATAGAAGGCCAAGTCCCTGTGCCACTGGTGTGTCAAATGCCATAATGGTTCCCCATGGTGGAAAGTTTTTGGTGAAGCTCCCAGATTGAGATATGCTTGGAAGCAGGACTGGCATCCACTTCCTAAACAATGTGCCTTTGGAAACTCTATGAATATTAGAGAAATAACAATAGTTATAGAACAGGGTTCAGATCTTTTGTTCATAGGGTTGCTATGAGTCATGCTCAATTCGATGGCACTTAACAAAAGCAACAAGTCCCTCTTTAGCTCAAACCCAGTATTTGAGATTCTAACTGAGGAACACCAGGCATCATGACATCTCACAGTGAAAGTTTCTTTGGTCTGCTGCCAAGGTCAGCCT
The DNA here is from genome assembly GCF_000299155.1 of Elephantulus edwardii. Classification (NCBI taxonomy): domain Eukaryota; kingdom Metazoa; phylum Chordata; class Mammalia; order Macroscelidea; family Macroscelididae; genus Elephantulus; species Elephantulus edwardii. The sequence goes on along the minus strand of NW_006399808.1, from coordinate 4,630,225 downwards.
ATACGTGATCACCTCACCTACTTTCTGGGGTGCATAGGTCTGCCCCTTTTCCTCACATGTCCTACAGTACCAGCATAAGGATAAGAAGCCTTGTTGATCATCAGTCATATCATGGGTTAAATTAAATTACTAGGGATTTTTTTCTCTCTAGAGTTCCTCTGCACATTTGATTCTACATTTCTCTCAGAAAATAAATGACAGGTTTTTTTCTAAGTCATTTACATTTTAGTTGTTGTTGCTGAGAATATATACAACAAAACATACACTAATTGAACAACTTCTACATTTACAATTCAGTGAAATGGATTCTATTCTTTGAGATGTGTAACCATTCTCTCCCTCCTTGATACTCCTTTCCTGAGTTGTTCCTTATTAGCACAAACTCAGTGACCTTGCACGTTCCTATCTAAGCTTTCAAGTTACTGTGGCAAACAAATGTGGTCCCATATAGAAAGATCTTAAAAGAACACAATGTTCAAGATGGGTATTCTTTAATAGTGAAGCTAAAGTACTGGTTGGTTTTAGGAAGGCTTTAGGGGATATTTTTGGCTTAATTATCTCAAATGCAATAGTTCCAAGGATTCATTCAGTAAATTTTCCCACTGTTCCAGATTGGCTGTATTCCTTAAAAAATTTGAAATTCTGTTTGGAATTTTTCTTTGACTAGTATTCTTCTACAGAATCTTTAATCAAAATGCTCAGTAATGGTAGCTGGGCACCATTTAGTTCTTCTGGTCTCATGGCAAAGAAGGCAGTTAGCAATGCTCAATATGTTCCATTCCTTCCTCCCTTTTGTAACTCTCCTTCTTCTGCTGCTGTTTTAGGTGAACAGAGCCCAAGTATAGTTCCTGGGAAGGCTGTTTGCAAGCCTCTAAGACTAGGCACTACACAGTCAACTCAAAGGTACAATGGTTGCAATGAACATGCTATTTCAGCCAATTACTTAGGATTCTCCATGGAACCATGACTAATCTCCCAAAACAAAGGGACAAAATTCCACTGAAGTCTTTGGTTGTATATAAGCTTTCTCAGTATCTCCCTTTTTTGACATTTTTATAAGTATATCTAACACACAATGTTAGAAAATCCTAAAGGAGATTAAAATTCCTATCATCAAGGATCTGTCAATATTCTCTTTTGTTGTACTAAAGTCAGAGATCATGCTCACTTTCATAAATGAATCTGTATCACAAAAGCATAATTCAAGATATGTAATATAATTGTATTTAATATATTATCCCAAACCAGCTGGCATCCCTTAGGTAGGCTCAGGCTATATTCTGCCATTCTGTTCACAGAAGTATCATCAAGAGGCAGTTAAAGTCACTTACTCACAAACAGTAGGGAAGGACAGACCCACAAAGGCACTGGAAAGATATTCTGTGTACATTTCATTTGAGACTCCTTCCAAGTAGTATTTCTGCCATGTGTCTTCCTCAATCTACGGGAGAAAAGCACAAGAAGAGGGTTAAAAATACAACCACAGGTGGCAAAAAGGAACGTGAGGCACACCATCTGGCAAAGGAATGAATGCGTTTAGATGACAATGACCTGGCTTGGCAACCAGGAGACAGCCAGGCTGTCCACATGAAGCTTTCTCTCTCCCAAACTCCAAGGCTGGATAAATGGCTTGGTAAAAGATCACTCGTTTTCAATCCATACGATTTGCAAGGATGTGGAGATGAGAATGCTCATACACATCACAATACTGTGAGTAGGCATATTGATGAAATTTTCTGGAGGGTAATTTGGTAGTAGTTATCCAAATTTATAAAAATGCATACTCTGGTACACATCAATTGTACATTAAATATTCATAGAAAGGAAATAATTAGACAGGTACACAAAAAACGTAAGGAAAAGAACATCTTTTCTTTCCTAAAAAACGTGAAATAACCTAAGTGTTCACCACAAATGATATGTTTAAACCATGGAATAGTGAGAAGAAGTTAAAAACTATGATGAAAATATGCATCTATCCATATAGAGATTATGTAAAAAAGGCACATAACACAATACTATGTAAAGCTTTTCCTATTTTTAAAATAAAAATATTTGATATAACTAGTATGATATAACTATGTGAATATTTTGATATAACATAGTATGATATAACTATGTGAATATTTATTAAGCTATAGAAAAATCTAGAACATTTTATACCAAAATGCTAACAGCTATAAGTAGTCTCAGAGAAGATTTGCTCTTAACTTCACTAAGCACATACATACAAATACTCATTTACACACACACACACACACACACACACACACACACACACACACTCACAGACTCCAAAAGTTGCACTAGGACAGAAGCCAAAATGAAAAGAAATGCCAAAGTAAAAGTGATGAACAGGAGATTTAAATGGGCAGCTTAAGACAAAATAAAGTATTATAATGAAATGTGCAAAGAGCTAGAGTTAGGAAATAAAAAAGACCACACACTTGGCATTTCTCAAGCTGAATAAATTGAAGGACAAATTTAAGCCTCGAATTCCAACACTGGGAGGAATACACAGAGTTAAAGAATTGGTTAACACAACTATTTATATGATCAAGAAACAACAGTAATGAAGGAAGAAGTTCAAGCTGCACTGAAAATATTTGCTGCAAGATTTGATGGAATATCAACTGACATTCAACAAATGTGCACCTTGGATGTGCTCACTAATCTGTTTTTAAAATTTCATTTTATTTGGATCCAAAATCAGCACCCATGGCAACAGCAGTTGAAAAATAAAAAGACATGTGGCATTGAGAAATCTGCTGTCAAGGACCTCTCCAAAGTGCTACAGAGAAAGGATTTCCGTTTAAAAACTAAGGTGGGCCTGATCCACACCATGGAATTTAAATTCTTCATGTGTATTTGAAAGAATAAATTTCTGTGAAAGATAACATTCATGTTTGTTTCTAACTTTACAAAATCTTTATTTTTTTATGTTTTAGATAAATATTTATTGAGCATCTTCTGGACCATAGGTTCTATTCTAGTTACAATCAAATTTATTTTAACCAGGAACTTATTTTTCCCTTTACTAGAAAAAGCACCAGATAGCTCTAACTTTTACAGATTTCCCCCCCAACATATCTTTTCCTGCAAATTTTCCTTTGCAGATTATCTAAAATACTTCAAGACTTAAAGTAAAATAACCTGAAAATATGTATAGAACACTCCTGGCAAACAAAATGTCTCTTCCACATGCATCTGTACATTCTCAGATGTTATCTATAACAACAGAAAAGAAGTCCTTGATAAACTATGAAAACACTGAGGAGTTTAAATCCATTATTACAGCCCTTTCTTTAGGGTTTCCAAATCCAAACAGATTCTCACCATATTTTTGCACTTTTTTATAAAGGTTTTAAACACATACATGTACATAAACTTGATACTTTAATAACACTATAACACTTTCTAATTCATTTGTACAGAATAAAAGAAGAAAGTTGGTATTAATAAAAATATGCTGGGTCCCTTTTCATTTTTATTTAGCAGGGAGGGGAACATAATATTTTTAAACTGTGCTACCAAGCCGAAAGTGGGTGATTGTCATCTGTGGCCCTCGGCCAGGTTCAAATTGTCTTCCTGCCAAACATTCTTCTAGGTGGGATAGCACTGGTCTGTGCGTTGCTGTACAGAGGTAACTCGTGGTTGCTGTGATGCTGAAGCCTGTGACAGTGATGTGCTGGAGCTTCCCAGCTAAATCAAGCCTGGAAGCACGAGCGGCATCCACTTCCAAAATGGCTTGTCTCCGGAAACTTTATGTACGAACAGTGCTCAGGCTGTTCGTTCATAGGGTCGCTATGAGTCGTCTATGGCTCGACGGGATTAAACAACAACAACAATGTATTATATCAAGAACATCTAAAATGGTAAAAGTAAAAATAAAACCCATTTAAAAGATAAGAAGGAGAGGAATACCAAAACAAATATCAAAACAGACTCTGAAAATTACTGTAGAATGATGAGAAGTTAAAATGAATGGAAGGAATGATGAAGCAAGAGAGCTGAACAGATGCTTCCAAAGCAGTCTGTGCAAATGTGCAAAGACCTGTCATCAGAAACCCAGAAGAGAAAAATAGGCTCAGTATTTCTCAAGCTTGAAAAACTGAAGGGACAGTTTTGAGTCCTCAGTTTCAACTGTAATGGATTTTGCAGAAGGCATAAAAGTGAGATGGAAAGAATAAACAATCTTCATACCAAAAAGAATTGATAAAAAATCATTGCATGCAGTGGCATGTGATCAAGGAGCAATGGTACTGAAGAAAAAAGAATAAGTTGCACTGAGTTCATCAGTAAAAAAACCAAGACTCCAATTGAAATATGTCAATGAATAGTTGCAGTGCTAGAGGTACACCCTTGTCTATGCCAAAAAAAAAAAAACTGTTAAAAAATAGCCACTGGCAATTCAACTGGAAGAAATTCACATTTGGGCCATTCCAAAGAATGATTATATTGTGGAATTTGTTAAAATAATATCAATACAAAACACAATTAAAATCGTGCTGATGATAATTTTCTAATGTTAACACAGAGGACAGCTAGAAATTCCAGTTAGGTTCAAAAGAGCATGTGCAGCATAGAATGTCAGATTGATCATGGCTAAAATCAGAGAATCCCAGAAAGGCATATAATTATATTTTACTGAGATTATGCAAAGGCATCTGACTGTATGGATCATAACAAATAACTGACAATATTATATAGAATGAGACTTCCAAAACCCTTAACTGTCCTCATGCAGAATCTTTGCATAAACTAAGAAGCAGTAATCTGAATAAAACAAGGAAATACCACATGGTTTAAAATCAGAAAAGGGAGTACAGCAGGGTTGTATTCCTTCGCCATACTTATTAAATCTGGATGCTAAGCAAGCAAATATCCAGGAAGCCAGACTATGTGAAGAAGAGCCTAGCATCAGGATTAGAAGACACATTAAGAATATGCAAAAGGGAGATGACATAACCTTGTCTAATGAAAATCATTTTTAAAGCCTCCAAACTTGAAGTTCCTACTGATGTACATTAAAAATCATAGCTTCACACCTCACCATCAAGAAAACAATAATCATCAAAAGTAGACCAGTAGACAACATCAAAATAAATGGAGAAAAGATTCAAATTGTCAGTGATTTCATTTTACCTGTACCCAGAATTAATACTCACAGAAGCAGCAGTATGAAAGTAAAGAACATAATGCATTGGGCCATTCTGTTGCCAAGCTACTCTTTAAAGAATGAACAAGGATGCCCTTTGAGGACTAAAGTGAAACTGACCCAAGTCATGGCACTTCCACTTGCTTTATATGCATTTGTAAAAAGGACAGCATATAAATAAAACCAAACAAAAATTTATCCATTGCATTATTTGGTGGTGAAGAATATTGAATATAGCATTTTCTGCCAAAGAACAAACAAACTTGTCTCGGAAGAAGGGAAGCCAGAGTGTTCCTTGGAAGCATGGGTCATGAGACCCTAACTCACATTGTTGTTGTTATGTGCTGTCAAGTTGCTTGTAACTCATAGTGACCCTATGTACAAGACCCCTAAATACTGCTCTATCCTGTGCCAACCTTACCGTCTCCGATGCACTCATTCCCACCACTCCAATCATAGAATTGATCCATCTCATCGAAGGTCTTCCTCTCCTGCGCTGCCCCTCCACTCTCTCAAACATGATGTCCCTCTCCAAGGACCAGTCCCTCCTTGCAACATGTCCAAAATATGTCAGACAAAGCTTCAGAATCCTTGACTCCAAGGAGCATTCTGGCTTCACCCTCTCCAGGACAAACCTGTTTGTTCTCCTAGCAGTCCATGGTATATTCAAAACTCTTCTCCAGCACCACAGCTCAAAGGCATCAATTCTCTTTCTATCATCCCTAGTCACTGTCCAACTCTCTGATGCATAGCACGTAATTGTGAAGACTATAGCCTGGGTAGGGCGCACCTTAGTCTCCAGCCTGATGTCACTGGTTTTCAGTACTCTTGAGAGATCCCTGACAGGCTTACTTCCCAATGCAATTCATCTCCCGATTTCCTGGCTGCTGTTACCAAGAATGTTGACTGTGGAGCCAAGCAAACTAAAAATATCAATTATCTTGATCTCTTCACCATCCGTAGTGATGCTGCACATACTTATGGCATATTTTAAGGAAGAGTCAATCCTTGGACAAAGACATTGTGCTTAGTAAATCAGAGAGTCAGTAAGAAAAAAAAGTAAGACCTTCATGTGATGGAAGGAAGATTTTCAATGTGATGGACAGAAGACCATCAATACTCTTCTCCAGAACCACAGCTCAAAGGCATCCATTCTCTATCATCTCTGAAACATAGCAAGCAATTGCAAAGACTATGACCTGGATCAGGCACACCTTAGTCTTCAGACTGATGTTTTTGCCCTTCAGTACTCTGGAGAGGTCCCTGACAGCCAACTTTCCCAATGCAACTCATCTCGATTTCCTGGTTGCTGGTACCAAGAGTGTTGATTGTGGAGCCAAGCAAACTAAAACTGTTAACAATCTCAATCTCTTCACCATCTATTATAATGCTGCAATTCAGCCTATTGGTGAGATTCTTTGTTTTCCTGATGTTGAGCTTCAATCCATATTGAAGATTACGGTTCTTGATGTTTTGCAGCATACAGTTCAGGTCTGCCTCAGTTTCAGCAGAGTTGTATTATCTGCATAACTCAGAATGCTGATCAGTCTTCCTCCAATCCTGTTGCTACATTCCACTTCATACAGCCCAGCCTCCCAAAGCAACTGTTCTGCATGTAAGTTGAAAAGGTACGGTTATAGAACACATCTCTGGTGTACACCCTTACCAAATTTGAACTATGCAGTGCTTCCTTGCTCTGTTCTGATGACTGCCTCCTGGTCCAAGTATAGGTTTTGCATAAGCACAATCAAATGTCCTGGGACTTCCACTCTTCTCAGAGACAGCCACAGGTTGTTGGGATCCATACAATTCAAATGTCTTTGCATAGTCAAAGAAACACAGTTAGACATTCCTCTGGTATTCTCTTTCAGCCAAGATCCATCTAAAGTTAGCTATAAAATCCCTAGTACCACAGCCTCTTCTAAATCCAGTCTGCACATCTGGCAGTTCTCTGTTGATGTACTGTTCCAGTAGTCTTTGGAAAAATTTCCTCAGAATCTTGTTTGCATGTGAGATTAATAATACTGTTCGATAATTTTCACACTCTAACATGTTACCTTTCTTTGGAATGAAACATATAAATAAATCTTGCAGTCAGTTGGCCATGTAGTTGTCCTTAAGATTTCTTGGCACAACTTAGTGAGCAGTGTGTGTTTGTTAAAATATGTCAACTGATAAGCCTTCAATTCCTGGGGCCTTGTTTTTGGCCAATTCTTTCAGAGCAGCTTGAACTTCTTCCTTCATCACCACAAGCTCTTGCTCATATGTTGTTTCATGAAATTCTTCAGTTTCAGTCAATTCCTTTAGGTACAGTGACTCTGTATACTCCTTCTATCTTCTTTTAATGCTTCCTGAATCATTTAATACTCTCCCCAAAGAATTCTTAAGCATTGCAACTCGAAGCTTGAATTTGTTCTTCAATTCCTTCAGCTTAAGAAATGCTCAGCGAGTCCTGCCTTTTTTATTTTCTGACTTCAGCTCTTTGCACATTTCATTATAAAATTTTGCTTTGTCTTCCTGAACTACCCTTTGAAATCTTCTGTTCAGCTCTTTATTTCCTTAATTTCTTTCTTCTCTTTTCTTTAGTTTCTCGGTGCTCCAGTGCAATATTCAGAGTCTATAGTCTGACATCCATAGTCTTAACTACCCCAAAATACACCTTGCTAGAAATGGCATGGTAGATATTTAGACAAGCAGTTGTACTAAGAGGGCAGACAAGATTTATCCTATCTAAATCCCTAAATGGTGAAGATTTGTCTCACATATTTGGGGCATGTTCTTAGGACGGGCTGATTTGGAAAAAGACATCATGTTTGGAATGGTGAAGAGTCAGTAAAAGAGAGGAAAGACCCTTAAAGAAATGTATTGACACAGATAAGCTCAAGTATATCAGAGATGATGAGGATGGTACAGGATAGGGCAAGTTTCAGACACATTGCTCATAGGATCACTATGAGTCATAGTTAACTAGATAGGACCCAGTGAGAATCTGAATGAGAAATGCCAGAACAGAAGCTTATCAAGGATTCAGAATACCAAACCCTGAAGCCCATACCTGGATCTGAGGTCAATGAGGAGCAACGCTGGTTTTGAAACTGACTGAAAGAATAGCTGAAGTCTCTTCTCCTAGTGTCATGCCATCCTCCTTCTCTATAAATGTAATCATCCCAGCCTACACCTTCTTCCCCAAAATAGTATATGCTGCTTCTCACATTTGTGTTGTCAATGTATTTTTAACTGTACGTGAATACACACTTCTTAGCAGAAAAATGAAGGAATAGGACTGAAATGACTTAGGGAAGGGTGCCAAAAATGAATTTTCCAGCCATTCAGCAATCAGTCAAAGGCAAAGCATTTCCTGAGGCAGCAATTTGTTCTTTGGCTGTCACATCAAACCCCAGCTGTTGTCGAAGAGCACCTAGCAAACTGAGCAGGCAATGTACTGTGGGTCCTTATTCATCACAGACTCACAGAATCTTAAGTGAGAAAAAGAAATTGAGCCACAGGGTTATCTTGTCTACCCCTCTCATGGTCTTATTTATCTATCCTTCATTATCTAATTTATCAGCCAGTCTAGTTCAACAGCCCCAGCAAATGGCTTGACACCAATTCATGGACAGATGGCTGCGCCATCAAGTGTACCTTCCAACTGGAAACATCAGCCTTGGCTCCAGGGAAAGTAACACCTTCCTGATCTCACATTCTGCCCATGTTACTGATTGTGGGTCAGTAATGACACCTTTTATTTTTAATGCTTCCTTTGATTAGAGTGAAAGTGTGTTTCTCTAATGTTAACAGCCCAATGAATGTAAAAAATTCAACTCGCCTGGCTAGGCTATATTACAACCACTGTGATTTCAGCTTCCAGTAAAAAATCTGAATAAACGTGCTGATTATACCCAACTAATTTTGCAAAGATCCATCCCTATACCTCCGGAGATATAAATAATTTCAAAGATGATCATATACCAATCCTTACTTAATTGAAAACAAGTACCCAGTTTTAATCCAAATATGTTATATTATGCACATAAAAAATAAGAACTAAAAGGAAATTATGAAAACCAATGGCCATTACATTAATAGCTGCAATAAGAAGAGATAAGTCGTAACGTACACACACTTGCACCTAGTTTTGCCCAAAACTAGCAGCAGGAGGTTAGGATAGTAGCAGATATTTATTATATTTACCATTAAAAATAATTCTCAGTTAATAGTCTCCCTCTAAAGGCTACAGAGTTCTAAATCACAGGAGTTCATAATAAGAATTAAGCACATCTGAATGAAGATTTGTACTATAAATTACTCAGCAAATTGTCACTGTCTTCTGTAATGTGACAGTCTGTAAAACAGAGTATAAATTGACTGGCATAGCATAGATTTCATAAAAACATGTTTCTTCTAACAAAAAGAGAGAGAATCCAAGGAATGTGTCAAGTCTTTGACTATAATAATAAATAGGGAATCAGCATTTTCAGGTTCTAAGCTGCTGAGTGTAGATTGGTTACTAAAACAAGTATGGTCATTCATACCCATTTTTCAACACTGCTTTGTCAGTAGGAAAAACTGGATATTCTTTCAGTTGTTACTAGGAAGCACAAAAGAACAAGGTCAAGGACAAGTGGGTATTAAGAAGACATTGGACTTCTTGGATTCATTCTTTCCTTTTTCACGCTTTAATGTCATCTTGCCCCAGATTTTAGCAATGGACATACATGGCTATCTCCTGGGCTATGCTTTCTTAGCCTCACTGTTCTTCAATATATTGTAAATTCTAAAAGTAACTCATAGAATTCATACCAAAATTGTTAAATTTGCTCACTTAGGACTCCAGAGGTGCTAGAAAAGAGAATGCTTCTCTACACAGCTTTCTGGGTTGGTAAAAAAAAGGTGTGATAACATTGAAACTGAAGAGAGGAGCAAAGGGGAAAGGGAACAAATGGTGATTTTCACCTTTTCTGAATGTACTTCTTCTTTGTTCCAAATCCAAATGCTTATTTCCTGGCTGGGAGCTGGGATCACCCTCTATCCAAAAGTAGCAATGGACTTAACTGACTCCAGAACATTTGGAATTCCACTATTATGACTCATTTCAGGTTGCATTTTCCAGAATGTACTAATAGAATGAAAAGATCTGGGATTTTTCAAAAGACTTTAAGACAAAAGCTAGTAAAAAAATTATTTGGAATTTGATGCAATGCCAAAGAAGTGGTTGTTTAGTACTGACCAAATAAATAAACAACTCCAAAGGATAATTTATCAGTAAATTGAGCCAAATCAATTTCTTACTCCTAGATAAGTGTGCTAGAGACCATCAGATGAGGTCTCTTCTCTCAGGCATTCAAAAGAAAGAAAGAAAAAAATTGGACAATTTGAGGTTCAGAGAAGAATTAACAAACCCTTCCCAGAACATGAGTGTTAGAAAACAAGGCATTTTCCTCACTCTATTCCCCTAACTCAGATAATTCCAAAAGAGACAAAGAGGACTGAAGTTAGCAGAAAGGAAAGAAAAAGTAGTGGTTTAAGAATTTTTTAAAAGAATCATTATAATGACTTATTTTATAAAGTGTTACCTACTTTACAGAAAATTTGTACTTTTCTTCATAAAAGTGCATAAATGCTTTCTATCCTCTCCTCTCTGATGGGGAAAAAGGTGCTTATGCTTAAAAGATGTCATACTTCCTTAAATATTGGCCTATTTACAGCCTGCTCAAATAAGAAACAAGTTTGAAGCTGTGCTAAATTTTCAGACTCTCTTCTGAAATCTGCTTTGTTTTTTCTTTCTCGTCTGTCATTGTAATGATGTCCTGCTCTCTTCATAGATGTTATCCTTGATGTCATCCCACAATGTAGCTGGTCATTGCCTCAGATTTTTTTTTAACTATTCTTCATTCACATTGTGTTTTATGCAATCATTCTCATTATATCTTACAAAATTAATCACCACTGAACTATGCCCACCATTACCTTGTCTTTCCAGGTCCCTGTCAATCTTTCCCATTTCCTTTACTCCCCCCAACCCTGCTCCATCCACCAAATTGTGCAACCCTATGGCTTCCTCTCCTATCCATCTTCACCCCTCTGTTCTCACTGTCCCCACCTTGGATCCTCATACATGTTTTACTAGTTATCTTTCTATTTATACATAACAATCTTATGGAGTATTTGTCCTTATGAGACTGAGTGAGTTCACTATCTATCTAGTGTCTCCCAAGTTACATAGTAATTTTTTAAATCATTGCTCCTGAGTGTTCCATGGTGTGGCATTGTATGGATGTACCACAATTTCTCAATCCATTCTATAGTGGTTGGATAATTGGGCTGTTTCCATGTTCTTGTGAGGGTGAGTAACACTGCTGTGGATATTGGTGTACAAATCTCTGTGTCTCAGTTCTAAGTTTCTAATTAAAATTGTTGTTGTTGTTGTTGGTATGTTGCTTGTGACTCATAGCAACCCTATGTACAAAAGCACTAAACCCTGCTCCGTCCTGTGCCAGCCTCACTGTCTCAGACACACTCACCCCCCTCACTCCAGTCACTGAATCAATCCACCTCATAGAGGGTCTTCCTCTCCTGTGCTGTCCCTCTACCCTCCCAAGCATGACATCCTTCTCCAAGGAGTGGTCCCTCCTTGCAACATATCCAAAGTATCTCAGATGAAGCTTCAGAATCCTTACCTCCAAGGAGCAGCATGCTTTAGCCCTCTCCAGGGTGAACCTGTTTGATTTCTTAGCAGTACATAGTATATTAAATATTCTTGTCCAGCACCACGCTCAAAGATACCAATTCTCCTATCCTCCCTAGTTATTGTCCAGCTCTGATGCATAGAAAGTGATTGCAAAGACCACAGCCTGTGTCAGGCGCACCTTCATCTCCATAGTGACACAATTGCTCTTCAATAATCTGGAGAGGTCCCTAACTTTCCCGTTGCAATATGTTTTTTCATTTCCTGGCTGCAGGGGCCAAGAGTGTTGACTGTGGAGCCAAGCAAACTATAGCTGTGAACAATCTCAATCTCTTTACCATCCATCCTGATGCTGCCAACTGGCTCAGTGGTGAGAATCTTTGTCTTCTTGATATTGAGTCTCAATCCATATTGAAGGCTGCAGTCCTTGACCTTCTGCAGCAAGCGCTTCAGGAAGGATTGTTGTTGTTATGTGCCATCGAGTCGTTTGCGACTCATAGCGACCCTATGTACAACAGCCTTAAACCCTGCTCCATCCTGTGCCAATCACATTGCCTCTGACACACCCATCCCGATTACCCCAGTCACTGAATCAATCCATCTCATAGAGGGTCTTCCCCTCTTGCGCCGACCCTCCACCCTCCCAAGCGTGATGTCCCTCTCCAAGGACCTGTCCCTCCTTGCAACATGCCCAAAGTATGTCAGACGAAGCCCCAGAATCCTTGCCTCCAAGGAGTTGCTTGGTTTTATCCTCTCCAGGATGAATCTGTTTGTTTTCTTGGCAGTCCATGGTACATTCAATACTCTTCTCCAGCACCACAGCTCAAAGGCATCAATTCTCCTTCTGTCCTCCCTAGTCATTGTCCAACTCTCTGATGCATAACAAGTGATTGCAAAGACCATGGCCTGTATCAGGCACACCTTAGTCTCCAAAGAGACACCGTTGCTCTTGAGTACTTTAGAGAGGTCCCTAACAGCAGACTTTCCCATGGCAATATGTGTGTTTTTTTTATTTCCTGACTGCTGGTGCCAAGACTGTTGACCATGAAGCCGAGCAAACTGAAGCTGTGAACAATCTCAATCTCTTCGCCATCCATCCTAATGCTACCAACTGGTCCAGTGGTGAGAATCTTTGTCCTCCTGACATTGAGCCTCAGTCCATACTGAAGGCTGCAGTCCTTGACCTTCTGCAGCAAGTACATGAGGTCCCCCTCAGTTTCAGCAACCAGGGTTGTGTCATCTGCATAACGCAGATTGTTAATAGATCTTCCACCAAACCTGATGCCACAATTCTCCTCATAGAGCCCAGCCTCCCGGATAATCTGCTCTGCATACAGGTTGAAAAGGTATGGAGACAGGACACATCCCTGGTGTACAGGAAAGATTAGTAGTTGGAAAACATGGACTCAGTGACAGAAATGAAGTTGGAGACAGAATGATTGCATTTCGCACAATTAACAACTTATTCATTGCAAATACACTTTATAAGAAATAAAACGCAGATTATACACATCGATTTCATCTGATGGTATGCATAGGAATCAGACTGATTACATCTGTGAAAAGAACTATTGGAGAAGCTCAAAATCAGCTATGAAAACTAGGCCAGATGCTAATTGTGGAACAGACCACCAACTACTCATATGCAAATTCAAGCTGAAGCTAAGGAAAATTAAATAACATCCACAGGAACCAAAATATGGCCTTGAGTCCATCCCACCTGAATTTCAGAACTATCTCAGGAACAGGTTTGAGGCCTTGAACACCAAGGAGCAAAGACCTGATGAGCTGTGGGAGGATATCAAGAGTATTATCCAGGAAGAAGGCAAAAGGGCATTACAAAGACAGAGGAGGAAGAAAAGACCTAAATGGATGTCAGAAGACACTCCAAATATTGCACTAGAGTGCCATGAAGCCAAAGTAGAGGGAAGAATTCAAGATATTAAAGAGATGAACAGAAGATTTCAAAAGGCAGCGTGGAAGACAAAGTAAAATATTACAATGAAATGTGCAAGGAGCTGGATTCAGAAAATCAAAAGGGCCAAACTTGTTCAACATTTCTTAAGCACAAGAAACTGAAGAACAAATTCAAACCTTGAGTGCTATACTTAAGGATGCTTTGGGCAGAAATATTAAATGATCCAGGAAGTATTAAAAGAAGATGGAAGGAATATACTGAGTCACTGTATCGAAAGGAATTGGTAGACACAAAATAATTTCATGAAACAATATATGTACAAGACCGTATGGTGATGAATGAAGAGGTTCAAGCTGCTTTGAAGGAACTGGCAAAAAATATGGTCCCAGGAATTGACGGTATACCAATTGATGTATTTCAAGTAATAGATGCATTAAATACTTGTTTCAAAGATTCCTAGCAGTGGAATAGCTGGGTCACCTTCAAACTTATTCTTAACATGATTTTTAAATTCAAGTGGGATAGACTCAAGGCTGTATTTTGTTTATTGGGCTTTGTTTTCATTTTTTCAGCTTCTATTTGAACTTTTACATAAGTAATTGATGGTCCGTTTCTAGTCAGCACCTGATTTGGTTTTGACTGCTGATACTAAGCTCCTCTAATGTTTCCTTAATCACAATATAACTATCACATGCAAGCAAAATACTGCTGAAGATCATTGAAAAATAGCTAGACCAGTACATATACAGGGAACTGCCAGAAGTTCAAGCAGGTTTTAGAAGAGGCATGGCACCAGGGATACCATTGCTGATGTCATATAAATTTTGGCTGAAAGTAAAGGATACTAGAAGAATGTCTATTTATGCTTTATTGACTATGCAAAGGCCTTTGGTTGTGTGGATCAAAACAAGTTATGGCTAACATTGAGAAGAATGGGAATCCCAGAGCATTTAATAATGCTCATGCAAAACCTATAGCTAGGCTGTTGTGCAAACAGAGCAAAGGAACACTACATGGTTTAAAATTAGGAAGGGAGTGTGTTAGGGTTGTATTTTTTTATATATACCTATTCAATCCATATGCTAAGCAAATTATTCAAGAAGCTCGACTCTATGAAGAGGAATGTGACATCAGGATCAGAGGGAGACTCAATAATAACCTGCAATATGCAGATGACACAACCTTGCTTGCTACAAGTGAGGAGGACTTGAAGTATTTGTTGCAGAGGGTCAAAAAATAAAGGCTTCACTATAGATTATTATAGTATCTTTCAGTATCTATAGTATTATTTTAGTATCTATAGTATTGTTATTATAGTATCTCAATGTCAAGACAAATATTCTTTCCATTGGACTGATAAGCAATGTATGATAAATGGAGAAAAGATTTAAACTATCAACAATTTCATCTTACTTAGACCCACAATTAACACTCTTGTTACCAGCAGTCAGGAAATCAGGAGACACACTGCACTGGGAAAGTCTGCAGTTAGGGACTTCTTCAAATTATTGAGAAGTAATGATGTCAGTTTGAAGACTAGGGTGTGTCTCACTCAGACCATGGTATTTCTGATCACTTGCTATGCATCTGAGAGCTGGACAATGAATAAAGATGACAGAAGAATTGATGCCTTTGAGTTGTGGTTTTGGAAAAGTGTGCTGATCATCTTATGGACTGCCAAGAAAACCAAACAAATACATCTTGGAAAGAGTGCAGTCAGAGTGTTCTCTTGAGGCAAAGAGGGTGAGGTTTTACCTCATATGCTTTGGGCATGTTGCTATAGGAGGGGCTTTTCCCTGGAGAAGGACACGATGCTCAGAAAGATGGAGGGTTGGTGAAGGAGAGGAAGACCTTCTACCAGGTGTATTGACATGGTGACTGCTGCAACAGGATCTAGTGTGTCAGGAGAAGTGAGTAAAGCACAGAATAGGACAGGGTTCAAACTTGTTGTTATGGGTCATACTCAACTCAATAGCACCTAACAGCAACAAACAATAATCATTCCTTTCACATATGTAGTCATTCTGATTCTGATGCAGCCCATAAGGTGATTTCCATGTGTAAAGCTGCCATTTGTATTTTTTAAGAAATATATTCCTGATCAATACATTGGACATGCAAAATTCATTCTATTTTGCAGCCCCCATAAAAAGAAGAAGGGGAGAAGGAATGGCAATCTCCTCCTGTGCCAGTTGGATCTGATTCAATGGTACACAACACAACAAAGAAAGGGAAGGGAA
>NW_006399808.1:4600278-4614124 GCF_000299155.1 Elephantulus edwardii | reverse complement strand
GGAGGGGATGGAGGGGAGAGGAGGGGAGGGGAGGGGAGGAGAAGAGAAGAGAAGAGAAGAGAAGAGAAGAGAAAATAAAGATTTCTTATTGATAGAAAAAAAGACAGAAGGAATATAGAGTCACTGTTAACAAGAAGAATTGACTGACCCTGAAATATTTTAGGAAGTAACATCTGATTAAGAGCCAGTGATAATGAAAGAAGAAGTCCAAGCTGCACTGAAGCAGTGGCAAAAAATAAAGCCCCAAGGATCAGTGGGATATCAATGGACATATTTAAACTAGCAGATGCACTTCTGAATGTGCTCACCAGTCTGTGCCAAGAAATCTGAAAGAGAGCTAGCTGCTCTACTGACTAGAAGAGATCGATGTTTGTTCCTATTTCCAAGAGAGATAACCCAACAGAATGTGGAAATTATCAAACAATATCATTAATTATTGAATAATATCACACACAAGCAAGATTCTGCTGAAAATTATACAAAAACAACTGGAGCAACATGTCAACAGAGAACTGCCAGATGTGCTGGCTGGATTTAGAAGAGGCTGTGGTACTAAGGATATTATAGCTAATGTTAGATGGATCTTGGCAGAAAGCAGAGAGTACCAGGGGAATGTCTGTGTTTAATTGACTATGCAGAGGCTTTTGACTCTGTGGATTACAACAAACTGGTTGACTCTGAGAAGAATGGGAATCTCAGAACATTTGGTTGTGCTTATGCGAAACCTATACTTGAACCAAGAGGCAGTTGTCAGAACAGATCAAGGATATACTGCATGGTTCAAAATCGGGAAAGGTGTCCACCAAGGATGTATTCCATCATCCGAGACTTGGTTGTAAGAAGAGGAATGTGGCATCAGGACTGGAGGAAGATTCATCAACAACCTGCGTTATGTGGATGACACAACCCTGCTTGCTGAAACCGAGGAGGATCTGAAGCACTTGCTGCCTTCAATATGGATTGAAGCTCAACATCAAAAAGACAAATATTCTCACCACTGGGCCGATTGGCAGCATCATTATGGATGGTGAAGAGATTGAGTTTGTTAACAGTTTTAGTTTGCTTGGTTCTACAATCAATACTCTTGGTGCCAGCAGTCAGGAAATCAAGAGACAAATTGCATTGGGAATGCCAGCTGTCAGGGACCTCTCCAGAGTACAAAAGAACAATGATGTCAGGCTGGAGACTAAGGTGTGCCTGATGTGGACCATAGTCTTCACAATTGTGTGCTATGCGTCAGAGAGCTGGGCAGTGATGAGGGATGATAGAAAGAGAATTGATGCCTTTGAGCTGTGGTGCTGGAGAAGAGTGTTGAATATACCATGGACTGCTAGGAGAACAAACAGGTTTGTCCTGGAGAGGGTTAAATTGGGCTGCTCCTTGGTGTCAAGGATTCTGAAGCTTCATCTGACATCCTTTGGGCATGTTGCAAAAAGGGACCAGTCCTTGGAGACGGACATCATATTTGGGAGGGTGGAGGGACAGCGCAAGAGAGGAAGACCCTCAATGAGATGGATCAATTCAGTGATTGGGGTAATTGGAGTAGGAGTGTCGGTGACAGTGAGGTTGGCACAGGATAGAGCAGAGTTTAGAGGTCTTGTACTTACGGTTGCTATGAGTTGCAAGCAACTCAATGTCACATAACAACAACCACAATCATTAATATCATATGCAAGCAAAATATTGCTGATCATAAAAAAAAACAGCTACAACAGTACACTGACAAGAACTTCCTTCCAGAAGTTCAAGTTGGGTTTAGAAGAAGTTGTGTCACAAAGGATATTGGTGATGATGTCAGATGAATCCTGGCTAAAAGCAGAGAATATCAGAGGAAAGTCTACTTATGCTTTGCTATGTAAAGGCATTTGATTGTGTAGATAATAAGAAAGTACTTCTAACACTGAGAAGAGTTGGAGTCCCTGTACACTTAATTGTGCTCATGTGAACCTATACCTAGACCAAGAGGCTCTCCCCTAAACAGAGAAAGGGAACACTGTATGGTTTAAAATCAGGAAAGGTGTGCATCAGGGCTGTATCCTCTGTCCATTCAATCTGTATGCTGAGCAAATCATTTGAGAAGCTAGACTCTATGAAGAAAAATGTGGCATCTGGATTAGACAAAGACTCATCAATGTTCTGTGTCATGCTTTTGACATAGTCTTGCTTGCTGAAAGTGAGAAGGACTTGAAGCACTTGTTATACAGATAAAAAAACTACAGCCTTCAATATGGACTACATCTCAACATCAAGAAGACAAAAATTTTCACCACTGGAGCAATAGGCATCATGATAGATAAAGAAAAGATTGAAAAGTTAAAAACTTCATTTTATATCGATCCACATAATTCAACAAAAATACACTATGTACAGCAATCAGGACATCAGGAAATGTGTTGTAATGGAGTCTGTAGTCAGAGACCTTTCCAAATTACTGGGAAGCAATTATGTCCATTTAAGGACTAAGGTACACATGATTTGAACCATTATCTTTTTAGTCACTTGCTATGCATCTTAGAGATGGAAAGTGAGTAAGGGTGACAGAAGAATTGATGCCTTTGAGCTATAGTGTTGGAGAAGAATACTGAATATCCAATGCACTGCCAAAAGAACAAACAGATATGTCTTAGAAACAATTCAATCACAGTGATCCTTGGAAGTAAGGATAGGGAAGCTTTGTCTCACGTATATTGGGCATATTGCTATGAGAAGCTATTCCTTGGAGAGGGACATCATGTTTGGAAAGGTGGTGGGTCAACAAAAGAGAGGAAAACTCTCAAAGAGATGAATTGACACAGTGACTGTAGCGATGCACTCAAGTATATCAGAGATGATGACGATGGCATAAGATAGGACAGGGTTCTGATCTGCTGTTCATATGGTCACTTTGAGTTGTATTTGACTTGCCAATATCTAACAACAATGATAACAACAAGCTTGCTAATATTAAGGACATCCTCATTTGTGCTTCAAATAACAAGGTTCTTTAAACATTTTTTCAAAATAATTCTAATCGAGGCAGCCTGAACAGGAGGTCCATGTGCTCATGTAGACCCTTATCAATCTTACTAAAAAACCTGACCTCACCGCCATGGAGTTAAAGCCAATTCATCGATGACCTTCCACTAGGTTTCCTAGATTAAAAGTTGCATGGAAAAAGACACTCCTGTTTTCTTCCTTCCTACTCATTGCTGTCCTTGGTGGGCACCATCGATTCAGAACCGACCCATAGAGGACCCTCCAGCAGGTTTTCAGAGGCAACAAATCATACAATCATGAGATTTTCCAACCTTTTGTCTTTATCTCTTCTTACCTATGATTTCTCCTAAATTTTAGAAAAAATAGAATTAGGATCACCTAAGATTCTTCACAGCCAGTTATACAGAACTAAATATCAGGTTTACCTAGAACAAAAAAAGTGTGAGAAAGGAGGTCTATCATGTGATTGGGATGTGGCCTTTAGGGAAGATAGAATTTTGACCAGAATCTCCAGTGATTAGAAGTCCATGCACAACAGAGCAATCCATAAATATTTATTGACAGATGAAATAAATTTAGGAAGCACAGAATTTAACAAAGTTAACCTGGCCCTTGTGTTAATATGAAGTGTAAATCATTAGGGGTTCTTTAACCACAGAATCTTTTATTTCAAGGAGCAATTCAAGAAGCTGGGACATGCTTGCTGATAAACATTCTCTCTCTGACTGCCCCACTCTCAAGTCTTTCTTTTCCTTGGCTTCTATCAGACATTTATCTCCAAAATCAACCCTTCCTATGAAGCTCAAGTCATATTGTACCTGATTTGTGAGCTATTTTTATTTCTTAACTTACTGCTCCCACCTTGAGAAATACTAGCTTCATCCAGCTCTGGGAGAACTGTGAGGACTAAATGAGATGAATTATGCAAAATGATTAAAAACGACTGCCACTGAGTCAACTCCTGCTCAAGGATATTCAATCTGCATTTAGAGTGTAACTGTGACCCCAGTAGGTTTTCAGTGGCTAAATGGTAGCTGTGTGTCCCACCACAGAACTTTAGAATGGTATTTAGGATGAGTTACCACTCAGCACCTATTCGTTACCATCAACTACTCAGTGCATCTGAGTCTTCTTCCATCTGTTAACAGCTGCCATGAAGAAGAATTTGGCAAATAAGTCCCGTCCTTTATTATGCTGTAAGCTCCTCAAGAAAAGTTTCTTAGAACACAAAGCACATAGTATCTTACAAAATAAGAGGGGCCCAATTGTTTCTTGAATTAAATTGGGCAAAATAAAAAATACAGAACAGTGAGCACAATTTTTCCAGGCAGCTAATCATTAGCAAATACTGGTAAGTTCACAGCATTTAGTGTTGAGCATAAGATGGACATTTCTACTTTGGAGTAGTTAGTTTGCATTCTTGGGAACTACTATGGAGGCACTGATAGTTAAGCCATTTTAAGCTTCATAGACCACATGTCACTTGAAAAATACTTTCTTTGACTTTTTTCATTCCAGAATACCTTGAGCTATTTAGGAAGTGGTTTATAGTTTTCTCAATTTTAATTTCAATAACTTAGAGTCTCGAATTTGAAACAAGGAACTCTCAAGAACTGCTACTGAGGATCGAGGCAGACGCTTCCTACTAACTGGGATCCGTCCTCGCCTTCCTTTGGGAAGAAGGGTCTCTTCTCCCACGCCTCCTGCTTGTGCTATGTTCCCACATGACTTCAATTATTATTGCCTTTTTCTTCACTTCTTGGTTCCAATGTAAAATCAAACACCAATTCAACAGGAAACTCAGCCCAGCAAAGGCTACAATTTGGGATTTAATTACTGTTAAATTCTATAGTCAAGGCCAAGGACACCTGGTATTTTTTTTTAACTAAAAAAAAAAAAGGCAAAACTTAGGAAGAATATTCAATAAATACAGAAACTATTGATCCTGTCTATGGTGATCTAAACAACTACAGAACCACCAATATGTTAAAAAAGAAAACTGCTCAGATTGTAGACACTCAGTAAGAACGTCACTGTGTTCACGCCATTGAGTCATGGGATAATTTCTCAATAGTGGATGTGAATGAAGTCTTAATGAACTGACCCTGTCTCTGGCTGGCCAAGAGCTCCCTAAAATTTAATGTGGTTGTGAATCATCCAGGGATATATTAGCAAAAGGTTGTTACTGATTCTGTAGTTCCTGGGCGGAGCCTGAGATTCTGCATTTCTAACAATTACTTGAGCCGATGCTCTACATAGGAGGAACGAGGACCGCACTAGGAGTCAGCTGTTGCTATGAGTCAGTGCTAATTCACAGAAACCCTATGGATGCCAGAGCAGAGCTGTGTGCCATATGGTCTGCAGTGGTTTGGATTTTGTGGAGGTAGATTTCCAAGCCTTTCTTCCAGGGCACTTCCAGGTGAACTCAAGCCTCCAGCCTTTCACTTAGCAGCTAAGATCATTAGCTATTTGTACCAGCCAGAGACTCCACATTTCCAGTAGAAAGAAACTATTCCCATAGACAGTGAAGAACAAGGGACCAGTATTCCCTACTATACCTTTGAGAATCAAAGACTAACGAGAATCAATTGAAGCCAAAATCCGAGTAGAAGGCATTTCAGGAAGTGTCACTAAACATTGGCACCAGTTACAGAGAAAACTTACAGATAATTAAGCACAAGATGCATATCTAAGTGTTTGGGTTGTTGTGCCAATTAGTCTGAGCAATATTTTAACAAGATTTATTCTTCTGGTCTGTCTCCAATCAGTGACCTGTATGATGGTTTAGCCTGTAATTCAAGGTGGGATAGGTAAATATAAAAGTAAGATCATTACTAGGATTAATTAAATTAAAATAAAATTTCAGAAAATAGTCTAATTTGCATTTCTAATTTTGGCTCAACTCTAGCATTTTAGGACACAACATTGAACCTGGCGATGAAAACATTTACCCATCAAGCCCCATTTTACTGACAGCAGATCCTGGATACTTATGTCTCCTATCGCTGTACAATATGGCCTAATAAAGTCAAGCCAAAGAGACTAGATTTCATTTCAGAGCAAAGGGTTCAGCCATAAACTTCTGCATCCTGGCTGAACAGAGCCATTCCAGCAGCGAGCATAAATTCTGCTAGTTTTAGGTACCAGGGTGACTGGGAAGCCAAATGGGCTATTTGTGAGCCAGGTATCAAAGGCAGAGGCACCATTTTATTGTGTATTCATTGTTATCTGGACAATCTCTTGCCTGTTAGAGAATATTTTCACAGGAAGTTAGAAATTACTTTATAAATTCCCCTCTGTGCTGCCCTAGAATGTATTCTGGGCCTCATCAAAAAGACATTTGGTTCGGAAATTGAAAATGGGCAGCCCTATAAATTCTTGAGGTATTTAGCTGAGCTTAGTCATTTCCTT
The DNA here is from genome assembly GCF_000299155.1 of Elephantulus edwardii. Classification (NCBI taxonomy): domain Eukaryota; kingdom Metazoa; phylum Chordata; class Mammalia; order Macroscelidea; family Macroscelididae; genus Elephantulus; species Elephantulus edwardii. The sequence continues at coordinate 4,607,737 of NW_006399808.1, read as the reverse complement.
TTAAGGTGAGGTCCTTGGTGCTCATGAAAGGCAGCACAATAGAGTGAAGCTTGTAACCCATGTAGACTCTGTGTTCAAATCTCAGCCCCACTAGGAAATTCTGGGCCACTTCACAGACCGTCCAAGCCTCGTTCCTTTGTCTCAACAATAAAAGCGATAATAGGATCTACTGCCTATAATCGCTGGGGGGATGAAATTAATGATGTATGCAAAGTACTTAAGGTCCAATATAAAACCCAGCTATTCTGACTCATGAGGGCCCTACCTAGGTCAGAGTAGAGCTTTCCACAGGTCTGATTTTTTCAGAAGCAGAAAACTCGGCCTGAACCTACAAACTTTTGTGAACATGTTAACTGTCCATACTACGCAGATTCTAAGACACAGTACCAATGCAAGCACAAGGCCATGGAGTTGATAACAACTCATGACAACTCTCTATTGGGTTTCTAGAAATCTTTTTTTAATGAAATTTTATTTTCATTGCAATTTTAACAAACATTTGCAGAAAAGTTAGTTTTCATTCATTCATTCTTGTACATTTTACCCCCTCACCTTCCATTCGCCCTCCCCCATTTCACTTTTTTAAAAAAAATATTAATTCATTGATGCACAATTACCTCCCTTCTCCCCCCCTTCAACCCTTCCCCCTTTTCAATGATATATATTATTCTGGGCTGCTGTCATAAGTATAATGCCTAATCATATATTCATTTTAAACAGTTTTCTAGAAATCTCAAGATGAAGCTACCTCATCTTTCTCCCACAGAGTATCTGTTGGGTTTGAACTGCCAAACTTTCATTAAGCAGCCTCACATTTACTACACCATCAAGGCTCCTAAGATATAACACAGGGTCTGGTAAGCAGTAATGCTTACCTGAGTACTTCCTCCTATTTCAGTCATACTAAAATAGGATAAGCATTGAGGAGTGTGCACCTGGTACATATCCTGTAAATGTTAGCCGTCATTATAAACAATAGGGAATGAATATGTTAGTGATATTGATGAGGAGATGAAGACTACTACACTCTGAATTCTCCACACACTGAGTTCTCCACAGGTCGCACCTCTCAGTGGCTGAGATCCTGCCCCTGTCCCTCTGGCCTTGGTCCTAAACAAGACTATACTTGTTGACTGAACTTTCTAAAGTTGAATGGCAAAGTAGAGTCAGTGGAATCTCCACTTTCAGTGGAAGCCTGGACAGGCAAATGCATTTGGTTCTCCCTTATCAGTGCAGAGAAAATTATCCAACCTTAAGAGGTTGATATTTTAACAGAAAGCCTTCAGGGTGTTATTGTCAGACCCAGTACCATTTAGGCTAATTCACAATATTGCTACTCTTGAAAAATGTATTCAGGCAGAAAACTGACTCTGGATCTCCCCAAAAACAGTCAGCCTGGAGGATGACTGTATATCTGGACCATACTCACATCAAGGGTCAAATCCTAGCCTGTATTAAGTTCCATCATAAATAGAAATCCAAATAGCATTACCACACTCTTAAGAAGGAAGAAAGGTGAGTTTACCAACTCTGGATTAGATGTTTCAACACATTGATAATCCTCCCTAAAACCCAGTGAGCAGTTCTATTTCTTAAGCAGGTCAATATGAAGCTCAGAAAAGTTATTTCCCAGCCCAATATCTTCCAACAAATGATGACCTAAATCAAAGTCCCAGCAGTTCATTGATGTACCCTAAATTCCTGCCCACTGCAGAGCCACCCAACTCCCTTTAAATGCCATACATGAGCACAAAGATATATGTGACTTTTCAATGGTAGATTGCCCTACCCATTGATAAGATGAGGCAAAGAGAAGACATGATATTGTTAATTCATATACATCCATCAGTACAATCTACTTCCTATACTCCAGTGCACACAGAGAAAAGTATCCAAATAGTATAGCAGTATTTCTATAAACTTGAGGTATTAGTCAGCGAGGCTGTATCACTTTTGTTACTGTGAAATATAAGTGGTAGTTAATGATAAAACTACAGAAATTACATGCAGTTGAAAGGTTTTATTGCATGCCGTTTTTCAAGATGGCAGATGGATGCCTAAATTGATGTAGCACATTTTACTAGTGTCCCAAAGTTTCCCTATAACTTCCAAATGAGCTCTTGCTGAATCAGTCACCATTCACTGCCCTACCAGCAGAAGTACAGGATACCACTGGGATGCAGCTTGACAATTATGCTATTCATAGTCCCTGCTGGAAAAGAAGGGTATCTCCAACTCAACCCACAGAGAATTACTACTGACAGGCTAGAAGAACATAGTCATCATGGCACCGCTTCAATGGTAATATGCTCTCTGATCTGACTATATCAACAATATAGATTAAGGTTTGTAAACAGGTATTTGAGCTGCTGGTTCTAAATAAGATCAAAGATGTGGGGATATGCTCCTGGAAAGACCACTGTAATTGTTGTTGTTGGGAGCCACTGAGCTGAATATGATTCATTGTAACACTATGAACAATGGATCTGAACCCCACTCTATCTATGCCATCTTCACTATCCCTGAAAAAATTGAGGGTCCTGGTAGAATAACTGTGTGAATCTATCTTCTTAAAGTTCTCGCTCTCTTTCACTGGCCCTTTTCTCTAAGTATTACTTTTTTTCTTCCCAAGAACTGGCCCTCCTAACAAAACACGTTAAATGAGATTTCACCATCCTTAACTCTAAGAAACACCTGGCTGCACTTTCTCCAAGCCATATTTATTCTTTTGGCAGTCCATGGGATAGTCAATACTCTTCTACAACACCTCAACTCAACAGCATCAATTCTTCTTCTGTAATCTTTAGTCACTGTCCAAGTATCATATGCATAGCAAGATAGCAAGTGACTGAGAAAAACATGGCTGGAATCAGGTGCACCTTAGTCATATTTTTTTTTTTACATTTACAAAACTTTTTTTAAATTTATTATTAATTTCAGTAGAAATTTACAGAGATATTGTATTTCCATTCATTCACTATTGCACTTTTCTCCCCTCCCAATCCTCCCCCCGAGTACTACCCTCTTGTAAAAGTAAAACAAAAATTCTTTCATTGTTTTACAAACCCTCCCCCAGGCCCACTCCACCATGTAGCCTTCTCTCTAGACACCTGTCATGACAAAAATACCTAATCACCTATCCCTTTTAAACAGTTTTCTCCCTCTGTTTCAATGTTTTTTTGAACCCATCTTTCTCAGTCTTCCCCCAACCTCGATGTCAGTCCTGTTTTACAACAGTGACACCATGCCGTATTTGTCCTTTTGTGACTGAGATACTTCATTCAGCATAATGTCCTCCAGGGTCACCCATTTTGAATAATATTGCATGAGTTCCTTGTTTTGCAATGCAGCATAGTATTCCCTTGTGCGAATATACCACAGCTTCTCTATCCATTCGTTTGTTGATGGGCACTTAGGTTGTTTCCAGCTCCTTGCTATTGTGAACAAAGCTGCAATAAACATGGGTGTGCATGCACCTTAGTCTTAAACTGACTTTGCTGCTCCTCAGCACCTTGGAGAAGCCCTTGACAGCAGATTTCCCCAAGGCAACGGGTCTTTTGTTTTCTTGACTGTTGGTAAAAAGGGTTGTGGTTCCAAGTAAGATGAAGCTATTAATAACTTTAATGTTCCTTCTATCTATGGTGATGTTGCCTATTGGCCCAAGGGTGTGGAATTTTGTTTCCTTCAGGTTGAGATGAAGTTCTATGAGGTAGCTTTATTCTGTCTCACAAAATTATTCTGTCTCACAATAGTGCTATGTTGAAATCAACTCAATAGTACCTAACAAGAAGCACACTCTAGACCAATTTCTCTGCCTAACAGGGCTAGAAATCTTGGAGAAAACAAAGGAAAGACTAAGAATAGGGAAATAATAAAGACTGTATTTATCTTGAGTTCTCTAAAATATGATTAATGGTCAAAAGCAAAATAACAACAAAAAAGATAATACTGTCAGGTTCTGTTTTCTAGGTATATAGATGCAATGCCTTACATAAAATTAAAGCGTATAAAGAGAGAAAAGTAGACAGTAGGTGGTGGGGTAAGGCTGCATTCTGTTGTACAGTTTGTCAGTAATTGTCAGAGCCAATTCAATGGTATCTCAGAACATAACAGGTGATCTTGAAATTTCTGGGGAGATCACGGAGAAAGAAGATTTGATAAAGTAAGCTCTTATTACTTATTAATTCCTCTAAACTTAATATAATATTCTACATCCTCAACCTCATTCTATAATCAGGATGGTATTTTCCAACTACTAATCCTTTTAGCTTCCAATTTTTGCCTTCAAATTACCAGATAACGTCAATGCATGTTTATTTATAGAAATTTAGTCTAAATTTCACACTGTAGAAGTTGTAGAAAACCTCAATTTCTTCATTGTTGGCTTTAGTGGTTGGTGTGTAAATATGAATAATAGTCATTCTAATAGGTTTTCCTGTTATGCATATGGATATGATTCTATCACTAATAAATAGCACTGGACTGAAGAACAGATTTTGAAATGTTCTTTTTGACCATGAATGCGACACCATTCTTCTTTGATCTGTCAATGCCAGGATGGTAGACTATCTAATCATCCAATTAAAAATGGCCGACGCCAGTTCATTTTAGCTCATTGATGCCTAGGATATCGATCTTTATGCATCCCATTTCCTTTGGACAACTTTCCATTTTTCTAGATTCATACTTTATACATTTCATGCTCCAGTAATTAATGGATGCTTGCAGCTATTTGTCTTCATTTATAATGGTGCCAAATCAGAAAGTCTTTCATTGATGGAAAGATTCAGCTGTAATTCATAGTGTTTTCAAAGGCCTATTCTTTCAAAAGTCCTTCTTCCTACCTAGTGCGGTTTAGTCGGGAAGCTCCATTGAAACTTGTCCTTTACGGACAACCTTGCTGATACTGGAGGCGTAACTTTCAGCAGTACCTAAGCCACAATGATACAACAAACTGACAGACAAGAGAGTACAAACCTCCAACCTCATTTTTGCTTCTCAGAAGGGTCTTGCTTATTCAAGGTCTCTTGCCTCTTCAAATCCAAATTCACTTTTAAAAGATATTAAAAGGCAATTGGTAAGGTAATTTGGAGAGGAAAGAGACCTCAAATAAGCAAAGCACTTGTGAAAAAGAAGAATGAAGTGGGAGGAATAGCACTCCCTGATCTCAAGACCTACTACACAGCTGTAATAACCGAAACAGCATGGCACTGGTACAATGACAGGAACATAGAACAGAAAGGAGAACCCAGAAATAGACCCAGCTATCTATGATCAACTGATATTCAAAAGGAAACAAACATATCAAATGGGGAAATGACAACCTCTTCAACAAATGGTGCTGGTCAAACAGAACTACTACCTGCAGAAAGCTGAAGCAAGATACACACCTCTCCACAAACACAAAAATCAAATTAAGATGGATCAGAGACCTAGGGGTAAAGCCTCAAGCCATAAAGATCATAAGAGATAAAGTAGGACCAAGCTTAGAAGGCTTAGAACATGGTATTTAAAAGGCTGACAAATACAGCCAGAAATAGACAACCAAGAGAGGATAAAATTGATGAATGGAACATTCTAAAGGTTAAATCCCTGTGCACATTAAAAAAAAACAAAACAAAACAAACCACCCCCCCCAAAAAAAAGCCACCACCAGAAAAACCACAACGTTTTCTAACAGAGTGAAAAGAAAACCTACGGACTGGAGGAAAACATTTGGCAATACCATTTCAGACAAGGGTCTCATATCAAAAGTTTATAGAATACTACAGGGCCTACACACACACACACACACACGGACTGATAATCCAATTGTAAAATGGGCAAAAGACATGGAAAAACCTTTCACAGAGGAAGATATTTGGATGGCTAACAGACATAGGAAAAAATGTTCCAAATCACTGGCAAATCAAATGAGATACCATCTCACCCTAGTAGCAGTGGCAAAGTTTAATAAGACAAGTAATAAATGTTGGAGAAGATGTGGAGAGACAGGACACTATTGGTGGGATTATAAAGTGCTACAATCACTCTGGAAAGCAGTATGGCATTTCATTTCCTCAAATAGCTGAATATAGCAATTCCATATAACCAAGCTTTTCTACCACTTGGAACATACACCAAGAAAATGAAAACTGAGATAGAAACAGAGATTTGTATACTAATGTCCATAGCAGAGTTATTCATCATCACAAGAACATGGAAACTGCTAAATGTCCAACCACAATTGAATGGATTCAGAAATTGTGATACATTCACATGATGAAATACTATGCAGCTTGCTGGAGCAACAATTTTGAAAATTGCTACATAATTCTGCCATGCTTACTGCAGAAGGTCAAGGACTGTAGTCTTCAATATGGACTGAAGCTAAATCAAGAAGACAAAGACGCTCACCACTGGGCCAACTGGTAGCACCATGATGAATGGAGAAGAGATTGAGGTTGTTAACAGTTACAGCTTGCTCAGCTACACAATCAACACTAATGGCACCAGCAGTCAGAAAATCAAAAACATTATTAGATAAATGTGCTATCATGGACCTTTCCAGAGTATGGAGAAGCAAAGATGTCAGTCAAGAGACTAAGGTGCACCTGATCTAGTCCATAGTCTTCACAATTACTTGCTATTTATCAGAGAGTTGGACAATGACTAAGGATGACTAAAGAATAGTAGAAGTGTTTGAGTTGTGGTGCTGGAGAGGAGTCCTGAACCACCAAGAAAACAAATAGGTCTGTCTTGGAGAGGGTGAACCCAAGTTTCTTTTTGGAGGCCAGGAATTTGAAGCTCCATCTCTGATGCTTTGAGCATGTGGCCAGGAAGGACCAATCCTTGGAGAAGGATATCATGCTTGGAAGGGTGGAGGTATGGGGAAGGAGAGGAAGACCCCAGATGAGATGGATTGATACAGTAACTAGGGCAATGGAGGTAGCTGTGTCAGACAGAGTCAGTGAGACTGGCTCAGTATAGGGCAAGCTTCAGAGCTGTCGTACATAGGCTTGCTATGAGTTGCAGAAGAATTAGCACACAACAACAACAACAATTTGGGAGGAACTGGAGAGCATTATGCTAAGTGAAATAACTCAGTCCCATAAGGACAAATACTGTATAAGACCATTATTGTATAAATAGAAAAATATAGATGAGGATCTAACAGGGGAACAGGAGCAGAGGTGTGAGGACAGGAAGGGTGGTAATCACAGGGTCACATCATTTGATGAGTAGAGGGAGTGAAGGATAAAGGAAATGGGAAAGATCTGTTGTGAAAAACAATGTATATGAACTTTCTAAGCAAACCAGTACAAAATAAAAACTTTTATTTAAAAATACATAAATAAATAAATTCAGGAACCTCTTGTGGCCTAGTGGCAAGAAGCTGCACTGCAATCTCAGAGGTGCACGGTTCGAATCCACCAGATGCTCTGCTGGAGGAGGGAAAATCTCCTCCTGTACCAGTCAG
>NW_006399808.1:4512713-4600178 GCF_000299155.1 Elephantulus edwardii | reverse complement strand
AAATTATACTTCAGTGAATAAGAAAAGAATTATGCTGAGGAAATTAAGTGTAAATTACCAAAAGGACAAATGTCATATTATCTCCTAACATGAAATAAGCAACTATCTAGAAACCAGGGAGCTCTGGTGGTCTAGTGGGTAAAGAACTGAACGGCCCACTTATAACCAGGGGTTTGAATCCACCAGCAGCTCCAAAGAAGGATGATGAGTGATCTCTTCCCATGTAATTTACAGACTCTGAAAATCTACTAGAGGGTCATTTCTGAGTCGGTTCTCACTCCAAGACACATAACAACATAGAAACCAGAAAAGGGAGAATTTTGTGTAGGACATTAAGTTTACGCAAATGGTGCTAGAATATTTTTATAAAAGATAGTCATAAAAGGGACATCATGATGACACAGCATGAACTACAATTAATGTCATTGAACTATAAATATGGGAGTTTTGCTGGTGTATGTTTTAGTGCACATATTTTCACCAGAATCAAAAGAGAAGAAAAGGAGGAGATTTGGCTTAACAAGAGAAAGCAGGTGATATGACAAGAGATGTAAGGGTCTGAAGCCATTTTCGTTGGAAAAATACATGTTACAAATGGAATGAGAGAGCACTACACACCTACTGAAATAACGAAAATAAAAAATACTGACAATATCTAGTGCTGGTAAGGACAAAGAGCAACTGGAACTCTCCTACGTTACTGGTGGAACAGAGAAGTGGTAGAGACACCCCAAAAAATACTGTAACAGTTTATTACAAAATCAAAGGTATGCTTACTTTACAATCCAGTAATCCAACTTTTAGGTATTTATTCCAAAGAAATTACACATTTCATCTATATAAAATGCTGTATAAATATATTGTCAGCTCTATTCATAATTGACCTCAAATAAAAGCAATCTAAATGCGGCTCAATAGATGAATGAAGTGTGAAGTATTCATAAAATGTCACACAGTCCAGCACTCTGGTGGACTAAAGGTAAGGAACTGTACTGCCAAGCCAAAGGCATGTGGTTCAAATCCACTATCTGTCCTGCTGGAGAAAAATGGGCGCTCTTCTCCGATGAGATTTAATGCCTCTGAAAACCCACTGTAGGATTAACAATAAGCTGGTTTTGAGTTGACTGCATATTACATTAACAGTTCAGCACTAGGAAACAGGGAAGTATTAATGCAGCCAACACTTTGGATGGATCTCCAGGGAATTATGTTGAGTTGGGGGGGAATCAATCTATCCTAAAAAGTGTACTTACTCTATAGTTCTATTTACAAGATGCTCTTAAAATGGGGGGGGGGAGGGAAGTTGGGAAAAGACTACAGTGATAGAGAACAAATCAGTGGCTGCCAGTTTCCAAGAGTTAGAAGTATGAAGAAGGTATTACTATGAAGTGATATCATTAGAGACCTTATCAGATAATTGAATAATTCTATGTTCTGCTTCAGGTGGGATAGACTCAAAGTCATATTTTGGTTCCCATGGACTTGGTTTAATTTTCCTCAGCTTCAGCTTGAACTTGCATATGAGTAGTTGGTGGGCTGTTCCACAATCAGCTCCTGGCCTAGTTTTCACAGCTGATATTGAGCTTTTCCAACCGTTTTTTTCCACATATGTAATCAATCTGATTCCTATACATACCATCAGGTGAGATCCATGTGTATAACCGGTGTTATTTGCAATGAATAAGTCATTTATTGTGCAAAATTCAATCATTCTCTCTCCAGATCCATTTCTGTCACCAAGTTCGTGTTTTCCAACTATTGAATCTTCTTCTCTGTTCCCAACTTTTGCATTCCAGTCACTCATTATTATCAATGCATCTTAATTGCATGTTCGATCGATCTCCAACTGTAAAAGTTGGTAAAAATCTTCTCTTTCATCTTTCTTGGCTCTGGTTATTGGTGGATATATCTGAGTTGTGGGAGGATATCAAGGGCATCATCCAGGAAGAGTACAAACGGTCATTGCAAAGATGGAAGAGGAAGAGAAGACCAAAATGGATGTCGGAAGAGACTCTGAAAATTGCACTGGAGAGCAGAGAAGCCAAAGCACAAGGAAGAATTCAAGATACTAAAGAGTTGAATAGAAGATTTCAAAAGGCAGCACAGGATGACAAAGTAAAATATTACAATGAAATGTGCAAGGTGTTGGAGTCAGAAAATCAAAAGGGCCGAACTCGCTCAGCACTTCTTAAGCTCAAGGAACTGAAGAACAAATTCAAAGCTCGAGTTGCTATAATCAAGGATGTTTGGGCAGAATATTAAATGATCCAGGAAGTATTAAAAGAAAATGGAAAGAATATACTGAGTCACTGTATTGAAAGGAATTGGCAGACACAGAAGAATTTCATGAAACAACATATGAGCAAGAGCCTTTGGTGATGAAGGAAGAAGTTCAAGCTGCATTGAAAAATTAGGAAGGCCGTACGCCAGGGATGTATCCTGTCTCCATACCTTTTCAACCTGTATACAGAAAGGTTTATCCGGGAGGCTGGGCTCTTTGAGGAGAAATGTGGGATCAAGATCAATGGAAGATCTATCAACAATCTGTGATGTGCAGATGACACAACCCTGCTTGCTGAAACTGAGGAGGACCTGAAGCGCTTGCTGCACAGACTCAAGGACTGTAGCCTCCAATATGGATTGAGGCTCAATGTCAAGAAGACAAAGATTCTCACCACTAGGCCAACTGGCAGCATCAGGATGGATGGTGAAGAGACTGAGATTGTTCACAGCTTCAGTTTGCTTGGCTCCACAGTCAACATTCTTGGCACCAGCAGCCAGGAAATTAAAAGACGTATTGCCATGGGAAAAAGAAAGTCTGCTGTTAGGGACCTCTCCAAAGTACTGCAGAGCAATGGTGTGTCTCTGAAGTCTAAGGTGCATTTGGTACAGGCCATGGTCTTTGCAATCACTTGTTATGCATCAGAAAACTGGACAATGTTCAGGGTGGATAGAAGAATTGATGCCTTCGAGCTGTGGTGCTGAAGAAGAGTATTGAGAGTACCATGGACTGTTAGGAAAACAAGCAGATTCATTCTGGAAAGGGTTAAACCAGGTGGCTCCTTGGAGGCAAGGATTCTGAGGCTCCGTTTAATATACTTTGGACATGTTGTAAGGAGGGATCGGTCCTTGGAGAGGAACATCATGCTTGGGAGGGTGGAGGGACAGCGCAGGAGGGGAAGGCCCTCTATGAGGTGGACTGATTCAGTGATTGGCGTAATCGGGATGGGTTTATCGGAGACGTGCGATTGGCGCAGGACAGAGCAGAGTTTAGGGCTGTTGTGCATAGGGTTGCTATGAGTCACAAGCAACTCAACGGCACATAACAACAACATGTTCTGCTTGTTGGAGTGGGTGTACATGTATAAATATGTATTAAAAATTCAAACACTTCTTCATAAGAATAGAAAAATTTACTGTATGTTACTTAAAAAGCAAAACTGAAGTAACAGATACTTAGCAATTATCATTTATTAATTTTAATGAGATCACCTTAGCAGGCCATTTACTTTAAGCATGTCAAAGGGTAGCTCTTTAAGAGAAAGTATTATAGTAAATTGTGCAAAGAGCTGGAGTCAGTAAATTAAAAGAGAAGAACTTGCTTGGTATTTCTCAAGCTGAAAGAAGTGATGAACAAATTCAAGCCTCAAATTTTAATACTTAAAGATGCTATAGGTGAAATTTTGAATGGAGAAAAGAACTTAAAGACAGAAGACCAGAAGACATACTTGAAGTTATTGTACCAAAAAAGAATTGCCTGGCAAAGAACTATTTCAGAAAGAACATACGATCAAGAAACAATGGTAATAAAGGAAGAAGTTCTCTGAAGGCACTGGCAAAAAAAAAAAAAGGCCCCAGGAATACCAATTGACCTATTTCAACAACCATATTCAGCTCTGAATGTGCTCACCAGGCTGTGCCAAGAAAACTGGAAGACAGCCACCTGAAAAACTGACAGGAACATATCCATATTTATTTCCATTCTCCCCTAAAACCATGATCTAACAGAATGTGGAAATATTGAACAATATAACAAATATCATATGCAAGCAAAATCTTGCAGACAATTACCAAAACTGGCTAGAACAGTGTAAAACCAGACAACTGCCAGATACACAAGCTAAGTTTGGAAGAGGCTGTGACACTAGGAATATTATTGTTAATGCCAGATGTGTCTTGGCTGAAAGTAGAGTATTAGAAGGGTGTTTTTTTTTTACTTTATTGATTATGCAAAGGTTTTGGACTGTGCAAATCAGAGCAAATTGTGGCTAACACAATTTGAACATTTGATTATGCTCATACAAAACCTACACTTAGACCGAGAAGCTATTGTCTGAACAACAAAGGAACACTGCATGGTTCAAAATCAAGAAAGTAGGGTGTCATGGATGTATCCTTTCTCCATACCTTTTCAATCTATATGCAGAAAAGATCATTCAAGGGGCTGAATTTTATGATAAAGAATGTGGCATCAAGATTGGAGGAAGACTCTTCTACAACCTGTCTTATGCAGATGATGCAATCTTGCCCACTAAAACCAAGGAGGACTTGAAATGTTTGCAGCAGAAGATCCAGGGTTGTAATCTTTAATATGGATTAAACCTAATTTAATATGGATTAAAACATCGTTTGATATGGATTCTCAACATCAAGAAAACAAAAATCCTCACCACCAGGTCAATAGGCCGTATCATGATAGAAGGAGAAAAGTTGAAGTTAACCATTTCATCTTGCTGGGATCCACAATCAACACCTTGACACTAGCAGTTAGGAAATCAACCTTACTTGAAGAAACTAAGGAGGACCTGAAGCGTTTGCTGCAGAAGGTCAAGGATTGCAGTCTTCAATATAGATTGAAGCTCAACTTCAAGAAGACCAAAAATCTCACCCCTGGGCCAATTGGCAATGTCATAATAGATGGAGAAGAGATTGAGGTTGTTAAAAATTTCAGCTTGCTCAGCACCACAATCAACCCTCTTGGCACCAGCAGTCAAGAAACCAAAAGCCGAATTGCTCCGAGGAATTCTGCTGTCAGGCACCTCACTGAAGTGCTAAAGAGCAACAATGAAGTCAGTCTAGAGACTAAGGTGTGCTTGACTAGACCATGGTCTCCACAGTTACTTACTATTCATCAGAGAGATGGGCAATGACCACAGATGATGGATGAATTGATGCCTTTGAGTTGGGGCGCTGCCAAGAGAACAAAAGGTTTATGCTAGAGTGGGTGTAACCAACCTGCTCCTCAGAGGAGGAGCTCCATCTCATATACTTTGCGTACGTGGCCAGGAGGGAACAGTCCCTGAGAAGACATCATGCTTGGAAGGGTGGAGGGACAGCTCATGAAAGGAAGACCTTGGATGAGATGGATTGACACAGTGACTGGGGTAGTGGGGTGAGTGTTGTGGAGACAGTGAGAACGGCTCAGGATAGGGCAGCTTTCAGAGCTACTGTACTTAAGTTTGCTATGAGTCACAGGCAAATTGATGACACATAACAACAACAACCACACGGTCTACAGAGGACTTTGAGATGTGTGCTAGAACATGTCATTAATTAGGGACGGTATGCATAACATCTAAGTTATAAAACTGGAGAAAAGAGGTCAACCTATAGCGGGACAGGTGGACTCAGAAATGAAGATAGTTAATTCATTAAAAGCCAATAAACTCTGAAAGGGTTCGTTTACATGTATGATCATTATCAGTGACAATTCCCGACTGGGCGGAGGTGGCCAATCTCCTGGGTTTGTCATGGGAGTTACGTCCCAGCCATGACAGCATCTGTGTTCTGTGTCCTCCCTGGATGCGGGCTCTCCTGCTACGTTATATAATCTGTCTTTGCTGGCTTCCCCTTTGTTCAATCTGTGCCAAGAGTCAAATAAAAGAATCCATATGTGATTACAGTTATAAAACCAAAAGGAAAATATTAGACGAAAATATAACATTTTGGGGTTTCTAAGTTTGTTTTACCTTTAATGCTAGGCAGACAGTTTACACAAATCATTTTGCTGCAAAGTAAAGAATAATGAGTTAAATGTGTTCCCTGCCACCATTAATCATGTATGTTTGCCTTTGATTGACCAAACATATAAGACACACGAAATGACTTTCTAATCATGTTCAGGGCAAAGGAAGGAAGAGGAGAAGATGGGGAGGGGAATTTCACTTCTTTTATTCAGGAGGCCCATTGACATTTTCTGGTAATCTTCAACCATGCTGTGTGGACTTCTCTTTGCTAATAATGTTTGCCTTGAGAATTTGTAAAGGTCTGAGAACTTTTTAATTCAATGTTCTAGAAATTACCAGGGCCACAGGGAAACGGAACCCCAGCTAAAGTTTATGGATTGCTGCTCTCTTATTTCGAAATAGCCCCTATAAGTCACTTTACTTGCAGGTGGGTGCTGGTAACCTTGGACAGTAAGTGGCACTGAGGAAGTAGCCTCTCACCTCACAGCCTCTGAGTTCTGACAAGAATCAAGTAGGAAGAAAAGGGATGCACAGTGACATTAATCCAAATGGGATGTTGATGTTTAGTAAGTTCATTTCCATTTCCATTCATGGGTGTTTGTTTTGATTTGTGAATTTGAACAACACACTGGCTGGCTTTTCTGGCAGCAAAAATGGTTTATAGCCAAATCTACCCAGTAGTTCTTGCCAAGGATTATAAAGCTTTACATTACACATTTCTATACTGAATCAAAGGTTTCTAATTTGGAAAGGAGGCCAAATACAGTAGCAAAGGAAGATGGTTTCAGGACCCAAACTCTAAGTTGTCCCACTGTCCATGATAAAGCTTAGCCAGCCTAGATTGAGGCCAATTTCTTCATTCACTTATTTAGTCACTATTTACTGTGTGCCCATAAGAAGTCAGAGATGTCTTTGGGTGGTGCAAACAGTTCATTCACTTAGTTGTTAACCGAAAGGTTGGCACTTTGTATTTACCCAGAGATAACACAGAAGAAAGGCCTGTGATCTACTTCCCCCTCTAAAAAAAAAAGCCACCTCATGAAGACACCCTGAGTCCCCACCAGGACTGGCTTCACAGCAACTGGAAGACACTTTACAGGTCAGGTATTTCTAGGCACTTGATGTCAAGAAAGGTATCAAATAGTGTTTGCTTACTGTACTTACATCCTCTCAGAGAAGCGAGGCAGAGAAGCTTAAATGGCATGGGAATGAAGCAGGGAGAGAAGATAAAGCTGTAGGTGTAAGTGGTGGAGTGGGAGCGGGAAGAGGTGTAATTTTTAAAATGCAGCCATAAGGCCCTTGGAAAAGAGCTCATTGAGAAACTGACATCAGGAAGAATAATCTGATGCAAAGAAAATATTTGCTACCTAAGGGAGAGTGGTCCAACCAGAAGGGGAAAGATAACAAGGGCAAAATCACTAGTTCCACCAAAGGTGGTGGATGAAAGTGGGGACCAGAAGAGGGCAGAAGGTCACACGTCGTGGGATGTCCACGCTGTATTCTGGTGAGATGGCAAATAATGGAGAGACTCTATGCAGATGATGGTATGAGTCTGGCTCATGTTGGACAGGAATAATTTTTGGATCTTTTGTTGCAGATGGACAGGAAGGCAGGGAAAGGGAACACCAGGAGAGCAGCCTTGAGGGTAGTGCAATGCTCCAGAAGAAGGGGGATGGTCATCTGGAGTGACTGGAACAGTGTGGGATGTGAGAAGGGCTCAGATCCTGTGCATATGTATATTCTGAATGCTGAATCAGCAGGATATTTTGAGGGACTGAACATGGGGCATGAAAAAGGAAAAGAGTCAAGGATGACCCTCAAGTTTTCTGTCTAAGCAATGGGAACAATGGCGCTGTCAACACCGAGATGACAGCCACATGAAAACGTTCACAGAGAAAGAGTGCAGGTTTGATTCTTTATCTGTTCGACCTGAGAGGATATGAGATATTCAAGTGGAGATGCTGGATTACAGCTGAATAAATGACACTGGTTTTAGGAGCAAGGATATAGGTGAAGATATAAATTTAGGAGTCATCTATGCATTTAGTAGCTGTGAGAGTAAATGAGATTACCAAGGACCTGAGTATAATCATATTGAAACACAGTGCTCTACTGATAAGAGCTGAATTCCTTTGTCATAACATCATTTGTAATTACAGTGAAATAACCTTCAAGTAGTAGAACAGCAACAGCTTACGTATCACTAATTTATACCATGTGGGTTAACTCTGCCAGACAAGCCCTCTCCCTGGGACCATGAGAACTCTCAGGAAGGAGACAGAACTGTCAGATGGAGCCTTGTCTCCATTTAAGAGATACTGTCAACCTTCCCTTGTCCGATATATGATCTCCTACTTCTAATATGCCAATCTCAACATGGATGAACATATTTGCAGAGCATGCCTTCATTAGACAGTAAATTGTCTTCCTGCCTTCCAGGAACATCTCCCTTAGCCACTCAGTCTTTCAAATCCATTTCATCTAGGCTTCAATTGGCTCCACTCTCCTGAATGCAGAGTTACATGATGTGAACGTCTTTTCTGAAGGTTTTGTCCATACCCCCTTTGACTCTGTTCATCCAAGGCTCACCCTCACCAGTCTTGCTGCAATGACCTTTACCCTTGCATAACTGACCACAGAGAAGGGCTACCAAGATCCATAAGATGCGGCTCTGGAAGTATGTGGCTATGGCACAGAAGCTTTCCAAAGCTGATCAGCATCTCCTAAGATGTGCAGGAAATTTCTACTGAATCAATCTTTTCCAATAAATGAAGGAGAGAAAGGCTAAGGTAACAGGACTAGAGGGAGCCTCCACTTATTTTTAGTCATATTTATTCTTGGTTTACTTAAAGATCAACTAAAGATCGTTTAGTTTGGACACTTGATTTTACCAATTCTAAACTGTAAATCTTAATGCAGGTTCCTGAACTTCTTTTAACCCACAGCATTTGCCACTAAGAATTAGGGGAAATAACAGTGTGAGATTGAATTGAACCATATTGAGAATTAAATGCATGCAAATTGTTTGATACGTTGTTGTTGTTGTTGTTATTGTTGTGGAGTATCACTGAGTCAGAATCAACCCATAGCTGATCCTCCAGTGGGTTTTCAGAGGCAGTTAACTGGGTGGGAGGAGATTGCCATCCTTCTCCCACAGAACAACTGATGATTCAAACCACATGCCTTCAGGATGGCAGTGCAGTTTCCTACCACTAGGCCACCAGAGCTCCCTTTGATACTATAATGCTTACAAATATTATCTATGTGGCAGAATATGCAAGTGCACACACATACACGATACAATCCAAATGAAAGGTATTAAAATAATTCCTCTGAATATAATGCTAGAACTCTGTACTGCTGAAGGTGTATCTCAATACAAAAATAGACATAATGAACAAATAGTTGCAAGTTTAGCAAAGTCTACTTCAAAGTCCAACCCGAATCACATGGTCTGAATTTCCCAAGCCCTGCCTCAATAGAAATAGGAAAAGGAGATAGAGAGGGCTATTCTAAGATTGATATAAATATTTTACTTGGAAATTTCATATCTTGTGGGATAAGGAGAGATGTATGACCTGTTTTCTCCATTCTCGTAATAGATTTATTTAACTAAGAATTAATTCTGGAAGACATACCATGTTCCAAGCTGGCATGTGTATGTGTGTCTTACGTCCATCTGTGTACATATAAAATAGATTGTTAGGCTGGCAGAGTTAAAATATTCAACAATGTGGGGCACTATTTAACTATGCTAAATGGAAAACTCAGTTTACACTGAAAAGACATTTTTAAAGTAAATTCTCTCCCTAACACACCTACTCACATTCACAATTTATCACACCTAAGGAAAGCCAGCCCTAATAATGGCATGATTTATAGAGAAAGCAGCTAAGGCCTAGCTTAAAACCAGATATACTACCATGAAAGTTAAGTATTACACAGTAAGACACCACAACAACAAAAATCAATGGATCTTCAATTACATCCAAGCAAGGAAGCCATGTAAAGGGTAAGTGTGGTCACTTATTTAGAGATTAGGTCAGGGCTGATAGGCTAAATGAGCTCATTGTCTTGGTCTTTTCAAAAGACAGTAGGAAGATTCTCACTTGAACCTGACAGGCTGGTGGTCGATCAGATAGTGGTAAGCGAATAGGATGTTCTAGGACTGGTAGATAATGCAGATGTAGATAAGTCACAGGGCCCAGGAGAGTCACCTACAAACCTCAGAGACAGTCAACAGGGCAAGCAAGGTACCGCGGCACACGATGCCCAGCCTGTCAACAGAAAGAGTTGCTGATGCTGGGGACCCAGGGTGCCCACATGAGCCTCTTTCATAAAAGTACTGGATACAAGCTTAGCACAGACTCAGCACACAAAGCCCAGGGTACCTGGGAGTGTTATGGGCATGCTTTGAAGTGACTGTAAAATAAATTAAGGCCAAGAGCCAGGAGGAAAGTCCCTTAAAGCAGGTTTCAAATTAAGAAATTCATTTCCCCTAAAATATTTGGGCTAAAACTGTTTGTAGAGTCCCAGAGATGCCATATTCCAAATAAAAGCTAGACTTGCAGGGGCAGGGCCCTGGTGTCATTAGGATTTTTTTTAATTGATTTTAATGAAAGTTTACAGAGACTTAGGGTTTCCATTCATTCATTGTTGCACTTTTCTCCCTGCCAATCCCTACCTCCCACCCCCAATTCACTCTTCTCCTTAAAAAATAAAAGAAAAACTCTTTCATTGTTATGCAATCCCTCCCCCAAGTCCACTCCATTGCAGCCTTCATTCTGGACTCCTGTCATGACAATAATACCCAATCATATGTCCCTTTTAAACAGTTTGATCCCTCATCTGTTTCAATGCAGTATACATCAAACTCACTAGGTTAGGATCTCGGAGAGTTAACGTTAGAGGTTAAACTAGTGCCCTTCCCCTCCCCACCCATATTTCTTGATGCCTTTGCTTTGGGTTGGTTCCCTACTGTAATTGCCACTTGCCAACAGTCCTTGTCTTTCCTTTGTGGAGTTCGGCCACTTCAGTCTTGGCTGTTTGGTTGTTATACCCAATACAAGCCCAGGGGAGAGTTGCTGCGTGTCTGCCTGCGATGCCATCCTGTGATGGACCCTGCTCTCCTGTGAGCACTGTCAGAGTATAATTTCACAGAACCAAGAAACAGACTCAAACACCCCACCTCCCTGGCAAGAGAGGTGACCTCACCTCCCCTAGTGGCTTTTCCAATCCGAACGTCCTCAAAGCATGGGGCTGCCAGAGCTCACTCCTCCCTCCAGTTAACAAGCCTGCTGGTCCCACGAAAGCGCTGGTGGAGTCTCCCCTGTGGGAGTCTGGGTAAAGGATGCAATTTCAGCAAACAGTAACCCATTTGTAACATGGGGGTTACTGCTACTATCTCTTCCACAACAACTCTCCCAGTAAACCTAACTCAGGCATTGTGAGCCTTCAGATGAGAAGACGAATATAAAATATGGCAATGATAGCATTAAAGTAGGAGACAGTGAGGAGCTGGGATTTAAAGGGGGACTGACAAGGATAACAATGTAGAATGAGGAGCACATGGATAAAGTTGTTCGTACTTTTAAATTATTATATATTGTTGCTCTTATTTAAAATTTCTTTGTATTAAACTATTATATGGTTGTTCTTATTTTAAATTAAGAATTAAATTGTTCCTAGTTTAAATTTATTGGCTATGAGTCAGAGCCAACTGAAAGTACCTACACATAGGTGATAGATGATAGATAGATAGATAGATAGATAGATAGATAGATAGATAGATAGATAGATGAAAGAGAATTCTTGATGTTGGTTTTTCCAGGACACTAGACAAGTACATAGGGAGCTCTGGTGGCCTCATTGGTAGGGAACTGCTCTGCCACCTCAAAGGTGGCCTGTCTCTGCCAGTTCACCTCCTCTAGCAGCTCTGAGGGAGACAGGCGGGCAGTGTCACCCTACGTCATTTACAGCCTTTGAAACCCTGCTGGAGGATCAGCTTGAGTGGTTCTGACTCAATGGCGATGGATTTCTTGAGTTCAATGGTAAGTGTGCGGGGCTCTAATGTGGTGTTGTGAGAAGGGTCATGCCTCTCGGGTTCCAAACTACCAGCGCTGTGCACAAGAAAAATGGGCAATCTCCTCCCATTGGACTCACAGCCTGAGAACTCCACGGAGGGTCAGCAAAGCTTCGGTTCCCACTCAAAGGCAATGAGTAGGAGTCATTTTTTAAAAAACAAATATCTTACAGAATTGCAATCCAAAGACCACCTCCATGCTGAAAGGCCATGTTCAGAGCACTCCCTCCTGACATGGGGAAGTTAGCCCTGGACAGAAAGAACATGGTAACATAACCCCAGGAGGGAAATGTGTTTTCAGTTATACCAGGGCCCGGCCTAGCCTTTCCCACAGGCTCCTCCTCAATAGGAACTTGGCAGTAGGATCAGCTCGGCGGGAGGGGAAGTCGTTGGCTGTGGAGGTGAGGCCCTGCAGGCTCTTGAGAAAAGCTGGGCAGAAGTTCTCCCCGCTGGTAACGACACCAAGGAACCAGCATCATGGTCGTTTTATTAATTTTCTTGACAGGCAGCTCTAGTTACCATTCAGGCACCACAAAATCAAAACATACGCATGGCAAGTGCCCCCATCTGTGGTGGGCCCTGCCAAGGTTCATGTCACATCAACACAGGAAGCAGAGCCCAGACCCTAGGACCACATGCTTGGCCCTGGGGGAAGGCCTTGCCTGGAGGAAACCACCAGAACTCGGCAGAGAGAGCCTATGGAGTGCTCCTGGTGACAGCCCTTCATCCAGGCTCTGAGCTCCTCTCCACAGGACATAAGCCACATGGCCACCTCTAGCTTAGGGGCTTGTCCCTAAGCACAAAACAACCACGTAGAATGCTCTGCTGCCTCTATTTTGTGGTCAGCTTCACTCAAGCAGCCAACAGCAGCCTGAACGAAGCCTTAAAGGAGCCCAATGTCCTCGTTTGCAAGCTGGGTCTGAGCTGGGACAACAGTTGTCAAGGGAGATCTTTGAGCACACAGGGAATGCAAGAGCAAAGGTTGTGTTTCTTTGCTTGTCTGTTTCTGTTCTGTTTTGTTTTGGAATCAAGGTATCAATTGCTAATACCTAAAGCGATAGAAGGTGCTTCGAAACAGTTTGTTCTTTGATGTAGATCAATGCCGACTCTCTATTGGCTGGATGATTTCAAAGAGTAAAAAGGGAAAGGTCCTAGAGAAACTCCAGCTGTGGGTGACACAGCTTGTGGATCCCCAGGAGAGGAGGTCAAGCCTCTGAACCTCATCCTTCCCCTACCCCTCTCACACCAGCCAGGGTCAGAGCCTCAGCCCCATAAAGAAATGTCCAAGTAATGCAGTCCCTGTATATCTTTATCAGCAGAGACGGGGAAGGCTAGAGGTGTCACACCTTCATAGAGAGCTTCTGGCCTCCATTCTGGGACCTTGTGGTACTAAACACTTGTGTCAAATGCTCTTAATTTGACTATATGATAAGAGGAAGTTCTGGTAGCCTAGTGGGTAAGGAGTTGGACTACCAATCCAAAAGCAGGTGGTTCATATTCACCACCTGCTCTTGGAAGAAAGATGGGGAATCTCCTCCCATGTAATTTTTTTTTTTTACAGAGATTTTGGATTTCCGTTCATTCATTGCCGCAATTTTCTCCCTTCCCACCCCTCCCCACCAGCTCGCTTCCCCCTCCGAAGAGAGAAAAAACAAAAAAAGAAAATACAATTCCCACGTCCCTTCCCCCCATCCCCCACCCCGAGTTCACCTCTCTATGCAACCTTAATTCTGGATTCCTGTGCTAACCATAATACTCAATCATATATCACTTCTAATCTGTTCTTTCCCTCATCTGTTTCAATACAATATACATAATTTATCCAGTTTTTTCTGTCATACCCCCACCCTGATGTCGGACCCATTCTACAACAGTGGCACCATGCAGTATTTGTCCCTTTGTGACTGAGATATTTCACTCAGCATAATGTCCTCCAGGGTCACCCACTTTGAATAATATTGCATGAGTTCCTTGTTTTTCAATGCTGTGTAGTATTCCATTGTGTGGATATACCACAGCTTCTCTATCCATTTGTTTGTTGATGGGCCCTTAGGCTGCTTCCAACTCTTTGCTCTTGTAAACAAAGCTGCAATAAACATGGGTGTGTATATATCTGCTTGGATGGCAGACATGGACTCCCTCCTCCCATGTAATTTTTAGGCTCTGAAAACTTGCTGGAGGGTCAGCGACAAGTCGGCTCCAACTCAATGGCACACAACAACATACAATAATAAGAGGAAAAACAATCTAGATACAGATTAGAAAGACCCACATGAATTCATTTTGCTTTATTGCTTTGCCATTTGACTAAGAACAATCTGAGGATAAATGCTGGCATTATTGCTACCCTGTCCTCCAGAAGGGGTCGCTGGAGGGATAAGGGGGTCCACACCCAGCCTGGCCCGTGAGGTCAAGGAGGGCCTTCCTCGCTAACCAGAGTTGGGCCAGTGGTCAGAGGCCACTCTGGGGGCTTTGGAGTGGTGGCCCTATCACCTGTGGGTGGAACACGTGGTGGACAGAGAGATTAACACATGCAGACCGCCCGTCTCCCTGTGTCAAGGACAACTACTGCTGAAGAATCAGTTCCTCGTCTCAATCACCATTCAAATAACCGTGGCATGTCAGCCCTTCTGGCCTCCTTGATTGTGCAGAAATAAATAAATGAATTAAGTTGTTGGGGTTTGGGCTTCGGCACAAACACATGGTCTGCATTTATCCTCACAGTGAGAGGTCCACCAGCCACTTGATGTAAAAGAGCAAAATGATAATTCTTTTCTTTAGGCGTTCCAGTGCCATATGGAATGTATATAAATCATATTTTTGTTTTAACAGCGGAGGCTTTGTTGATAGATAAACATGTGGTTTATCTAAAAAAAAGAGAGCACTGTGCTTTGAACAATCATTTAATGGCCATGGATGTGCCAAATAAAAATAAAAACATAATTCTGAAAGAAGCTGGCCTCGTGCCCAAATCTGTAACAAGGAATTTCTCCTTCACCAAAGTGGTTGAAGCCCGTCGATCTGTTTTGAGTTTAAGCAGTGCTCTGTGCTCAACCCCACGACAAATTGAATCCTGGGCTAATGTGCTCTAATAAGACAAGACGTTACCTTTATGAATGACCTCATAGAGAAGAGGTTGGCGAGCATCGTGGAGAGGCCTTGGGCCAGGCAGCTCTGGGCTATGAAGCCCAGCTTCAGCTCCGCGAGGCAGATTGCGTCATCCCCCTCTTTCCAATTCCAGCTCGGGATGTTTAGCAGATGGGCCTGTGGAAACAAAAGCAGGTATGAGACTCGCTGTGGTGAGCGAGCGGGCAGTGGTGTAAGTCTTCTGTGGGGAATTCAGCTCTGTCCAGTGGCTCAGGGTCACTCCACTTTGCCCTTTCTTTGCCTGCACTTGATTCACCTGTTCTTAGTCCTCAGACTTCAGTCCCTTGGAAACAGCACCTCTGCACTGATCAAGCTCAAGTCCTTCCCTGGGCTTTGTCTTTTAGTCAAACAGAGCCCAGAAGGAATCTCCTCTTGTGACAAATCGATCAGCCAGTGCTACTAGGATGTCTGGCTGGGTTGTTCATAAATTGGCTCCTCAAATAGGCTGGGAGGCTGGCTGTCAGACACAGACATACTTGGTGTCTTCCTTACTCTTGCCTTTCCAGTGCCCAACATCAGTAGTTCTCTCATGCTTGAAGAATTTGTGACATGACAGGTCCCTGGCCCAACCCAGGTAAGGGGAGGCTGAAGAATCTGCATTCCTAACAAGTTCTAGGGATGTTGGCACTGATGATCTGAGGCTCCTGCAGACCACTGCCCTGTTAGTTTGTCAGGAATATCATAGCTGTTTTACAGACTCTCACAGATGGACTGATTCTATGCCACAGTTAGGAAATCCCTGAGACAAGGACAGAGGGGCTGTTGCTCCAATTATTTTTAAGTGGCAGGAAGAAGAGTATCAGAGATGATAGAATAAGAAACAAGACACAAAATGCTGGCCAGAGTTGGGAAAACGGGCAAGAAAAAAACAGCCAGAAAGGATTTCAAAGTCCTTAATATCAAGTATAGCATTTAGCTTCCAAAATATCAATTATAAATTCAAAATAAAGAGACTTAACTTGGCAGCAGACATAAGAGGGGGAAAAAGCAAGCAAAATCTAACAAAATAGAATTTAAAAACAAATCAAAACACTCCACATCAACAGCAGAAAACCAAAGTCAGGGGGGGGGGGAAGCAAAGTCCAAGTGTGGGATGAAGAAGACCCCAAACAGAGGCCGACTGTGTGACACACCACAGAGAAAGCCAATGTTGTCTGGCTGCAAATGTTCCCCAGATCAAGGGAAATAAACTAGTCAGGATGGTTCCAGGGTATGTGATTCACATTTAACAGTCGGATTTAAAGAGGGAAAATGATAAGTTGAGTAACTCCCAGAGAGAAATGACAAGCAAAGCTGAGGGTTCTGGAGAACGTCTTTGGAGAAGCAGTAAAGTGAGCCAGCCATGTTTGGACTGAAGAAGGGGGGGTCTCCACAGAGGAGGGTATGTGAATGGCTCAGGTGTCCCCATGTCATAGAGGGATTAAGCTTGTCCTGCCTCGTCCTACAGGCCAGAATTCAAACTGACTGCTGAATATTATAAGAAATCAGCCTTTTGGCTTGTTATGTGAAGGCCCTTTCTAAGAATGTAATTTGTTTAATAAATGGAGGTGGTGTCTCCAAAAACACAAAATCTTTGCCTCTAAAGGTCAGTATTCCTCCAAGTCTCTCCACAAAATGAACTGTGCTTTGAATGGGAGGTTGAATCTGAGCCTTAGTGCAATAGTGGGTTACATGTTTCTAAGCCACAATAGTTCCAAGTTTATCAGCCACCCCATGAGAGAAAGATAGGGTTACTAGGAGCCAGGATCAGCTCTCCGGCCGTGGCTTTGATTGGGGGCTTGAAGCAGCTCAAATGAGATAGCCCTCCAGTTCTCTTCTAATACTAAGATTCTATTGCCCTGAAATAAACCCATTACTTCTCTCCAGGTCTCAAGAAAGAATCAGAAGAGTGTTCTCCTGTCTTTCAAGATAATTTACAGTAGATACATTAGCAGGAAATGGAAAATTCCATTGTGCAAACAAAGCCAGAGTCCAGTAGCTCGATGTTCTGCTTTCAAAAATAACACTTTAGTGAAATTTCTTCTTGGAAAAACCCATTTCTGTGAAAATCTTAGGGCTGCTAACCCAGAAGTGTTTACTCTTGGCAAAGAAAATTCCTGGGAGCATGCTTCACACCCCTCAACGTGCAGGCCACAGCGACAGTCATTTCCATTAACTCGAGGATTAGTGAACCTTCCATCCTGTGCTTAATTCCACACTCTCCACCCTTTATCCTACTTCTCTCCCCACTCTTTACTGACTTAAGAAAGCTATTTCCCCTCTTAATTACCTGGAAGTCTAGGAGCTAAATATCATTTGCATTAATATCACAAGAAGAGAAAATGAACCCAAGTAATGAACAAGTAAATCACCTTGAAAGACACACTACACACCTCCACAGTACCTTTATCCCAATCAATCAACAATTCCCTGTGCCATTAGGCTATGAAGCAATGGGTCCAGGCCTTAAGTCAGTGGGCAGATAATGTGCACATACTCATTTGCTATTAACTAATAAAAGCAATAGAACCAAGTTTGTGTCAGTGGCACCACTAGGCATTTTCAGCAATGTGCTTTGGAGAATTACACTACATTTCTCTCCCATTCCTCAAGTAGTTGGAGTTCATTAGATATAGTTTACACATTATTACACATTGCTCAGGCCTCCTTCTTGGCTCTCATATTTTCACCAGTGACAATGTGGGAAGATGTGGGCTTCTTCCATTTAGAGTCTACTGGGAAACGGAAGGACTCATCCACAGCTAAATCATCTGCAGCGATAATTGTCCAAGATGCCATAAAACATCCTGTTGTTGAAGAGTCTCCAGCCACTGACAACCACACGCCTGCAGCACCTTTCTTCACATTCAAAGATGGTCACACCGAGAGTCACTGGAATCTGTTGTCATTGTTGGGTGTTGCCAAGTTCATCCTGATTGACCCACAGGGTTTTCCATCTTGCCCAAAACAGACTGCCTGGCTCTCTTTCTTCCAGAGTTGCTGGGTGAATTTGAACCATCAAACATCAAACAGTCACTACTTGTTGTTGCTGTTGTTGTTATACTCAGGTGCTGTCAAGTTGAATAGGAGCCATAGTGACCCTATGAACAACAGATCCGAACCCTGTCCTCTCCTGTGCCATCCTCACACTTTCTGACATATTAGAGCTCACTGCAGTAATCACCACGTCAATCCACCTAGTCGAAAGTCTTCCTCTCCCTTTCCAAGCATCACCTCCTTCTTGAAGGAGTAACCCCTCCTACCAACATACCCAAAGTATGGGAGGTGAAGCCTCATCTTCTTTTCCTCCAAAGAGCACTCAGGCTTCACTTTCTCCAAGATATATTTGTTTTCTGGTTGTCGATGAGATATTCAGTGCTCTCCTCCAACACCATAACTCAAAGGCATTAATTCTTCTTCTGTTATCTCTATTCTCTCCAGCTCTCAGATGCATAGCAAATGACCAGAAAGACCATGGCCTAAATCAGACTCACCTTAGTCCTCAAACTGACAGCATTACTCCTCAATAATCTGAAGAAGTCCCTAACTGCAGACTTTCCCAGTGCAATCAATCTCTTGATTACCTGACTGCTGGTACCAAGGCTGTTAATTTTGGGTCCAAGTAAGATGATGCTATTGACAGTTTCAATCTTTTCTCTATCTATAATCATGTTGTCTATCAGTCCAGTGGTAAAAATCTTTGGTTTTTTTGACATTTAGATGCAATCCATACTGAAGGCTGTATTCTTTGATCCTCTGCAACAAGTGCTTCAAGTTCTCCTCACTTTTAGCAAGCAAGGTTGTGTCACCTGCATAACAGGTTATTGATGAGGCTCCCTCTGAGCTTGATGCCACATTCCTCCTCTTCACTGAGTCCAGCTTCTCAAATAACTTGCTCAACATATAGACTGACTAGATATGGAGATAGAATACAGCCCTGACACACTCCCTTGCTAATTTTAAACCATGTAGTGTTCCCTTGCTCTGTTTGCACAATAGCCTCCTGGGATTTCATTCTTCTGGGATTCTCTGGGAGTCCCATTCTTCTCAATGTTAGCCATAACTTGTTATGATCTACACTGCTTGTCTGAAGCAGTTGGATTCTGGACAGTCAATCATAACTGCCCTTTAGCAGCCAAATATTTCACCGTTGTGCCACTGGCTGCTGATACTTTTTTAAAAAAGAAAAAGAAATCAGCAGTTCTTCTATAATGCTGGTTCTGCAAAAGCGCAGTTTGATTCGAAGTGCTGTTGCTCTGTTTATAGAGGAGGGAATAATTGGCATTCCTCTCTATTTGCTGGCTGCCAAGTGACCATGATTGGCGCCCACCAGAGCTGATCTGTCTGTGGCAGAGTTTAGATCCCATGGTCTGAAGTCACACTGGGATGCTAAAATGCACAGATGGTCAAATGAGGACTAAATGAGATAATGGATGTCGAAGCGCTTTAGAAACCATAAAATATGACACAAATGTCTATAATTATTAAGATGACAAATTCAGAGCCAATTTTATAGGGAAGGAAAGTAGGCAGCTTCTCGATACCCCTTAAGGCCCCAGAACATACCATTATCCCATCAGAGGGGATTGGAACGCTTTTCATTTTAGGCCCAATAATCCAACTATGGAATCTATTTTTTGGAATATAGTCACAGTAACTTAACTTTACATGTACACAGATTCTTTCCTGAAGGGAAGTTTTAATAGGTGGAAGTCTCTGGCACCTAGTTGTGAGTGAAAAGAAAGTGTCAGGAGAGGAAGGAAAATATTAAAAATGGAAAATGTTGATAAGATGAGAGCATCTTATAAAACAGCGTAGCACTGTGAAGCAGAATGAACGGTCTCCACTGGATTCCTACTGGAAGTGAGATGTCGAGCAACGAACACGGTTCTTTCTGGTTTTCTCCAGAGGATGATACATGCCCTTTTCTTTCACCCAATGGATGACAGAGAAAATTCCCCTTGTTCTGGTTAGATGCCATCAAGTCAACTCTGACGCATCAAGTCAGTGTCACCAAATATTGCCTGCTCTGTGCCACCTTCAGGATGGCTGGTAAGTACCCTGATTGATACCCACTGTTACGGTAATGTGTAACTACCCCTAATTGATGGCTTCCCTCATTTTCTCCAGTCCTCCACTTTACCAAACATAATATACTTTCCTAGTTATTAGTATTTTATCATAATATGTCCAAAGCAAGCAACATAGAGTTTTACCATCTTCAACTTCTAAGGAACATTCTGGCTACTTGTCTTATATGAGAGATTCGTTCATTCTTTTGTATATATTAATATAATATTAATATTCTTCCCCAAAATTGATGCAAATTGTTTGTATTATTTCCTCTTCTGTCTTTCTTTTTTATTATCCAGCCCATTCATTGTCCAAGCCAAACGACTGTAACTTATTACAGGGGAAAGATTTCCACAAGTGACTTTATCTAACCCCAAAACCTAAAGATCGAGATTGTACCAAGGACAGGAGCAAGGGTCTGCATCATTGCAATGTAGGGTTTTGTAAAAGTCATTCAGGTTGACATGGACATGGTGGTTCTGCCCAAGTACAGCCTGCATTCTAGGTCAGTTCACTTGCTTAGAGTTTGGGAAGAATCACAGACCTAGAATCTTCCTGAGTCTCTTGAAGATGTTGAGATGTTGCATCAGCATTGACTACAAGGGAGAAAAGGAACTGGTATTCCTTTCTAAACATCACAGCATTAATTCTCCTATTCAGTCTAAAGTTAGCTAAGCACTGAAACAGCGTAAAGCACTCCAACACCAAACAGGATTCAAATCATAAATGGAAGGAGAATGTATTGCCTCAAGAGAGCTGTCCCCAGCCACAGCTTTGCTATTTAAGTCCACTTCCACCTACAGTGATTTCCATCAAAAAAGCTTCTTCAGATTGAACCTTAGGGTTACCAAAACCGTCACTTTATCTTTTCAGCATCGTTGGGTTTTCCAAAGATAAACAGGTAACTGTGACCTTGGGTGCCCACCACCAAGCCCACTGGCTGGAGAGCACCACACGCCGCAGGGAAGCCACCTGCTGAGGGTGGAGTAATGGTGGCGGTGGGCAGCCACTCCAAGTGGTAGGCCAGTTACTGACAGCAGGTCCCACTCAGTGATGGCCTCCCCACAGCAAAATGGGCCAGTATGTGCCAGCAATCAAGAAATAATGGCATGAGGTTGGTGCATTTGGCAGAACAGAGGGTCTTCTCTGGGTCACCTGACTGCCTATTTTGTAGGGAATATGGCCCATAAGCTGGGGCACACTGTCACTCATGACCCAACTGGGAGTTATTTAGTTCACGCAGTACACCTGGCCCCAGGTACTGAGCTGTCTCCAGTTTCTGAGTCTCATTAAGAAGACAACCAGCTCCACTTCTGGCTGGAAAAGGTGCCACCTTCCCTCCTCCAAAGCTGTCTGTCCGGGAATGAACTGACTATGCTGCCTGGAGGAGGCTGAACTCTAGTTTACAGAGAAGCCATTCACAAACCAAATGACGTGGACTCAGATACTGGTCTTCTTTCCAATCCTACAACTGTTAGCTATAACAGCAGAAAAATTCCTATTTAAACACTCTAGATCTCCTACTTTCCCCCTAAATTCAACAGGGCAGATCCTCACTTGAATCTTAGAACAGAGTTTCGCATTCTCCATCCCAGGTATATCACCTGGCCTCAGACAAAGACATCACCATGCTTGCTTAGGGTACTTTCTCCAGCTCAATAGATCCTTCCAAGTAAATAAACAGGGTGTCTCCTTCACTTCCACCCCTCAGAGTATTAGGGACAGTAAGGGTCACATAGTAGATATTTATCAGTGTTGATAGAAGTAGCGACTAACCACAAAAATATGGAAATGATGCTGGCAAAACTGGACTGCTACCTGCAGAAAGTTGATACGGGATCCACATCTCTCACCATACACAAAAATAAACTCAAGTGGATTAGAGACCTTGGAACAAAGCCCAAAAGCCTAAAGCTCATAAGAGACAAACTGAGATGATGCTTAGAAGGCCTAGTCTACAGTATAAAGAGACTGCCAAATACAGCCAAAAATGTACAGTCTGAAGAGGATCAAACTGATGAATGGGACCTTGTAACAATTAAATCTTTGTGCTCATCAAAAACTTTTTCCAACAGGGTGAAAAGAAAACCTGCCGACTGAGAGCAAGTATTTGGCAGTACCATCTCAGACAAGGGTCTCATAATGAAAGTTTATAGACTACTACAGGGCCTCCAGAAGAAAAGGACTGATAATCCAATTACAAAATGGGCAAAAGACATGGAAAGAATTTTCACAGAGAAGAGTATGTGGATGGCCAACAGACAAATGAAGAAATGCTCCAAATCAGTGGCAATAAGAGAGATGCAAATCAAAACCACAATGAGATACTTCTATTCCCAGTAGTAGTGGCAAAGTTTAGCAGGGCATCAAGTAATAAATGTTGGAGAGGATGTGACAAGATAAGAACTAGTATACATTGTTGGTGGGATTGTAAAATGATACAACTACTCTGGAAGACAGTTTGGCACTTCCTCAAAAAGCTGAACAAAGAAATTCCATATGACCCAGCTATTCAACTGTTGGGATACACTTTGAGAAAATGAGAACTGAGGCACAGATAGAGACTTGTACACCAATGTTCACAGCAGCATTGTTCACTATAGCAAGAACATGGAAACAGCCCAAATGCCCAACCACAATGGAATGGATTGAGAAATTATGGTACATTCACACAATGGAATACTATGCAGCACACAGGAGCAATGATTTTGTAAATCACTACCTAACATGGGAGGGGCTGGAGAGTTTTATGCTATGTAAACTAAGTCTCATAAAGACAAACACTGTACGGGACCATTACTGTAGACCATGTACGAGGATCCAAGGAGGTGGGGGTTAAACATAGGGTCACACAATTTGATGGGTGGAGAGAGGGATTGGTAAAGGAAAGGAGAAAGGTCGGGCATGAAAGACAATGCATATGAGCTTTATGAACTTTGTATGTAGACAGCATAAAAAAAGTTTACAAAAAGGAAATGGTAGCAATTAGTTGGGATGGAACCTAAGAACACATCCATGATTCTGAAACTAAGGCTCCAACAAGAGCTTCCTGAATGGAAGAACCAGGACTTTCTGCCCATTGCCCAAATGAAACTGGGCATCTGGATTGCAGAAATGCACAAGGGAGCTTACCACCCACTCTACCTCTGTATCCAGGCTTCTGAGTTGCAGGGGCGTGTATTCCTGTGCAGGAGTGTGCACTTGAAGGTGCATGTGTGTGGGATGGTGGGCTATTTCTGTGTGTGCGTGTGTTCGTCTGGTGATGAGGAAACCGGCCCACATATGCACCTTGAGGCTGGGGGCAGGCTTTCCCTGTCTTACCTTGTTGTGATACTGCAGCATCTGAGTGATGATTCGGATCTTCGGGTGGTAGTTCTTTATGGAGATTACTCTGGAAAAAGAAAGAAACAAAGCTGGGGTGAGGCCTGACTTACCCAAGAGTTCTCGGAAAGGAAGACTAATATGATGACTTCCCAACAGGGCGGGGCCAGCAAGCAAGGGGGTCATCAGAAGAGAGTTGCAGGTATGAAGGCATGAAGCCAAGTTCAACTGTACTTCCACTTCCCTATTCCCTACTTACTGGAAAGGAAATGACAAAAACAGCTAGAGGTTCTGTGTGGGGCATAAAATAAAGGAAGGGTCTCCATAATGGTTGTACGTGTATATATGTGTGTGTGAATATGTACACGGGTCAGGGGCTGGACTTTAGGAGCAGAAGTCGTATGTTTATTGTTTATGTGACTGTTGTTTGAGTCAATTAAGGCTCCTGGTGACCTTATCAGCAATGGATCTGAACCTTACTCAATACTGTGTCATCCTCATCATCTCTGATATACCTGTGCCCAGTGCAGCAGTCGCTGTCAATCTAGCTTGTTGAGGGTCTCCTTCTCTTTCTACCGTTACCAATGCATGTCCTTTTCCAAGAACCAGGCCCTCCTAACGACATTTGCTGAAATTTTCGAGCTCTCTAGTTTTCCAATCTCTCATGCTCTCAGGACAAGCCTAGAAACAACCTACTCTGGAGTCAAATTCTCCACACTAACACTTTGAAAAGACAAATAAGCAACATGATAAATTAGTGTCACTGTCACACACACACACACACGGCTATTCTAATAAGATCATTAATAATGATCTTATAATAATAATAATTATAATGCTCTTTGGATGAGACCAACTATTCAACTTCAATAGCAAATAGCATCTGGTGAGAGATCAAGGCCAAGGCCAAGGTCTGGTGGAATACCTCTCCCATCTCCATACCTCCTTTTTAAACTGCCCGAATAAGGGTAGCCTGCCCCACCCTGCCTCTATTCCAAATCCCATCATTGCAGAAAGGATGGGATGGAAACACGTGGGCCTGGGCCCTGGTATTACACTAATGAACCAGGTGACCTTCAGGAAATTCCTGGCCTCTCTGTGCCTGTTTCCTCATCTGCACATTGAGGACAGAAGTACCTGTTTTATTTACTTCACAGGCTTGGTATGAGCAGCAAATGGGAGACCAGATGTGAAAATGCTTTGAAATCATTAAAACCTCTCTGCACATGTAAGTGATGGTTTTTCTCATTACCGACTCCGTCAGAGGTGACATTGTGCATTTCCTTCTGTGACAAGAAAGGCTAAAGAATGGAATTCCACGGAAAAGCCCACCCTCAGCCTCAGCAGAGGTGCAAGTACATTTATTATGATCACCCCACAAACTTACACATAGATGTGGTCTCTGAGGCCTCCCCACCCTCTCTGTGCAAAGATGAGGAAGGGGAAAAGTGAAGGAAACAGATCTGTCACAAAGAGTGTAACATGTGAATCTGGAAAATGGATGGCTCAGAGGCCTCTGCCTACATCAATTCACCCTGGGCTTCTGCACTTGAAGGATTTCATTTTATTTTTGAAGAAGTATTGTGTTGGTACCGGCCTATAACTCAAGGACTGTGGGCTTCTGTCGCCCTCAGAATTCTGTGCACAACAGCAGCCAATTCTCTGCATTCCCTCATTTCAAATGGATCTTTGACATTTTCATTTCAAAAGGGGCAGATTGGTCTCATTAAACTAAAGAGAAAGGAAGATTACATAAATAAGAGGAAGACAGAGCCAATTTTTAACCCTGAGTTTCCCAGGCCCCTTTTTGCTCCCAGGACCTTAGTTCTGGTTCTGGTTAATGAATGACTTAATTACACATCGGATGCTACCTTTTCTTGAATTTTGCTTTTTCAGCCTTGGTGTTAGGCCAATTATCCTTGCATCTAAGTCTTTACATCAATGTTTCAGAGTGTCAAGTTTCAAATAAAATATTGTGATTTAAAGAAAAGTCAACTTTTAAAATGTGCCCAATGTAAAAAACTGTCCCTTTGGGGAAAGCAGAGCCAGTCCCAAACCTCTTCGCTGTCTAAAATTTTTAAGATTCATCTTCTTTAGGTTTTTAATTTGAAAATCTGAAGATAAATAACTTGGTTGCATGCAGGCTAGGTTTCTGTCATTTCCTTTGGCTGGGGGAGGGCAGATTTTTCAGGACTCTAGGATGGAAACTCTAGTTCAAAGAAAGTGCAAATGACCCCTTCCCCCAAGTTTAAATGGTGGTGACACTCTCGAGCTGTGACCACTTAGGCACTGTATGGGGACACGGATGCCTGGAGAGGCACAGGTGTGAAGCCAGGCCCCCCCCCCGCTGCACAGGCTTTCAGCAGCCTGCCAGGCCCAGGACTTAAGAAAGCTCATGCTTCAGTGCCCTAAAATGACTGTCTCAGTGTTGCAGTGACCATGTGCTAAGTGAAGGGCACTCTGGACCTACTAGCTGCTTGTTCTGTGGTGGTCTGCTTCTGCCAAGATTTACACTGTTATTAAACAGGACTGATAAGGGGGTTAGGAGGAAATGAAGAAAAGGGATAAATAAGGAACACTGCATTGGAAGAGATGAAGGAAAGAACTGTTTAAAAGGAATATACAATTAGGCATTATTTGTATGACAACAGTCCAGAATAAGAGCTGCATAGCAAAGTGAAAAGTGTAGGGCGAGGAAATTGTGCAACCATGAATGAATGAAAATCCAAGTTTTCTGTAAACTTTCATCAAAATCACAATTAATAAAAGGGGGGAAGAGATGTCCAGTTTTGTAAGCTGCCTGTTGCAATGGTCCTCTGCCCGGCAGGGTTCCTGTGAGTCACAGAGAACTCGAGGCCAGTGTGCTTTGCTTACAGTGAAGCAGACTGTTACAGAAGAGCAAGTGGAACGGGAACGATTCAGCCAGATGTTGCCTGGACCAGATGCTGCTGGGCGTGCCTGCTCATCTGGAACATGAGGGGGGAATTTCCCCACTCGTTGACAGAAAACAATCTCGGGCCACTTGAGGCCCCTGACGAAAAGCAAAGACAAAGGTGATGCCAGCACTGTAATGATTCCAAGGCCACTTGCAGCTCAGGTACATTCCCAGGACACAGTAACTAAGCTGCAGGGATCAAGACTCTGTGTCTAAACAAAAGAGTGGCTGTTCTCAATTAGGGAAGAGTTCCTGGGAATACAAGAGGAGTGGGATGCCTTCTCACGGGCCATCTCCTCTGCAGAACACGCTCTTTATTAGGACCGTCACGGACTTTATCTACCTGGAGCGAAATACCTTAACTCTGGTAATTCCATAGCCACAAGATATCTGAAATGTGGGCCAATAAGCAGAACAAAAAATCATTTTCTTACAAAGTGAGGGGGAAAATAATATGCTAGAACTGGAGTTAAAGTGCAAGTTGGACCTAACCCATACTCAAGAAAGGCCCAGGATTCCCAAAGAGTACCTCCACCAAAGACATTCTGTATAAATAGTTGTTGTTGTTGTTGTTAGGTGTTGTTGAGTAATTATGACCCACAGCAACCCTGAATTGAGTACAACAGACAGCAACACTATGGTCCACATCCACAGCTGCTGAGTAGAGTCCGACTCAGCCACCCTCTGAGGTTCTAAATATTCATGGGAGTTCGCCGTCTACATGGCTCCATTGGAGCACCTCCTAGATTCGAACTGTCAACCTTTTGTTTAGCAGTTGGATACATTACGAACTGCCTCACCAGGGGCTACTTAGGTTTGAGAAAGTCTCTGCAGAACATTGTACCTGAGATTCATATTTTTGTTGTGTGACATTAAGTTGGAACCGACCCATAGCTGACTTTCAGTGGGTTTTAGTCAGACGGGAGCAAACTCCCCTTCTTTCTC
Organism: Elephantulus edwardii; assembly: GCF_000299155.1. Lineage (NCBI taxonomy): Eukaryota > Metazoa > Chordata > Mammalia > Macroscelidea > Macroscelididae > Elephantulus > Elephantulus edwardii. The sequence goes on along the minus strand of NW_006399808.1, from coordinate 4,572,730 downwards.
CCCTGGAGCAGCTGGTGGATTTGAACTGTGTGCCTTTGGGATTGTAGCTCAGTTCCTTGCCACTAGGCCACCAGAGCTCCCTAGATATTCATATTACTATTGAGGGGAAAAAAAGAAAGAAAGAAAAGCACAGAGAAGAAACAGGATCCCTGGTGGCATGATGGTTAGAGCACTCAAAACGTAAAACCTCATCATAATGTTCATGGTTTGGAACCACCCACTACCCCATGGGAGAAAGATGCCCCAGGCTGCTTGCATGAACACTACTTCCTTGAAAACACTGTAAGGTGGTTCTGCTTTGTGCTCCAAGGCTGCTATGAATTGAAATCTAGTCTACAGGAGTACACTTCTTTGAAATAAGCTTACTGGTCAATAACATCCTTTTGGGGATAGGTACTAATCAAAGACAGCTGCCACATTTGGAAAAGCTCTATCTAACCCAGTGTCTCTACATGGGCAGAAGCAACATTGTGGGCCAGATAAATCTGTCACTGGGAAATATCCTGTGCATTGTGGGGCATTCAGCAGCATCCAAACCACTCACTACTCACTAGATCTTAGTAGCCACTCCTGCCCCCTATTGTGGCAACAACAGAAAAAGTCCCTAGATGTGGCCAAATATCCCAGAGTGGAGGGCAAACTGCTCCTAGACTTGATCTGACAGGTGCACTCTCTCTCAGGGAACATGGTACTGGACCTCCCCTGTCTTCCCTTTTCAATTAGTCCCAAGGAATCCCAGACTCCATACCAGCTGTAAAGGGGAGCTTCCTGTTAACAGTGCCCTGGGCCAATTACCTCTCACCCACCATAGGCTCAGTGGCCCTGGGCTTACACAGGTGGAGCGGTAAAATCGCTTAAGAGGAAAGAAGGTCCCTCTCAAGCAGAGCTGGCCGTCTGTAGAAGACCCAAAGAGGAGTGAGTGGATGGCAGAGAGTCCCAGCCCCAGGCCCTCCTTAGCCTCCCAGGATTACCTCATGATGTTGGAGGCATCTTCCGCATCCGGGTCAGCGCAGTACTTATTGGCAAGGATTAGGCACGCATCTGCTGACTCTATCTAAGACACAAAAGGAGGATCACAAAACACAAACATGAACACTTGGCTGCACTCGGCTGACACGTGGAAGGCACGTGGTGCCAGTCACTCTCTGTTGACGGTTCGTAGAGAACCTGGCTCTTCGCAATGGGAAAAGAAAAAAATAATTCTGAGAGATTATAGGGGTTTTTTAATGAAAAACATACAGAGAAAATTCTTGTTATGGTATAAACACTTCATCTTGTTGCTCCTGGCGGGCACAATATGTACCTTGGTAATTACACTGTTCATCTGGCATCGTTACTTACACGGAGGCTTCTAAATTTCTTTAAAAAACAATTAATTAAGATCTTCAGTTCCATCCCTTCTGTTTCCCTACAGCCTGCACCATCACCGTCATTTGCCTAGTTGAGAGATGGAGGCAGGGAAGCTAACAAGTTACTTGTTATCTGGATAGAAGAGTCAGTTAAGAAGGTAACTGAGCTATTAGAGAGTCAGAAAGTTAGTCTGTCAAAGTCTCTCCTTTAACTCTTTTCACATCTTCATTGTCTGTGGAATAAGACTGAGCCAGATAGTAGCTCCATATTCAACGATTATTCATATAGTCAAAGGATCACTGAATATGTGGGCGAAATGTTACAGGTGACCACAAAGTACATTCTACTGACTTATGTCAAATATGACTCAAAGCAAAACCATCATCAAAAAGGTTGATTGCTACTCATGCTGACCGCAGGTGACAAAGCGGGCTGCCCCATGGGGTTTTCTCGGCTGCAATTCTCGGACCTTCCGCTTGCAGGATATCTGGGTGCATTCCAACTACAGCGTGCAGGCAGCCACTGCACTCAAGCCTCTATGCCATCAAAGCTCCTTTTAAGTTCATGCTAAAAGAGCCTTCGCAGGAATCGTGATTTTGATAATGCTAATAACTGCTTGCGTTCAAATTAGGCCTGTGAACAATAGCGCATGCCCTCATAAGATTCCGCATAAGCCATAGCCTAGATAGTGCTTTGGTAATATTAACATTACTTAGACTATAGGAGCGGAAGAAACCGCCTGCTCAATCAGTGATCTCTCCTCTGTGGTATCTGGTGCTTAACAGACCATCTCTGCCTTTGGTGGTGGTGATGGGGACACAGTTTCCTGACTATCAAAAATTATTCCTAGTTTTCCTTACTAATCCAAACTTCTTGGCCTAGTCATAACACCAGATAGATTATTTACGGAATTATATGTTGTTGTTGTTGTTGTTGTTGTTGGGTGCCATCAAGTCAACTAAGAGTTGTGGTGACTCTGAACAGATCTGAACCTCGCCTTACCCTGCACCAGCCATCACCATCTCTGAATGCTAGAGTCCAACGTTACAGGCACCCGTCAATCCATCTCATTAAGGGTCTTTCATCATGACTCAATGAGTTTAAACCCTACTGAGTTCAAAGTATTTTTTTAGTTCAAAGTATTAATGCACATCCACTGCCAGGAAAATATTGAATGTGCTTCTAAAACCCGTATCAAACAAGTCGATTAACAGATGCTGCTCTGTTGTCCCCCTTTGCATCGTAAGCCTCAAATGCACTTTACTAGGAGATTTTGACTTGGAATTCTAGAGAGGAAGGTTTGTGCCAGTAACCAAATACTATCAGTTACATTTTTGAACACAGAATATTTTGTGGGGACAAAAGGAAGCTCAGAAATGTTATGGCCTATTAAAAATTTATCTTATACTTTACTCTTAATGTTCCTAACACATGTAAATAATAAATGCCCAAGCTTTGTTAAGTCTAATTTAAAATTTAAGAAGGTACTTATTTGATTATGTTGTGTTTGAGAGTACAGAACGTGTACGGCTGGCCCACTTTCTTTAGGAGTGGTGAATAGTAAGGAAAACAAAATAATGCCACAGTTAGTCCAGGGAGTCCACGGGTGCTACAAATGACTAAGGTGCTGACTGCTAACAGAACGTTTCAAAGTTTAAGTCCATCTGAAGTTCCCCAGAAGAAAGATCTGGTGATCTAGTTCTGAAAAATCAGCCATAGTAAGTCCTATGGAGCAACTTCCTACTCTTCTACACACGCAGCTTCTATGGGGTTGAAGGTGACTCCCAAGCAGGTGGTGAGCTGGTTGTGTCTAGTCCAAGTGTGGCATGTTTACAGGACCCTAGCTCGGGGGCCCAGCAAAATGAAGTCCTGGGGCTGGGCGAGGATGACAATGGTATCTGCTGTATGCCATCAGGGATACGGGAGGTGCCAGCCCACTTTGCAGGGATGGCCCCTCAGTACTGAGTCAGAACCCCATATCCCCAAAGGAAGTAAAAGCAGAAGCCACCTGCTTTTTCTTACCTTGACTCTCGCAAGATCATGTGGATTGAGGACTGAACCCTGATAAAATTCCACCTGAGTAAAGTGTCGTTTGAAGAGAGCTTCGAGCTCCAGGTTTGGGGAAATGCTGAACAAGGAGAGAAGAAGCCACCGTTAAGAATGGACTTGGGCAGTCCTGCCTCCAGAGCCTCCCTCTCTTAACTCCCACAGTGGGAGGCCTCCAAACAGCCCTCCTTTCTCACCATAAATATAAGGCTGACACTTAAGAGAAAGAAAGCCAATGGCAAATGAATGAAACAAACAAACAAACAAACCAGTATTCAGGCAAAAGCCAGAGGCTCACAGACTTTACAAATTCTGTTGCCTGCGAAAAATGTTTTTTACTTAGTTGTGGATGGAAGCTTTACAAGGATAAAGGATTAACTGAGGCCATGGCACCAGTGACTGACTGTACAGAGCCTTCCTTCCGTTGCCTCCACCATAAATACCCTTCCGCGGCTTCTCCTCACTGACTTCCCATCTCCCAGGGCCTGATCCTCATCCGAGAGAACACAACCAGGGTACCTCACTGTATGCCAGTCTTGTATATACATGATCTACACACCTGCCACACCATGCATGTCGACTCGTACGACTTTACAAGATTCCCAGTGAAAGTACTGACCTCTCTTTTCATTTGTTAAGTCTGCAGAAATGAAAGCCATCTGCTCTGTAATACATTACTCTGCTTGGAACCTGGTGGTGCAGTGGTTAAGACTTTTGGCTGCTAAGAAAGGTCACTGGTTCAAACCTCCCAGCCACTCCACTGGAGAGAGATAGGGGAGTGGACTTGCATAAAGGGTTCCAGCCTCGGAAACCCTTGGGGATTTTCTTCACTGTTCTACATGGTCACTGTGTGCTGGAAACAACTCAACAGTAACACGGGGTTTGGGCTCTTGTTTTTAATGTGCCAAGTGCCAAGTCTACACTTACCTAGCACTTACTACACATTTAATAATAATATATTAACATTTTCAAGTTTTCACTATGTGACAAAAGCTGCTCGAAGCACCTGACAAATGTTGTTGTTGTTGTTATTGTTGTTGTTGTTATGAGCCGTCGAGTCGCTTGCGACTCATAGTGACCCTATGTACAACAGCCCTAAACTCCGCTCTGTCCTGTGCCAATCGCACTGTCTCTGAAACTCCCATCCCAATTATCCCAGTCACTGAATCAATCCACCTCATAGAGGGCCTTCCTCTCCTGCGCTGTCCCTCCACCCTCCCAAGCATGATATCTGTTGTACATAGGGTTTTCAGAGGCCTGCTATTTCAGAAGTGGATGGCCAATCCTTCCTCCTAGTCTGTCTTAATGTGAATGTTCAGATTTAGAGAAGTATCAGACAGACCAGCAAGTTAAAGGTATATCCCTTATTGCGGAGTTAACTATTTAAATCTTAACACAATCCTACAGCAAGGTATGTGACTAGCCTACAGCTTTGAGTGGTTAATTAGTGGGACGTCTGCTATGAATCTGACATTGATAGATGCTGGGGACACAAAGGTGAGTCCCAGCAACTGAACCATGAACACCTAGCTTGTTTACACAGAAGAAGGGGAGGCGAGAGAAGCAGCTGCCCATGTGAAGCGGCCAGTTTCCCAGGGTTCATTCCAAGTCCCACAAGTCCATCAAGGTGCCTACAGCAAAGCAGCACTGCTCTTCCCCTAGCACTGGGGCTCTGAGTGATTCTGACATTTCATTAAACTTACTTCCACACTCTTTATCTAACGCAGCATGTTACACTCTCCCCCAGTTGCTGTGCAGGCACTCATCTTGAATTTCCACCCAATTCACAGATGGGCAGAATCCACATGCTATCTTTCTCTTGAACTTTCGAGAATGTTCTTCAGAGGATCGGCCCTATAGTTGGCAGGCATTGGCAACATACTGCCTGGCCCTGGTGGGCACTTCATTCTAACATAGCCTGGTCTATCTCTCCAGAGTCTGAAGAAGTCAGCACTGCGAAGAAATCAGCTGGTTCTCAACCACAAGGATGAGTCAGAAGTATGGCAGCAAACTCTGGAGAACATAGGTTAGAAGGAATGGGTGCACAGGAAGCCTAGATCCAAGCCAACCCCAAAATTCTATTGCCTCAGTGCACTCCTTCACCTCATTCTCACAACAGCTCTATCAGTTAGCAACCATTAGTATCGACCCATTTTACAGATGTGCACGCTGAATGTTAAATAGATCATGCAACCTGTTTAAAAGAAACAGGATTCAGATGGAACGATCTGAGTCCAGGGCTTGTATTTTTCCTCCTTTGGCTGACAGAATGAGAGCCAGTGTGTACAGTGACAGGCAGAGCACCCCATGCTGGAGGTTTCTAGAAAGAGCAGCTGCTGTAGTTATAATCTTACACTCTAGTCCTTCTTAGAGGTGTGTCTGGCATGGTCGGTATCTGACATCCCCAAGTTGTTCAGCCCACATCCCCAGTCATCTCATGTCCAGAAGCTGTGGATACACCTGGACCATAGACCTAGGCTGCTGAGGGGACAGTGATGACATGTATAATCCACAAAAGACCCCACCATTATTTCTCCCAGAGACTCGGTCCCAGGACTGTCTCCCCACAGGCAAGCTCTGCCCAAAGGGGATCTAGTGACTGCCTTTCTTTCTACTGGTTCTGAGTTCCCCTTCCTAACAAAGCCAGCAGGGAGGCTGGTTTAATCAACCATCCCCATCCATCACCCTCCCTCCTGTGGACACTCAGGGAGCCCCTGGTATGATGCAAGGCTGAGTTGAGATTTTGTAAGCAGCAGGAGCCTCTTACTTGTGAAGAAAGACAATCTCCACATTGACATCGTCCCGGTCTTTGTGCAGGAAGTCCTTCAGGAAGTTGGAGACACTCTCCAGAGTGATGTGTCCACAGACTACAATGTGCCTGCATGGGAGAGAACAGTCAAACCAGCTGTCCAGCGCTGTCCTGGTGCCCACCCACTAGTAAGGCAGGAGGCACGCAGCCGCTGCAGGGGAGACATCCCCCACCTCCGGTGGCCTCCATTCCACCCAACTCCCACCCCCAGAGAGTGCGAGACAAAGCAGAGGGGCCAGCAGGTTCTTAGAGACTCCGAGACAGAAAGGGCATATGGCTCCTCACCTGAGGCTGCACAAAATCCTATTAAAAGCCAGCCGTTTGGCCAAGTGGTTTTATGCATTTAACAATAAGTGACATTATGCTTGTGCTTAAATGCTGCATTATCAAGCCCCTTGCAGATTCATATCTCTCCCTTCCTGCCCACAGAGTGTCCTCCTGGGAGATTTACTGTATGAGTCTTGGTTTATGACATAGAGCTTATCAGGTAATGAGATAACAAATCTTGCTGAACCGATGATTTTGTGTGTAAGAAAGTGGACTTTTATCAGGGTGGCTAATGTACGGCTTGACACGTTATAGGCTCGGCTGGCCATAAGCAGTAAAAAGGAAATTTTGCATTTTTCCGCCATAACTCCTCCGACAACGGGGCCATGGAATGCTTTCCAGTAAGTGAGCATCACTCAGGGCTAAATGGAGATGGGATGCCCATGGAATCGGAGATCTCGATGCGGGTTGTGCATCTCCAGAAGGCTGCAATCTCGGGGTCACTACAGACATTCACCCCAAGATGGAGAGGACCAGGAAGAGATGAGGCTGGAACTCATGGCCTTGTGCAAGGGGGGCCTGGCTTTTAATTTGGGGAGTCGGCAGCTGCCACTGAGGACGTGAGGTTTCTAGACTTCAGGTTTCCCCCTGGGCTGCTACTGTGCCCACTCATATTTGCTACACAGTTCTGAGTAAGCATTTTGATCAAGAGTTAGTCCCAAGACAAAGCAGAGACTGAATATGTTGCTGAAACTCGCTGGCTTCTCATAAAGAGACTATGGCCCAGATCTCTAGGCCACTCAGTGCCAGTGATGGGGGCGGGATCCTTGGCTGGGCTTGGAGGGACAGGCAGGTGGCAAGCATGAAGCACAATAATTTGCCAGGTGAAATTTTGAAGGGCCGGGTCTCCGGCACTTCCTAATTGCTCTGTGCACACTCCAGCCCGGGGGAGGGCTTATTGGCTGGAGGCAGCAAGCTCGTAATAGGACACAGTGATGATCGCTTATGCAACGTCCCATTAGGTGCCATTACGAGAACCTGCCCTTGCGTTGTAATTTGGTGCTTGACTAAGTGTGTGCGAATAATGCCGTAAACTCATTGGTGAAAGATAATCATGCAGAACAAAGAGTAAATCAATAATATGCACGGTGCAGTTAATAAAAGCGCGATTATGGACTGTTATTGTTACAGTGGTGCAGTGAGCGGTCATGGGGAGGGGGATCTCAGTGGGCTAAGTCAGAAGACAGGTGACTTTACTCTGCACCCACAGGGCTCAGGGAAGGTCCAAATTCTGTGCCCCAAATCCACGTGACTAACTCCCTCTTCAGTGTAGGATATGAACCCATCATATGTCACAGTGTAAACTCAACATATAGATTGTGTGCCCTTCCGGCACGCTTTATATCAAAATGCCTCTTGTGATGCAATAAAACATTGTTCTGAATAGAATTCTGTGATGCTGACTTTTTTCAATGTGCTAGACAAGAGGATGAGAAACCGGGCCTCCTCCTGACCCCACTGCCCCGCAGACAGCAACGGCGCTGCCTGGTACAGTCCTGATGCTTTCGGCCCACACACTTCCACCATCAGGACGAGGTCACTAGAAGTCCACCTAGTGGATTTGCATCTGAAAGTTGGACATTGACTAAATACTGAAGAAGAATTCATGCCTTTGAATTATGGTGCTGGCAGAGTACTGAATAGTCCATGTGCTGCCAAAAGAACAAACAAGTCTGTGTTGGAGGAAATGCAGCCTGGGTGCCCCTTAGAGGCAAGGAGGGTGAAACTTGGTCACACATACTTTGAGAGTGAGGTCAGAAGGGGCCAGTCCTTGGAAAGGTATACTGAGCTGGGCGAGGTGGAAAGTCAGAGAAAGGAAGGGAGATTCTCAACAAGATGGGCTGACAGATGACTGTAACAATAGGCTTGAGCATGAAGGAGACAGTGATGATGGCTTAGGGCAGGGCTTGGTTCGATCTGTTGTTCACAGGGTCACTGTGAATTGTAATGGACTCAATAGTACCAAACAACAACAGTAAATGGTACCCCTGCAGGACTTATGAGTGGTGGGGTTCTTCCTGTTACCTGGATATGAAATAAAGCCAGATCTGATTTCCTGTTCTGCCGTGTGATCCTGGGCAAGTTACTATCCCCATTCAATAAATGAGGCAACAGAGGTTAAAACCACCTTGCCACTCTCTTGGGGTTGTACCAGGCACAGCAAAGTTCAAAGTTCTGTACCAGAATAAAAGTCTGGTTATTATTCAGAGCTGGACTCAAATCAATGAGCAGTCTGGGAAAACGTCTGATCATCCATCCTTTCTGTCCTGCTTGCAAAGAAGTGGATGCGTATCTGCCAGCATTCCCTCTTCCTCTTCTGAAATCGTTCATCCCTGTGAAAGATGTGTGCACAGTGGAAGAAAGGAGATGAGGTCCCCCCTCACCCTGAATCAAATGCTCAGTCGGCTGATTTATGCAGCCGTACAAAGAGTCAGGGTCCTCTCTGCTGAAAATGTGCTGGGTACATAGAAAATATATTCCAATGCAATCAATATTATCCCTTAAGCCTTTAATTAGCTTTCACTTCTCTTAAGAAGCAGACAAATGCTGGCAAGCAAGGGGAGAAAGGAAGTTAAAAAAAAAAAAGGATTGACTTTTCTCATTTGGGGCTAGCTGCTCAATAGTATTCTAGACAACTGAAAATATATCTTTTAGCTACAGCGTAGCTTCTGAAGAGCAGAGCAGTCTTTATCAAAAAGGAAGAAAAAAATCTTCCTTCAACATAATTGGTATTTTTGCTCAGAAAAAGCAAGATTGATTGAAAGCAGATTGCTTTTTTTGCCCAAGGAGAGTTATTAGGGACATTATCATGGCAACCTTGGAGAACCCATATTGTTCCAATCTGTCGTAGATCTGATTTGAAGATTTATGGCTTCCCCCTTTTGTGCCAATAACCATTGCCCTCCATTTTGTTTTCCATACAGTGAAAGTGATCAAGGAGCGCACCGATTGAACATGTTTGGATACAGTTAGACTTGATGGATGGGAGATGCCGCCCCTCCAGCTCAGCATCTGCATTAGATCTGCTTTCGCTGCCCAGCGTCTGGGGACGGAGGCCCTGCAGCCACACCAGAGCAGGATGGGAAAGAGGGCGCCCCAAAATATCTCAGGACTTTAGAAAATTCCAGTGGACACAGTTGAAGAGAGAAGTGGAATTTGTTATAGCTGTATTTACTGAAACACCCTGGGACTGAGAGCTGGCTGGGTCCCCCTTTGGAAGGAAATAATGGTGGTTAGCATCACATTCAGAGGAACGCCAGAAAGATAGATCCCTGTCCAAGCACATCTCTGGTAGGCTGCACGACACCCACAAATCTACCATGTGAGAGGCTTATTTTGATCATCCTGCCTTAACGTTTCAAACTCAACCCCAAAGTTAAATAGAAACGGCAAGGTCCCAAAATCTACATTTCATGGCTAAAAAGTCAGAGCCTTGCGTGAGAACCGGATCCGTGAATTTTGCTGTTGATTTACTGAAGATTTCTTTACATGGAATACTTGATTTCAAAAAGACACATGTGAAGGGTGTAGTGAAGGGTCTGGCCCATTTTAAGGATTACAAATGGTAGGATCGATGAGTCATTCGCAGATAATGATCTTGGCTTACATAATCTCACCTAATTTTCAAATAGCCATGCCTTCTTATCTGCATCCTTTCAGATAACCTCCCTGAACCTCAATTTCCTTGAGTCACTTATCCAGCATTCCATAACCAAGTGAAAGTGGCATGTCTAGGACAAGATTCTAGCCTTCAACTCTAAAGCTCGCTGAGAAGATGTTAATGAGGGAGAAAGGACATCAGAAGATAGATGGCACTGAGGTGACTAGGCCTCTATGGGGCCCCCGAGTGTGTTGGAGAACAGGTGGGCTCCATGAGGCTTTTAGTAGCTAAGCTTTCAGAAGTGAGTCACCAAGTATTTCTTCTAAAGCGCTTCTGAGTGGCTTTCCACTGCTCATCTTCGATTTATAAGCAAGTATATTAACCAGAGACTAGGAAATTAGAGTATGTAGGCTGTAGTCTTCAATATGGATTGAAGCTAAACATCAAGAAGACAGATTCTCCCAATTGGGCCAACTGGCAGCACTACGATTGTTGGAGAAGAGGTTGTTAACAATTTTAGTTTGCTTGACTCCACAATCAACACTCTTCGTACCAGTAGTCAGGAAATCAAAAGACGAATTGGATTAGGGAAATTTGCTATTAGGGACCTCTCCAAGTGCTAAAGAGCAACGATGCCAATCTAAAGGCTAAGGTGCTCCTGATTGAGACCATGGTCTTGGCATTTACTTGCTAGGCATCAGAGAGCTAGATAATGACTAACAATGACACAAGAAGAACAAATACCTTTGAGTTGTGGTGCTGGAGAAGACTACTGAACATGTCATGACTGTCAAGAGAACACATCTATGCCCAAGAGGGTGAAACCAAGCTTCTCGTCGGAGGCAAGGATTTTGAAGCTCACATACTTTGGGCATGTTGCCAGGAGGGTCCAGTCTTTGAAGAAGGATATCATGCTTGGACGGGTAGAACAGAGGAAGACCTTGGATGAGCTGGATTGAAAAAGTAACTGAGGTTATGGGGACAAATGTGTCAGAAACAGTGAGATTGCTCAGGAAGGGGTGGGCTTCACAGCTATAATACATAGGGTCCCTATGAATCACAGGTGACTCTATGGCACATGATAACAACAACAGGCTTGGAGATTTTAGATTGCTCACTTCATGACTGGGCAGGGCTCAGAAATCCTTCTGGATGCATGCTAGAGGAGAATTGGGCGGCTCTCAATGGGTCAAGAGAGAAGTCTTAGTTTGGGGATTGGAGCAGATGACAAGGACTCCGCCCTAACTAGCAACACAATATTACAATATTGCTAAACTCTAGCAGCACCTGGTCTGTTAGGACAGGGGCTCAAAAGAGTAATGAGTAAGTGCCAGGTAAAAAGAAAGAGTCTTAAGAAAGAAAATAAAAACCAAACTAGGAGTCTCACTGGTAAGAAACTCCAACCCAAGTTTTTAATTATCAACCCCATTTGTGGTAAGCCAAGCAACTGTAAAGTGTCACAAAGAGCATGTTAGATCCTACAGTGTGGCACGTCCAACACAGGACTTTGTCACCAGTTTACCGGATCGAGAGGAAGACAAAGGTCCAACAAACCCAATATTAATGATGAATATTTAGATAAACCACGAAGGGAGCTCAACTATGTCTTCTCTGACTCTAGAGAGTCAATTTTTAGGCCATTAGTGAGCTCTGGTGGCTTACTAGTAGGAAGCTGCATTGCAATCTCAAAGGTGCGTGGTTCGAGTCCACCAGCTGTTCCATGGGAGGAGGATGAGCGATCTCTTCCTGTGTAGTTTACTGCCTCTGAAAACTCACTGGAGAGTCAGCTATGAGTCAGTTCTGACTTGATTATACACAACAACAACAAACGGTCATGGCACAGATGTGGCATCATACAACTGAACATGGCTTAATCAGAAGCAAAACTTGACGAACTTTTAGAAGTTTTGGTGGCACAGAGGTTCATCTGTTAACCAAACGGTCAATAGTTCAAATCAACAAGGTGCTCCATGGGAGAAAGATGTGGCAGTCTGTTTCCAAGTGCAGCGCTGGCCATCCTACTAATCAGTCCTGCTCCATCTTACAGTGTTACTGTGAACTAAAATAAACTCTGTCGCAATGTCTTTGCTTTTGAAGTGGTTTGGGGTTTTTTAAAAATATTTTAAATCCCACCTGGATTCATAATAGAGAAAAGTGAAGAACTCTTGGAGTATTTACTGAAGAACATAGCCTTCAATATGAATTACCTCTCAACATCAAGAAAATAAAAATCCCCATCAGTGAACATCATGATAGGAAAAAAAGATTGAAATTCCCAATTATTTCATTTTACTTGGATCACATTCAAAACCCATGGCAGTTGCAGTCAAGTAATCAAACAATATGTTATTCTGGGAAAATCTGCTGGTAAGGACCTTTCCAAAGTGCTAAAGAGCAAGGATGTCATTTTAAAGACTAAGGTATGCCTGATGTAAGTCATATTCCTTTAATTACTTCCCATGCATCTGAAAGTTGGACAATGAATAACTGAAGCCTTTTAAATTGTGGTGTTGGTCAAGAGTACTGACTATGCCAGGGACTGCAGAGAGAATAAACAAATCTGTCTTGAGGAAGGGCAACCAAGCTTGCCTCAGAGGCAAGGATGGTGAAATTTCATACCACGTACTTTGGGCATGTTGTCAGGAGGGACCAATCCTTGAAAAAAGACATGCTGGGAAGGGGGAAAGATCAGTGAAAAAGAGGAAGACCCTCAACAAGACAGAGTGACCATAACAATGTCCTTGAGCTTGAAGGAGATCTTGATCATGGCTCAGGATAGGGCAAGGTGCAGATCCACTGTTCAGAGGGTTGCTATGACTAGTAGTGGTTACAACCACAATTAGAGCTCATCAGAAAATTCCCAATTGCTTATTTCCTGGGCACATCTTGGTGTGCTTCTTGCATTACTCACGCATAACCTCCACCTCCAAAATGAAACCTAGCACAATCGCCTCGTCTCCCTCCCCTGTGCCTGATAAGAGACCAGGGAACCTGAATGTCTGTGGAGAGGCAGAACTTCAGATTTGGAGCTCAGCCTCTGGGGCCAGTCAGCCTGGACCCATTAGCAGCGTGGACAGCCTAGCATACCTTCCCTTGCCTATGGCAGAAGGCACAAGAGAGGAGTACAGAATGGTGCAGAAAAGACAAAGCTGCTTGTCACTCTTTGGTGACATTTCACTTGGACAGACACCCAGAAGTCCAATGAGGTTTAATTTAACCCAGTGAAACGAAAATGTGCACACCATAATAAGGATTCAGGTAGTGGCCTTTGGAAATGGGAATGTGACAATGCTAAGCTCCTTCCATAGTCCCAATTTTATCTTTATACCAGAATTGTCTATGAAGGAGAGTCTGTCTTGTCCCTGCTTTATTTTGATGGAGAAAGTAAGGTCCAATGGAAGGTGAGTACCAAGCAGGGGCAGAGCTATGTGCTCTGTTTGATGTCTTCTGAAAGAGGAAGCAGTTAAGAGTCATGGAGAGGACCCTGACTGGGAGTGAGGAGGTAGGGTATGATTTGTGTGGGGCCTGGGGCCAGTCACTACAAAGCGAAGAAGCCTACAGAAATTGGGCTGAGGTGACCAACTGGGCTCCCAGCCCTGACATTGAGGAGTTCTTCCAAAATGCTCTGCTGCCCACCAAGTTCAAGGCATTACCACATATAGTCTAGACGGTTGCAACAGCTTCTTGATTTCCTTGTTTACTTCCTTCACTAGCTCCCCCCTCCACCAAAAGAGCTAAAGAGCAAGAACTGAAGCCAATCTGACTGCACCAGCCCCCCAGGGTGCGGGGGTCTTAGATCTCCCTTGGCCTCACTCAAGAAAGACAATGTAAAACGCACAGCTCTCAGCTGTTTATTTTTAAAGATACTATATCCATTTTTACTGGAACAAGTATAAAGAACTTAAAAAACCCATAGCTCTCCTGTCACAATAAATCATACAGAGTAAATTGAAAATCCTATACAGCTTTCCCTGAATACATTGTGCTCGCTTTGTCAAGGAGGTAGATGAAATGTGGCATATATTGATCTAGATGTCTCTGTAAAACTATAATATTTATATCAAATACATATGCTAGAATCTCTTCTGTCTTTTTGCTGAGCCTTCTAATCATGCTGTGCTCGCCAACCTCCCCACAAACCTCCCACCATTGGTAGCCGCTGACAAGACAGAAATGAATTTTAAGAAGTACTTGTCAAGGGAATTCAGCAGCATTTTATGATAAAGAAAGCAAGTGGGGGTGGTTAGAGACCCACCAACCCAAACCACACAGCGATCAGTACAAAAAGTTCATGTTTTTCGTCCTAGTTGAACTTGAACCTTTCCGTGCCTGCACACCACGCTACCCTGACTCTCTCACGCGCTGAGATTTAGGAAGTGTCTGGGGTTTACGCCCCAAGTTACCTGCTCACGCTTCTCAGGGACTGCTTGGTTTTAAGCAGGGTGCCCTGGTGGTTCAGCACGTGAGCAGTTGAGATCCACCAGCTGCTTCCCAGAAGGGTCTCCTCCACAAAGGTTTACATCCTTCAAAACCTAACAAAGTCCGGCCACCATGAGCCAGGACAGACTTGATGGAGCTGGGTTTCATTTTTAATTTGTCTTAAGACCTCTTTACCTGATGCAGCTTAGTTTTTTAGGATCTCTGCCATTTAACATTTATGTTAAGGTTTAAGATCCCACAGACAAAGACAAATAAGGCTAATCCAATTCCCACCTTCGCCTTTCCTCTTTCATATCGCTTCTTTAAAGTAAGCCTCTCCCAAAGGAACTGGGGGCGACCACGGAAGGTAAAAAATCTACCTCTCACCTGCCCTGGCTCACCTTCCCACCCCATCATAGGACCCAGCTCAGGACCCAAAACTGAAAGGCCTTTTAAATTATTTTTTTCCTGATAAGCTACTTGGAGAAGCGAGTTTGGCTCGGACATCCTATGCTGTGGAAACACAGAAGATGTACAAGCTTGTTGGCTCATTGGCTGTTGCAGCCCCTTCAGATCCTCAAGGGTGTTTCAAATTTGTAAGAGAATTGTAAATGTAAAGAGCACAAAGACAAAAACAAAACAATTTTAAATGTGTGCTGCACCCTCAAGCCCCAAGCCCTTACAGTAACCATTGTAGGTTAAAACAAATAGAAACGAAACCAACAGCAACGATAACAAACCCAGGGAGGGCAGGGTGGTGCGATCGCTGCCTGCCCACTGCTACAGCCTGTACTCCGCTAATCTCCAACGACAGAGCCAGTCTGCCTCCGAGATAGGAAGAAAGAGAGTCATCATCTTACCCAGCTGTCAACAGAGCTACTCTGGCGCACACAGGCTGTTTCTCTAAATGGTGGCAGAAGGCAGAGCAAATTGATCCCAATACTGCAGCCAAGGAGACACTGTTAAACAGAGCCCCAAGGTCAGAAGACAGACAACTGGCAGCCACAACAGAGAAACCTGGGGTGTGCTGATCAGACGGCAACCTGTGTCTCATTACTGGCCAATGGATCGCATGTGCAGCCACTAACCCTCATGGCCTCACAGGTGCCTATTGATATTCACCAGTTTTTCAACAGAGCATCCTGACTAAAATAGACTAGGAAGAAAGACGTGGCAATCTACTTCTGAAAACGAGCTAGTGTATGGATCACCACGGTTTATTAGGCATACAGAGGTCAACTCCACAGCATCTAAAACAGCACCAAGTCTACAAGGAGCCTCGACCCCAGTCTTAAAAAACTGGAGAACATCAAATCAGGACCTAGGAGTTTCACTTCCCCAGAACACACCACCTCCTTCATTCCTCCACTCTTCAATTAGACATGTATAGTCTGGGAATTGTTAATCAAATTTTCCTATCCAAGCAGTGCTTTCACCTCTGAAATAAAATCCTGAATTGAGGGACACAAGGTGACAAGCGGAGATGCTGCTTCTGATGGAAGAGCCCTGGAAAGACTTCCCCCAAGGTTTAGCTACTCTGGCACTCTCTGGAACCTGACCCTTCTAGAATCTTGCTTTTCAGCTATCCCTTGAATTCTGTAAGGTATTGTAGCCTTTAAAAACAAAAACAAAACAAAAAAACAAACCAACCTCCTTTCTGTTTATATTAGCAAAAAAGCAGTTGCTTGCAACAAAAGCCCTGTAACTGGTAGACCTGTTGACCTTAACTTTAGATTGTCATTTCATTTCCGTTCAAGCCTAGCATGTAATGTCATAATAAGCATTTTGGTTTCATTCTTTCCTCTCCTCCTTCCCTACCTTCCTTCCTTGGCCAACAATTGTACAGCCTTCTGAAATCAGCAGTTCTAGTGGCGCAACTCCCACAAGCCACACTGGTTGTTCTGGGGTTACTCCCCAACAGCCTCACAGTGTGTTTTACTTTAGACCAGGAGACCTTGTGCCATTTTCAAAGAAGCCAATTTCCCCTGGACCTGATCAAATCCTAGGTTTCACCTAATCCTAGGTGGCTTTCTGCTCTTACAGAGATTATACAGTACTAGATGGTTCCTTCCTTATTCAGACCAAAGATGACTTGTCCATTTTCAACAGAGAATGCCACCTCTGCCGAGCAGGGACTGAGAAAGACTAAGGCACACAAAGGAAGAAGATGGAACAAAAATATTCTGAGCAAAAAGCTAGATGGTTCTTAGTTTTGCCACTGGAGAGGGTCAGGCATGCTACCACTTCCCTTGCTAACACCTTCGCAAGTCACACCTCATGTTTTGGAGCACATGTCGACCCTCTCATGACAGCAGAGTTGGCATAGCCTCACCCTGTACCTCTACCACGCCCAGGAGTGTTGCCCCAGCTCACCAGTGCTGCCGTTTGACTCAACCCATCTGTAGGTACTGCGCCCTGTCTTCAGGATCTACTTACACACAGAGCAGGGGCGTTCACGGCATGCCACATGGAGGTTTGAGAAGCACAGAATGAAGCAGACCTCGAGGTCGCATCAAACACAAAACTCGATGCTGTCAACTTGATTCTAACTCCCAGCAACCACCCCTCCAGCTTCCTAGTCATAACTCTTTTCACGAGAAGATTCTCTCTTTCCCTTAGAGTAGCTGCTGGATTTGAACCACTACTCTTCTGATTGACAGTCCGATACATTACATACTATGTCATCTGGGCTTTCTCCCAAGACAACAAACTCAACTCATTGTCCTTGAGTCAGAATTGGCTCATAAATGACCCTCCAATAGGTTTTCTGAAACTATAGATTGCAAGAGAGGAGACTGCCCTTCCTTCTCCCATTGAGCCACAAGTAGACTGAACCTGCCAGAGGGCTCTTCCTTTGAGGTAGAAGTGCGACTCTCTCCAGACTAGGCCACCAGAGCTCACTACGGACACACAAGACAATGGCAATCTTTAAATGCTTTAGTGGCAATAGTCCCAAAACACGGGCCACTTTCATGATAGTTTTACACTTCTGTAATTCTACTGAATCAAGTTCCTACCAAAAGAGCACATCATTGGGGTGATGTACCTTCATAATTAAGTTCTTGCTTGCTTGCCACTGGACCCTTGGGTGTTTCTAATTAGGTCAATGACCCAGATAAGTTCTAGGCCAACAAGAAGAACATATTCTTATTTATTCTTTTAACCACGGCACCCCGCAAGAGTACATGTTGTTGTTACTGTTAAGTGTCATTGAGTTGACCTCAACTCATAGTGACCCTCTGAACTTTGCCCAATCCTGAATCCTAATCATATTAATTATATTTAATATGCTACAACCCACTGTTTTGGAAGGAGGAGTGGCATCCGCTTCCGTAATAGCTTGCCTCCGGAAACCCTATGAACCTGGAGAGAGGATGAAAGGCACCCAAGCATTGAGGACTCTCCTTCATAGGGTCACTAGGAGTCGCCTGTGACTCGACAGCACTTAACAACAACAACAAACAACAACCCACTGTTACAGTTATGGTGTCAATCCATCTCATTGAGAGTCTTACTCTTGTTGTTGTTGTTATGTGCCGTTGAGTCGTTTGCGACTCATAGTGACTCTATGCACAACAGCCCTAAACCCTGCTCTATCCTGTGCCAATCGTATTGCCTCTGACACACCCATCCCGATTACCCCAGTCACTGAATCAATCCACCTCATAGAGGGTCTTCCCCTCCTGCACTGTCCCTCCACCTTACCAAGCATGATGTCCCTCTCCAAGGACCTGTCTCTCCATGTCCAAAGTGTGTCAGACGAAGCCCCAGAATCCTTGCCTCCAAGGAGTAGCCTGGTTTAACCCTCTCCAGGATGAATCTGTTTGTTTTCTTGGCAGTCCAGGGTATATTCAATACTCTTCTCCAGCACCACAGCTCAAAGGCGTCAATTCTCCTTCTATCCTCCCTAGTCATTGTCCAACTCTCTGATGCATAACAAGTGATTGCAAAGACCATGGCCTGTATCAGGTGCACCTTAGTCTCCAGAGAGACACTGTTGCTCTTGAGTACTTTAGAGAGGTCCCTGATTAAAATAATTTGTTGAGTTAACATACCAGATGGACACCTTCCTACCACTGTGCTCTGAGTACATATTCATTTGCCTTTAGAAGCCAGTGGTTAAGGTCATTAAACCTCTTACAGAGATGGGACGCATCAGTGTCTGAGGGACTTCATGTTTCTTTATTAAAGAGGTCACCAGGGACAGAAGATCCTCTCTAGTTGTAGGTTATTATACATACTTCAAGCCATTGTTAGGCAACATCATGAAAGGACAAGCGACATCATTACTTAAACCCAAAGTTGCAGACATACCATATCTAGAAACAGATTCATGAGGTTTGCCCTCGACTAGCTGGCTTCTATAAGGTTTAGGCAAAAAAAGACACATCATACTTTGCCAGTTAGAAAGTTTCCTGGTTTATGTTCAGTGGACCATGGCAGAAGCCATGGGATGAACCTAGAATGTAGTAGAAACAGTTGTGTCAGCTTTGGAAAGACTTTTTATCAGGAAGCACTGCATGACAGGAAGACAGGAAGCACAATAGGATTTTAACTTTGCTGCGTGCATTGATTGTTCTGATTCTACCAGTAAGGGTTTGCCCATCAAATATGTAGTTAAACCGAAAAAATTTTAAAAACCATTTGAGAAATAATTTTTTAAAATTGTGATTGAGACTATTTGAGAGCAAAATCCAAGCTTAAATGAGATTTTTTTTAAGGTACACAATGGGTCTCCCACCTACATTCCTATTCTTGTTTTTAGAACAATAACTGGGACATTTTGATAAGTATGTGAAGGGGCGTGAGACAGCAGCAGAGGTTGGGGGGGGTAACCTTCATTTCATTAGTGTCATCAGGAAATTGATTTAATATGCATCCAAGTCTCTTTAAATAGAGCTTCGAGTTTTAAAGGGACCGAAGATGTGGCTGAGAAGAATCCAAAACAGATGCAAAGAAAGAAGTGCCCACATCCACACCCACAAAGACCCCTCTCATCAGAAAGGGAGATCTGGCACATCACATCACATGATGCAGCCGCTAACGACACTTGCCTTTGGTATCTGCCTCACCGTACCAAATTTCAGAAGCAGTCATGGGGTCATTTTTCTAAGCTATTAGGGCAATCACATTTATTTTCCTTCCCAAAAAAGTTCAATACTAATCAAAGCAGAATGCCTAATCAATCCAAGATGGTGTGTCAACTTGAATTATCTGTTTGTCTTCCTATTTACTGTATCTGTCTGTCTACAGTTCTTCATATCTTTACGAAGATCAGTTATTGAGGTCTGTGTTTTCCTTCTGACTGGAATCGCTACCAGATGAGCCTTCCTGGTGATATGTTGATGATTTGCTAATTTATGGCTCTTAAAAGTTAGGAATCTGAAGAAATTGCTGGGCAGCCTGGGTTTCGGAGTCACAGGCGCCATGTGAGGAGATAGCCTAATGGCTTATTGACAAAGAATGGAAGTTTGTATAAAATGCAAAGCTGCAGAGTCTCATTTCAACTGGAGGATTTCAGCCTTGGGAGAATTAACGGAACATGTGTGATGCAGAAATCATGAACGGCATCTTCCAAGAGCCACCCAGCGTGTGAGCAAGGTGCCCCTGCAGCCCACGGAGAAGTGAGAGTGAGTGGTGTTCAAGGCACACGTAAACAGGAAAGGCAGGGGGCCCTCAGCACTCAGCCCAAGTCAACACCCCATGAATTAACCCTAAACCCTATCCCCAAGGGCTGGAGGCCAGGCATTCTCAGAAAGTGTGGGAGGAAAATGTTATTCTAGGAAAATTGTCACCTTCAGGAACTAGGAGGGGAGAGTTAAGTAAGCTCTTCAGTTTGACTTACTCAACCACTTAGGTGGTCAAATAATATAACGTGTAGCTGACAAGAGATGTGGCAGATCTGCAGCTTTTCATGGGTGTGCAGGAATACATGTGTCCCCGGTGCCTGGCGGGGAACGAGCCCGCCATAAACACATGTGGAATGAATGAGGGCCATGACTCATGTGAGTTCTCTTTTTTTTAGGGAGGGGGAAGGGGAAATTAGATTAAATGAGTCTTTGCGGAGAAATAATCCGTGTTCTGACATAGCAGATTATTTCACATTCCAGTTCTTTTTTAGAAATAGTCTAGATCCAAAACAGACAAAAGCCCCAAAGTGGGTAGAAGAAATGAAGTAGAACTTCATGTCCATGTAAATGGACCACAGAAAGGCCTCAGAAAGAGGCAAAGTCAGTGAGAAGAGAAGCCTAAACATTTCTGAGTAAAAACAAAACAAAACAGAGCCCTAAGTAGTTGTCATCGTTGCTTGTGACTCATAGCGACCCTATGTACAACAGCCCTAAACTCCGCTCTGTCCTGTGCCAATCGCACTGTCTCCGACACACCCATCCCAATTAACCCAGTCAATGAATCAATCCACCTCATAGAGGGCCTTCCCCTCCTGCGCTCTCTCCACCCTACCAAGCATGATGTCCTTCTCCAAGGACCGGTCTCTCCTTACAACATGTCCAAAGGATGTTAGACGGAGCCTCAGAATTCTTGCCTCCAAGGAGCAGCTTGGTTTAACCCTTTCCAAGATGAATCTGTTTGTTTTCCTAGCAGTCCATGAGTAGAGCTAAATGGATTGTCTTCTCCAGTAGCTCAGGTATATTAAAGGCTGAGAGAGAAATCCATTTACTCCTTTGGAGTCAAAACTACTACTGCCAGCCACAGGAAGGCCTCAGATACCTGACTGAAAACTCAAGTTTAAGAGGTAAGGCAAGCTCAGTTAAGTAGCCATTGAACGTTTTATCCTCATCTCCTCGGAGGGTCACCTCCTTGGGCTACTTAATCTAGTGTGAATAACCCCAATTTTTCTCTATCACAAAATCTCAGTCTGATTGTGTCTTTCCAGCACGTATTACAGTGTGTTTGGCAATGGATTTCTCTAGTTATATTCCTGCTAGTTGTCTCTAACTTCTTTAAGACTTATAAACTCCACAAAGGACAGCTTCTATGGGTAGTTTGTTCACCATCTAATCACTTTCATCCCCACAACCACTGTTGTGCTGGGCATGGCATAAGGACTTGGGGAACGTGCATGAGGGCGAGAGAGAGCCAACACAGATGGAGAGGAGGAACGTTTCATGAAGCAGGCAGCTCTAGCTGTTTCCAGTTCTTCAAATTTTGTTCTTAGATATTCTAGACTCATTTTCAAATGGAAAAACATTATAAATTCTCCCAACCTATGTGGCTTTGAGGCCTCTTACAATGAGGAGGCCCTCATGTACACCTGTGATTTTAAATCAAGCTTGCCTCTGTTTGGACAACAGTTTCTTCATCTAGGTATAGGTTTCGCATGAGCACAATTAGGTGTTCTGGGGATTCACATTCTTCTAAATGTTAGTCATAATTTATTTTGATCCACATATTCAAATGTCTTTGCACAGTCAAAAAAACATAGACAGATATTCTTCTAGTGTTTTCTGCTTTCAGCAAGGATCCATCTGACATCAGCAATGATATCACAACCTCTTCTAACTCCAGTTTGAATTATCTCACCATTCTCTATCAATGTCCTGCTCTAGCCATTCTGGGATAATCTTCAGCAAGCTTCTATTTGCATATGATGTTAGTGATGTTATATGATAATTTCCACTTTCTTTTGGATTCCTTTTTCTGAGAATAGGAACAAATGTCGATTTTTTCCAATCAGTTGGCCGGATAACTATCTTCCAAATTTCTTGGCAAAATCTAGGAAGTACATCCAGCGCTGCATTTGTTTGTCAAAACATGTTAAATGGTATTCTATCAACTCCTGGGGGTTTAACTTTTGCCGATATTTTCAGTACAGCTTGAACATCTTCCTTTATTATGACTGGGTTTTGATCTTATGCTACTTCATGAATTGGTTCTGTGTCAATCTTTTTGGTACTGTGTGTATTCCTTCCATTTTCTTTTCATACATCCTGGATCATTCAGGATTTTGTCCATAGCATCCTAAAGTATTGCATCTTGAAGCTTGAGTTGTTTCTCAGTTCTTACAGCTGGAGAAATGCTAAGTGAGTTCTTCCCTTTTGATTTTCTAATTCTTTGCACATGTTATGATAATATGTTGCTTTGTCTTTTTTGAGTTACCCTGTGAAATCTGTTCAATTCTTTTACTTTGCCATTTCTTCCCTTTGTTATGATATTCTAGTGCAATCTGGGGGGTCTCTTCTGAAGTCCATTTTGATCTTTTCTTTTGCCCCTGTGTTTTGTAATGACCTTGTGCTTTCTTCATGATTGGTCTTCAATCATTAGTATTAAATGCCTCAAACATACTCTTTGAGATGAATTTTAAATTCAGGTGGAATAGACTCAAGGTTGTCTTGTCATTCTTAGGGCTTTGTTTTTCTTTTCTTCAGCTTCAATTTGACCTTGCGCATAAGTAACTGATGGTCTGACCCATGGTTTGCTCTTGGCCTGATTGTGATTACTGATATTGAGCTTCTACAATGATTCTTTCCACAGACATATTCAGATTCCAGGGCAATCTATAAGGTGAGGTTCATGTGTATAGTTGCTATTTGTGCTTTTTTAAAAAGGTATCTGCACTGAATAAATCATTGATTATACATCATTCAATCATTTGATCTCCAGCCTCAACTTAGAAGCACTGTCTGCAGTGATTATTTTCACTGTTATATGAGACAGTGTAGAGCTTCAGGCTTTCTTGACTTGTGTTCTCATTTCCCTAAGTAGGGGAACTTCTTTCTAACTGTATATGGAAGTATTATTCTAAGGAAATCAACATCTCAGGGGTTTTCTAAATTTTATTTTATTATTTTTTTGTGTACCATCAAATCAGATCTGACTGGTACAAGAGGAGATTGCCCCTCTTTCTCCGGCAGAGAATCTGGTGGATTTGAATCTGGTATCGCTGGGATTGCAGTGTAGCTTCTTGTCACTAGGCCACCAGACTCTCTAGCATTTCAGTTTTACAGGAGGTTTTCCTTGCTGGAGTGAGAGCACCAGCCTCATCTGTGGTGATGATTCCTACAATTGTAACGGAGACTTGGCTTCCTCATGCAGCCTGGAGATCTTCTCCAGCTTAATCACTGTGTCTTTCTGCTATCCCTGTCCCCACTCCTTGTCTTTGTTTAGGAGACCGGTGGTGCAGTGGTTAATCACTTGCCTTCTAACCAAAAAGTGGTTGCCTCAAATCCATAGGTCCCTTTACAGAAAAAGATGAAGTTATCTACCCTGGAAATGCTATGGGTAAGTCCTACTTGGTCACAATGAGTCACTCTAAGCTGAGATCAATTCAAGGGCAGTGGGTACAATATTCATTTCTCTTTCTCTGTCCTCTCTGCATCTGGCTACCAGAAATCAGTAGCTCAGTGGAAATTCATTCTATTCTCACCTGTCACGACCACTTGACCTAGAACTACTGGAGTATGGCATCACAAAAGCCCATTCTTGGGAAACCCAAGTTCTGGATGAATCCCAGTTCCATCTCTTACAACGAAAGGGCTAAAGACTAGGGGAGTCTTCTCTGTGACCAAAAGTTTTCAACAGCCCTCGGCCATGTGAACTCAGATCCTGATTGTGTCAGCTGTCATAAGCAATCCAAGAGTGGGTATCGTCACACACAGTGGAGATACCTCTGGAGAAAGCAGCAAGTGAGTGTGGGAGGAGAGGAGTGCATGGGGACCCCATATGAACCTCATCTCCACCCAACACCCCCACAGCTCTGGGCAGTGGATGGAGCTGGGCTCCAGAAGGGGCTACTCTTTGGAATAAGGGTCAACATCTCAGTCCAACAGGCTAGCTGTCCACAATATCCCCAACCTAGAGAGCTCCTTGGCCCTGAGGTTACACGGGAAACTGAGCGGTCTCGTGTGGGTTAGAATAGATCTGTACTCTGCTGACTTTTCAATGGTGGAATATTTGGAAGTAGATCACCAGGCATGTCTCTTGAGGTGCCACCAGGTGGACTCAAACCTCTAACCTTTTGGGTGGTAGCGGAGCACACTAATTCAAGGCCACTACCCAGGGATGACTTTTCCATTCAAATATCTATTATTCTCAGGAATCGTAATACATCATCCTAATAAACAACAGCTGACACAAGCACGTGTGCCCCCACTTCTGGCTCAGCACATCCCCATGGGGTGGTCAGCCAAGGAGTCCTGATGAAAATGTTGGTGGGAGAGCCTCAAGGTCCTTGAATATGAGTTGACGGTTAAGCTGTTTCTGGTATCCTTCAAGGATCGTTTATATTATACTATGTATGTAAATTAAAAATGAAAATCAGGTGCCAATGAAATCTTTATACTTTTCCAACATCCTGAAATTAGGTGTTGCATAAACAAAACTCAGAGTTTATTTGTCTAATTTTTTTCCCACTTTAAAATAATCTGCAGCTTTAAGAATACCAGTTACCTTGAGTTCTCTGACAAATTAATGCATCATTAGAGAAGCTGTTTCAGAATAAAATATGTATACATAGACAAATCCCTTTATGTGTATGTTTGAATTACTCTCTGGCACTCATCTGAATTTGAATTTTGGGGAGAAAAGTATGTAGATGTGTGTCCATGAAGATAGGACAGACATTTATGCACACACGCAAATGCGGAGCCCAGCACACTATTTTAAGAGTCTGAACTCCATCTTTCAACAAAGTTTAGCTGCTTTCATTTTGCAAATGTATTTAATTTTATCTGGAAACTTTTTGACGTTAGAAATAGAACAACTGTAGTTTCTCATTATGTTTGCTGCCAGAATCTATGCTTGGTTGCCCAACTAAAGACCTTATATTGCTAATTACTACCACATGCCCATATCCCCAGCAAAAGAAAACTTATTGATTCTGACAGCCCATTCTCTCAACACTGAATTCCAAATGAAAACTCAAATTTTGGCCAAACATAACATTTCATCAATCTTGTTCTCCTGACTGGAAAAACAACATCAAACAAAGGGTGCTAATGGCCCTTTATTACCGCTCCCTTCCCAAGCTTATATTTTCTGATGAAAGATCTAAGTGACCAAAGGGCTTCTTTAAACTACTTAGTAATTAGCTTTTGAACCAGGAAACAATGCGTAAAGTAAAGTAACAGTCCCAGTGCTGATGACAGAAACCGACTCTGTCTGAGGGGTCCCGGCACCTTGGAGCCCTAAAAAGCACATTAAAGCTAAGTATGCATTTTCATAAAGGGCGGGAGGAAAAAGAGAAAACCAGGCTTCAAATGGTGATAAAAGATTATGGAGCAAGAGCAAAAGCCTCCGGAAGTCTGTGATCTGAAGTCCCTAGCAATTGGGGGTCGAAGTGACAATGTGGAAAAGATGACTGGACCAGACCAAGGGCTGGTGAGTGAGTGGCGCACTGTGGCCTCCTCTGCTCACCCATCAACAAAAGCTGCCAGCCAGCAGGCCCACCCACAGTGGACAAGGGGAAATGACTTGGAAAAAAAAAATAATACCTGGACTCAAGAAATATTTTCAACACAGACTTTAGGGCCACTAATTTTATTGACTTCTTCAGGGACAGGATCAGGAAATGCTGGCTTTGACAGAGGCCTGGGAAGGCCACAGAGAGAGCTGAGGCCTTCCAGTGAGTGCATTTCGCTTTATGGCGACCTGCCCCCATCTTGAAGACCGAACAAACAGAGAAGCTGTTTTTCCTCTTGGCATGGGAGAGACTGTCATGGGGAGTTACGGAACTTATGTGGCCTTTTGGATCCAAGCAATGGCCCAGAAACCAGAACAGCTTGGTCCTCACCTCATCCAGGGCTGTTAGGATAATAGAGAGAGGAGGACTCCATTAGAGGGAAGGGAGGCTATGCTGCGTCCACTGAAAAGGCGCCAACTGGCTTCCTCTCACACACTGTCCTTTGTTCCTTTGAAAGGAAACTGGTGTCCGGTGGGTAGTTCAAGAAAATGAGCCTCTTTCCCCACCTATTCATTTGCTAAACTGAGGCCTGGACACCTGAGCTCTGGATGCACTGGGAGCCCTGACAGGAGAGGAGGGCTGGGCTGGCTCCATGCAGCAGGGCTTCCTGTCAGCCGAGGAGCAGGCATTTGGTGTAAATGGAAGGCAACAGGCTTCATTTGGGGTTTTTTTTTCCTGTGACAAAAAGCTCATCTAGAGTTCTTTCTAAAGAAATGAGTGGAGGCAGTTCCGTTTTAAAGACCTTCATGAGTGGGCAGGGGCCTGAGTGACCTCTAAGGGTGAGGAACACCTGGGTGGTGGGGAAGTGTGTATACAGGGATGAGGTATGCACACGGCTGAAAACTCCTCCAGCTCCACACTAAAGGCTCAGATGCTTTGCCATGAATGAATCACACCTGAAGTGCAAAAACCAGAAGCTCTGAGGAAAGCTGTGAAAAAATCAAAGACCAGCTAGCTGTGTAGGCCAGCCTTCCTCAGCACTCTCCCTCAGGACCATGACACTCTGTCTGAGGAGACGGGAAGGGTAATGCTCCTTCACTGCCTACCAGGGAGTTCTGGTGGCCTAGTGATAGAGATCTGTGCTTTCAAAGCAAAGACTACCGGTTCTAATCCACTAGCTGCTCCAAAGGAGAAAATATGAGCAATCTTCTCCCATGAGATTTACTGCCTCTGAAAATTCACTGTAGGGGCAGCTATGGGTTGGTTCCTACTCCATGGCAAACAATAACAAGTCCTAGTCCCTAGGGAGTTGTGCTGTTAACCCCCACAGGAGACACCTCTGTGGTGGTGGGGATCCATCCACTTCACCAAAGAGGAAAGACAGGCAATCTCCTCTTATGATTTATTGCCTCTGAAAACCCACTGGAGGGTCAGCTCTGAGTTGGTTCCAACCTTAGAACAATGACTTTGAGTTTGTTTTGAGAATAAAAGTGAGCTGAGAACAAAATTCAAGTATCGGCGAGGAAAGCATTTGTGTGGGGTGCAGAACTGGAGACACGCCATAGTGTCTAGCTTTCTTGCCCAAAAGGACTTTGATGGAGCAGTGGATCTGCCAATATGAAAGAGAAGCCTCCCAGCAAAGAAACAAGCCTACCCCAGTGGTCACAAGACCATGGGTGGAAGGCCCTGGTTCTGCCCCTACTCTCCACGAGAGTATTTATCATCCCATGCCATTGCCACAAAGGTTCCCAGACAACAACCTGACATACTCAGAAAGAGCAGAAGTGAGTCACTAAGCCAGTCAACATCAAGAAACCGTGAGCCTACCTGCTGAAAAGTCAGAACAGAAGACACGGGTCTGGTTCACTAGGAAGCCCCTCCCCGGATTGACGGATCGGGACCAAGGCTGAGGTTACCCCTTCTGACACACCCCACACAGAACTTGGCCCTTCTCTTGAAGAAGCCCCCAGGGGCCGAGGGGCCAGGGTGTATGTGTCACCGAAAGGACTCTCGAGAGTCACCAACCACAGATCTTCTGACAGAACTGACTTACTTTCTGCCTCCGTGTTTGTTAAAAGTCCCGCCGAATTTATTCCGATTCAGGATGAGAGCAGCAATTTCGGGCACGTAGCGGGCAAACATTGCCTACATGCATGAAACAAAGAAACAAGAGCCAAAAAAAAAAAAAATGGCATGCAGAGAGGATTCTATGCAGCGAGGCCACCGGCCTCGGGGGATACTTACTTTCTTCCACTAACAGCACTATAGGAGCCCCCGTATTTCTTGCGGTTTCCTATTAACTCTATGATTTCAGGGACGTAGCTGGCAAACATGGCCTAAGGAGAAGACAGGAGACAGAAGAGAGACTAAAAAGACAGGCCAAAGAAAGGGGTGACTTTCCAGAAGGGGGGGACACTAAGACCTGAAAACACAAAAGGATTACAACTGCAGAGGTCTGTACCCCTAAGTGTGATAGTTAATCAACAAAAGCGCGCGAGCACACACACACACACACACACACACACACACACACAGGTAAGCCCCTAAATACACACAAGACAAAATGTGGAAAGATCCCACAGGTGAGAACAGTGCCAGGGGGACAGGCCCAGAGAGGGTGGCATCTGCTCTTGTTTCTGAGGGGAAATGGGTTAAAGCTCCACGCTGGCAGAATTGGACACACAAGCATATACACGCATACACACACCCATCCGCATAGGCCTTTCTTTCTAACTAAAACTCAGAGCTGTTATGAATCATTATAGATGTTAAACATCAAAAGTAACATTTTAAAAAAAAAACAAACAACTTTCTATCAAAAAAATGGCTGAAAAACACAAAAGGTAAATCAAGGAGGTCACGTGGGAGGAGAAGAGAACAGGGAGGAGCACACATCTGCCATGTTTTGTCCAACAAACACCTCGCTGATGGCTAGATGCTGGGAGCTAGGGGCCCTGCCGTGTACCGCTGAGTCTACAGGGCCTCGGTGCACACCCAGGAAGCCCGGGATGGAGTACACGCACATACACATTTATATACAATTTTAACATCAACATCATACATGCAGAACAGACAGCTATGTATGCGCAAAGGGATATAAATGCATGTGCGATGTACTTGAGGGGCAGCTGAGTGTGAACCAGTATTGTAATCACTTACCTCATACAGAAAAACAACAAAAATCTAAACTTAAAATGAGTGGCGTTGGAGGACTGAATGCAGCGACTGCCAATGTGTTGCCAGAAATCCCCCTTGCATGTGGCACGGTCAGTGACACGTGAACACTGCATCAAGATGTGCAGAGACTCAGAAAACAACCAGTGAGGATTTCTGATTCCAAGGGCAGTGGGAAGACACTCACATGTGGCTGCATGGGGCTGGCTGTGTGCAAAGCTGCACTGAGCTCACACAGGCTGCCCACCTGGAGGACAGGATGTGGGGTCCACTCTAGGGCAGACAGCCACAGTGTTTGTTGGAAGTTTCGGGAGCGGGGGTCTTGAAACCGCCAACTGCCTACAAAGTATCAAGGTCAGGGACCAGGGTCAGGTGGCCCTGCAGTGTCAGATCTGAGCTCCATCACTAAGGGACGGACACTCAGTAACACTATCACTTTCTTAGCACTGTTGGGTTCGCTCCCAGCCCCAGCTGTTTCTGGCCAGGGCAATGTGGTCCAACTCCCTGGTTACAGGAAAGGAGCTTCAAGGGTGCAGGAAAAGCCCCACCGTGGTTGTGTTTACTTAGCTGGCCTGTAACATTAAGGCAATCATTGCTTCTAATACAAAATGATCAAATAAAACTCTAACACTTTACGGAAATGGGTATCAGAGACTACTGATGGCCATACAAGTCAACATGGTAATAAAGAGGGTTTTTTACCAGTCCCCCGAGGATGAAGAAGACCATGAAGAGGCGGCCAAGCGTGGTTTTTGCATAAACATCCCCGTAGCCCACGGTGGACATGGTGACCATGAGCAGATAGACACATTCCCAGTACGTAAGGGCCTGGTTGTTTTGGAAATTTTCCCACGGGTCCCCTGAATTCTCCACCTACAGATGGGGGAGAAAGAGAAACCAGAATTACATTTCCAATAAAGCAGCACACACCGGAGTGCTGCCCTGCTGGCCGAGTCCCCGCTGACATGGTGGCCTTCTGCTGGATGTGTGTCGCCCTGAGAGGACCTGGAGGTGCGGCTCAGCGTGTGGCCCTGGAGGATGCAGAGGGTTCTAGACAAAGGCCATCCCCACCGATTGGGGAAGAGAGTGGATGGAAGGGTGGGGTTGGCTCACACCCATCTTTTCTTCTAGCTGTTACATATTCAAGGCCAGCGGAATTTAGAGCAATGACAGTCAGACACCCAAGAGCCATCCCTGGTCATCTGCTGTGAGCTCCTCTAAATCTCAGAGGCCTGGTCACTCACACTGTCCTCCCTTCAAGAGTCTCCTTCTGTCTTCATTTTGACCAACAAGATACCAGCTCAGCCCTGCTTTTCCAGAGCCAGTGTCCATATTCCAGACGTTTCCAAGTGTCTCTCAGAGACACCCCTCAGCTCCTCTGAAGAGCACCCACAATGAGTTCTAAGGCACCAGTACTCCTGAGAGCTTGAAAAGCGAGCCCTCAGGAAATCTGCAATTGACAAACATTTTAGATCAAAGGCCTATAATTTTTTTTCCCCCTCTAAAGGGCTGGAGAATAAATATCTTCTGCTTGGCTCTCTGTCACTATTATTCAACACCATTGTATCAGGAAAGCAGCCGTGAACGGGCGACACTGAGTCCATTCCAACTCAAGAGGACCCCACATTCTGTGTTTTCAGAATCAAGGGAGCCCCAGGTGCAGTCAGGCCTCTAAACATTTAGTCAGTCAAAGGCTGAACCATTCGAGCCACCCAGCATCCGCAAAAGCAGGCCCAGGCAGTCCCTCTGAGAACTAGCAGGGCCAGACTCAGCTCAGGGCTGGAGATTCCCTCTCCTCTGTGCATTCCCTCCCTGTCTGTCTCCGCATCTGTTTCAGGACATGCTATTTTCATGATGGCTTCTGTGGGCCTCAGAAGACATTTCACATAAACACTGGGTAAGGCGGGATCACTTGCGACCTAAAGGCTGACAACAGTCCTACTGGTATCCTTTAAGCACTTGGCACCTGTTTGTGACAAGAATTGGAGGGGAATTCATTTAACAGTAACTTCCTTCAAGAACCCCATGGGCATCAAAGGGTTGGGTGCAGAGCAAGCGACCAACCTTCCCAGGCTTGCCCCACTTTGGATGATCGCTACATAAATCCCATGGGAAAAATACCTAAATGCACATTGATGGCACGTCTCCAGGGGCCCCCGGATGGCACGTCTCCAGGGGCCCCCGGGTGACACAAGTACTTAACTGCTCCACTACTTGTTGAATGACT
This sequence comes from Elephantulus edwardii, assembly GCF_000299155.1. Classification (NCBI taxonomy): domain Eukaryota; kingdom Metazoa; phylum Chordata; class Mammalia; order Macroscelidea; family Macroscelididae; genus Elephantulus; species Elephantulus edwardii. Next base: position 4,541,418 of record NW_006399808.1, on the reverse strand, counting down.
GGTTCAAGGTTTACATCCACCCAGAGGATGTTAAAACACTGTGTCACCCCTACACATGGGGTTGTCCTGAGTTACAACTAGCTGAACAGCAACTAACAGTAACGACATCCCTTTATACAAACTTACACAAATAGGAGCCCTGGTGGCCTAGTGGGTAAGGAGATACACTATCAACCCTGAGGTGTTTGGTTCTGCTGCTCCCCAGGAGAAAAAGAGGCAATCTCCTCTTAAGTGATTTACAGCCTCTGAAAACCTGCTGGCCGTGATTGGTTCTGACTCCACAGCAATGAGAATAGAAAACAGAATTGCACAGAGACTTCGCAACAAGCCACTTTTATTCAGGGCTTTATTATCAGATGGGGCTCCTTCGAGCTGTAACAACTTGTGTTTATATTAAACATGTCTCTGACAATAGCTATGGGGGAAAATCAGCTTTGCAAAGGTGAGAACAGCTTAACTTAATAACATAAGCCTTTCAGAGAGTCATTAATTTTTGAAGAATTGACCTTTTCCCAGTACAAAATGACAAGTAATCAGGCAAAAAAAAAAATCAAAAGTCTTTTTTTTTTTTTTTTGGTAGAGAGAAATAGAGGGATCTGAATTTGTTGTTTACTAAGCATTTTAGGTCAAATTTCAAACCTTCTCCCTGGCCATTTCCCGGCCTTTCCTGAGGAAGCACTGCCATCTTGTGGCCTGTCTAAGTTATTGCATATAGAATGAAAACCTGCCAAAACCCATCTGCACACGCAGATTAATAGCCAAACATCACTCACCATTTAGAACTAGTTCGAGATAAAAGTGTTGGAAACCCAGACAATTATGTGGTTGCTTCCCTCTTTCCTGAATTCTACAGCTGGGCCTTCTGGTGTGAGAAATTTCAGGTAATAAGGTAATTCACAGAGAGATTTGTGTAAAGAAAGTCACAGCTTTTTTAAAGGGTCTTCCAGGCTACTTACCAAATGAATGAAGCCGGCTGCCGTTAGCCAGGTGCTGATAAATATGGAGAGTAAATTCACCAGCTTGATGGAATTACTGTGCAAAAAAGACAAGGAAAATATCCATGTTACAAGGGAAGATCCTTGTGGGGTTGCCCGAGGGCTACAGCGTCCCCTTCCGGTAAGGGGCAAGCCACCTTAACTGGTCAACCATTTCTCCATCAGAAGGAATTCTATGAAATATGGCAGGTGAGGAGGGCAGACCAGAGCCCAGAGCATGTTACCCCTGAGCGACTGTAGCTGGTCGCCAATGTGATAGACTGTTCATATGAAATCCCACAACTCTCATTTTGAAAATCTTAATGTCTATAGAAAAATGGAAAAATAGTCTATTGATTGTGCAAATCCTTCACTTAGACCAAATACTAACGGTTTTACTGCATTGACTTTGTCTCTCTACAGAGATAAACATTTCCTGGACCATTTGCAAGGATGTTGGACACATCACGACACAGTCTCCAAATATGAAGACTCAGCTCCTAAAAACGCTCTTTTTAGCAATAACAATACCACTATCTCATCTAAAATATTAATGTGAATTAAGTAACATCACTCAATTTCCAGTCTTTATTTACATTTTTCTAACACCTCACCCCAATTCCACTCTAAGAACACAAATCAAAAACCTGACACTGGGTTTCAGAGCCTTTCAATCTTAACCAAAGAAGACTGTGTCATCATTCTCTTATGGAGCTGCTGGTAGATTTGAACCACTGACCTTCTGGTTACCAGCCCAACACTTTAGCTATTTTACCACTAGGATTCCTTCAATTTCTCCAGTTGCCCTAAGTATGTTTTCATCCTGATTCAGTAACAAATCAGGGTTTATGGACTATACTTAGCTACTATGTTATTTTGACACAAGCGTTGGGAAACCCTTTTTGTCAAGTGCCAGACAGTAAATAATTTCTGTTTTGGGGGTCACGTGGTATGTCTCTGTAGCTACTCAGCTCTTGTCATTATAGACTAGGAGCAAACTCAGGCAGAATATAAAGGCACAAGCGTGGCTGTATACCAAATAAAGATAAGATAGAGTTTTCAGATCACAGTTTTAGTCTTTTATTCTATTAAAAAATCATCTTCCTGCCCTTTCGTTTGTTTATAATGGCACTTTATTTACATATAAACCCAAGATAACTTATTTTGTAGACTATGTCACCTTTCGATTGTCTGATCATGTCCTCATGTTCAGATGCTGTTTCAATATTTCTGTTAGGAAGGAACACTCTGCCATAAGAGCATTACTTCAGTGGGTCCCCTCTCGGGGGGCACCAGGAATGCCAGGCTTCTGCATTACAAGGCCCTTACGTCTCACAAAATCTAATTAGTAAGCTGTCTGTGGGTGAGACTTGCCCCGGACTACCATCTAAAGGTTTGGCATTTTGAACCCATCCAAAATTGCCACAGATGAAAGAATCAAAGACCTGTTTCTCTAAAAAGCCCTGGAACCGTGTTATCTCATAAACTGAAGGCAAAGAGTCTGATTTTTGGCTAGGTTTTGGGTGTGACTATGAGACAGTACTAATAACTTGTACTTTAACAACATTATACCCAACAGTATTCACTGGTATTCCTTGTGGATCAATTGGCAACTACGAAGTTTTAAGCTCAATGAAAGCAATTCTTCCTGTTTACTCCCACTGGGTTAAGTTTCCTTGGATGCTGCTGTTTGAATGTTATTTCCTGGCCAAAGTCTCCATTAGCTAAGCCCGTATGTCCTTCCATCTCTTCCTCTGTCACTCTTCCACATAAGCTCTTGAAACCATCATCACCGTCAATTCTATTTTCTGTATCTTTGCTTATGCCATTATTCAACTGGAAGATCTTTTCCATCTGAACCAGTGTTTCCCATTCTCCAAGGACGGGGTCAACGCCTGCCCACCTTTCCGCCTCAGTGTCCTTCTGCCCACCCTGAACACCAAAGTGGTTTTTTGCCTCTTCCTGGTTCTTCCTTCCAGTTGCTGATTGGTAAGATACTTTTTACAATGTCACTTAAGATTGGAGTTTGACTCCTGTGTTCTTGCATGCATCTTGCAGAAAATAACTCTATTTTCTACCTCCACCAGTCTCCTCACAATTGAGCTCACTATATCAGGAAGGGCTGGTCATCATTCTCCATTCATTGATCTGTTCCTCTTGTCTTCTCATATGTCTTTCTCAGAAAGCCAAGAACAGAGGAGCTAAATTCAAAGAGTATGTTGTTGTTGTTAAGTGCCACTGAGGTGAGTACAACTCAAAGCAACCCTATGAACAACAGACTTGAATCCTGTCTTATCCTGTGCTATCCTCATCACCCCTGACACACTTGAGCCCGTTGCTGCATTCATTGTGTCAAGCCACCCTGTCGGGGGTCTTCATCTCCTTCACTGACCCTATCTTTCCAAGCATCATGTCTCTCTCCAAGGAACAGCCTTGCCTAGTAACATGTATGAGAGATGAAGCTTTGTCATCTTTGCCTCCAAGAACACTTTGATTGCACTGTCTCCAAGACATATCTGTTCTTTTGGCAGTCCGTGGGGATATTCAGTGCTCTTCTCCAACACCACTACTTAAAGGCAGCAATTCTTCTGTCATTCTTACTCATTGTCCAACTCTCTGATGCATAGCAGGTTACTGAGAGACCATGGCCCAAATCAAGCGCACCTTAGTCTTCAAACTGACATCATTACTCTTAAGTGTTTTGGAGATGTTCCTGACAGCAGACTTGCCGAGTACAATACATCTCCTGATTTCTGATCTGCTGGGACCAAGAGTGTTTATTATGGATTCAACCAAGATGAAGTCATTGATAGCTTCAATCCTTCTCTATCATAGTGTTGACTGTTGGCCCCGTGGTGAGGACCTCTGTTTCTGAATGTTGAGATACCGAAGTCTGTAGTTCTTGACCCTCTGTAGCAAGTGTTTCAAGTCCTCCTCATTTCAGCAAGCAAGGTTGTGCCATCTGCATGATGCAGATTATGCAGCTCTGGTGGCTTAGTGGTAAGAAATAGCATTGCCAAAGCAAACATATGCAGTTTGAATCCACCAGCTGCTCCATGGGAAAAAGATGGGGAATCTCCTCCCATGCAATTTACTGCCTCTGGAAACCTACTGGCGTGTCAGCTGGATCAGTTCTGACTCGAAAGTACAAACTACAGTAACCTTAGCGCAGCATCCTTAGCATTTGGGATCGGTGACTGGCGGCTCCTGTAAGAGTACAGGATGCTTACCACGTCAAGCAGTGTTCTACGTGCTTTACATAGATCATGTATATACAACCATCCTAACAACCCTATCATCAGTGGCTAGGAAACAAGTTCACACAGTAAGCTACAGAGTAGGGATTTGAACCTAGGCAGTTTAGCTCTAGAGCCTTCACTCCTAGTCAGTACACTATAGTTTCAGAGCTACACACCAGTGTTCTCCACCACAAAGCTGTTCCTTGATTATGGAAGCAAAGCTGTATCTCACCCCACACTGAGCACAGGCAGTGTTGTCATAGGGAGAGAGGCCAGACATAGATATTAACCTCCTGCGTGACCGCAGATGAGAATGGAAAAGGAGAAATTGTGAGGCTTCTCTCTTCTGGGCCATGAGGCGCCAAGGAATGCGAAGGATAGACTGCAGCAGATCAAGGAGCCAGCAGGTTTATAGACAGAGAGCGCTGGGTAAAGCATGGGTCCAGGATTAGTGAAAGCCCAGTTTTACTTTTTCTACATTTTAATTTTACATTCCTGAGCAGAGAGACCTGTGGTCCTAATTGTCCAGAGTTGATTGTGACAGAGTTCAGCAAAAGTGTAAGCATACATCTGCAATTTTACGACAAAAACTGCTCGTTTCAAATGTGTAGCAAGAAAACACCAAACTGTCCCTGCCATCTTTCTAGAGTTAATAGATTATAACAATCGTCTTTCCAACAGGAAGTTCAAATGCGTGGTTGGTAAAACCTCCGTGTCAACTTTGTAAGCTTTCTAAAATGTGATTTAAGATTAGAGTGAGAAATAGATACCAAACGCATAGCCAGTAGCAAAGGGAGAGAGAACTCTCTTGGAAGCAAGAGCTGTTCATTTTCTCAGAGGATAATGAAGTGCACAGTTGATTCCCTTCCACACTCCTGAATCCTTGAGGCCTGAACACATCAGTGCCTCACCAACCACTCTTTGGAACCCTCTTGAGATAGTAAACCTATTGGTGTCTCGGACCTCTTGGGGTGTTGGAGAAAACCACCTAAATATGGTGATTATTAATCTCTAAATGATTGTCACAGTGATATTAATAGTGCTTAAGGGAGCTGCTTCTCTGTGTAGAACGTTTAATCATGGTTGCTGAAACAGCCCCTGTTCGGCACTGAAATCTGATTATTTTTATGACATCAACATCATTACAGATCCCAGTATTCGGAGTTTGCTCTCTAAATTGAACTGTGTAGCCAGGCAATCATCTGAAAGCTTTGGGCCAAAGATGCAAGATTAGCCCTTGCGGGACTTGGAACACTCTGGAATTCCAACCCGGCCAGGCTCAGTGGGCTCCTTGGAAAGATGGAGGGAGCTGGCAGGGTAGGGCTGTGAGCTCTGCAGGCAAATGAAGCCACTGGAGACATTCGCAGCATTCAAGGTGAAGTCCAGGAGTCTGAACCAAATGCCGAGTTTCCAATGATTAAAATCATCACAATTACCGCATTCTCATGCTTTGAGAAAGGGACGGACGGTCACCCCCACGGTGAAAGTCCAACCCAATAAAGGGAAATCTGTCTTTTGCTCAATACCATGGAGTCTCATTGGCCATTCGAGTCACTCACATTAAGGGTCACAGCGAATGACCATCAGAAACCTTTTTGGGGACTCCACAGACATCATGTCCCATCTGAGAGTCCACTGTACCATAGAACTGTTGGGATCATCGTTGTCTTCATTGTATTCCACAAGACATGATTCTGTTAACACTGAAAATGTCATGCACTTTCCATAAAGAGTAAGTACGAATTAGCCTCTGATCTGCTTGTTCATCTTTTTATGTTTATTTCTGGCTGAGAGAATCTAGTGAGGTACCAATGACCTTATTTTGTGTCACTGCTACTACAGCTACTAACAGATGGAAGCCAGAAGTCAAGTGCACTAATTCATATTGAGGTGACTGGCTGGAACAGGAAGACATGGCGTGATGTGAAGTCAAGTCTTGTCAACTCTGTTTCTTAGAGACTTCTCAGTTCCATCACCTCATCTCCATCCTATCTTCCACTGTTGTTATCAGGTGCCATCGAGTCAAGTAAACTCATAGTGACCCTATGAACAAAAGATCTTAACCCAGTCCTGTCCTGCACCATCCTCACACTTCCTGACACACAAGAGCCCAATGCAGCAGTCACTGAGTCAATCCTCTTAGTTGAGAGTCTTCCTCTCCTTCATCAACCCTCCACCCTTCCCAACATCATGTCCTTCTCCAAGGAATAGCACCTCCTAGCAACACGCCCGAAGTATGTGAGATGAAGCCTCATCATTCCTGCCTCTAAAGGGCACTCTGGCCGCCCCCTCTCCAAGACATAGATAACTTCTACTACCTGATGACTATGAGAATATTCCATAATATTCTCTGCTGGACTGTTTGATCCGTAACCCCTCACCTATTCCACACTAGTCTATGTTATGTATTTGCAGATACTTCAAAGCCCTCTCCACATGATTCGTGGACTGGAAGATCTTTCTCAAATCTGATCACATCCCTCTCCTGAATAATGTCCTTCAGTGACTCTCTTCCTCAGAATAAAATCCATAACATCTAAGAGCTTTCAGAATTCAGTCCCTACTCACCATTTTCCTTCCAATTTCCAGATTAAAACTCTTCTTTAAATATATTATTATAGTGGATCTTTATCTGAAGTCACATATGAGTCTGTGCTATGGTTTTTATAATAGTTACTGTGCACCATTGAGTCAGATCTGACCCACAGTTGACCCTCTAGCAGGTTTTCAGAGGTAATAAATCGCACCAAAGGAGACTTCCCATTCTTCTGTGGAGCACAGCTTCGAACCATGTGCCTTTGAGATTGCAGCATAGTTTCTTATCATTAGGTCATCAGAGCACCCAGAGGTCATACTGAGGGTAATTTTATATACACATATAAAATACTCAAAATATGTGCAAAAATGTATTAAGTAAATGATGAATAATGAATGATGTACACATATAATGGGATCCTTCAAGTAAAAGTAACATGGGAGAATACTAGTATCTATTCTCACAAATTAGGTGTACTTGTTGCTGTTGTTAAGAGACATCAACTCAACTCTGAGTCACAGTCCAACAGAATGTAACTCTGCCGGGTCCTGCGTCATCCTCACAAGTGTTCTTTACCAAGCCTGATATCCTTCTGCAGGAACTGGTTCCTCCAGATGACGTGTCCGATGGACATGAGAAGATATCTCACCATCCTTGCATGCAAAGAGCATTCTGGTTGTAGTTTTTCAACAACATATTTCCCTGTCCTGGAAGCCCATGGTTTGTTCATATTCTTCACCAGCACCACCATCCAAAGGCATGGGTTCTTCCTTGCTTGTCCTGCATCACGGTCCTGCTTTCACATGCATATGAGATGAGTAAAAACACCATAGCTCGTGTCTTCCAAGTGACCTCAATATGCTTTATGGTTTTCTGTATTGATGACATTTTTTACAATTAGCATATTTTACCTTTATAATTAAAAATAAAACCAATAAGACTAACAGCACTTCAAAAAAATCCCTAGGTAATTTATGTTTAATTATTAATAGCTACCACATTACAGGGGATATAGAATCACAATCTTCTAACACAACTGTTTACTTTGCTCTGAGTTTGGACCAAGTGTTCTGTTACTTTCCTGTCAGCTTGTCAAGGACCTGCCAGTGTCCCAGAGTCCCCAGCCTCCCTTCAATGTGTCATCTTCAACATGGAGTCTGTTGGTCCTTCTAGAATCCCCAGATGATGCAAACAGTGAACACACTTGGCTGCCCTATCTTGGAAGAAAGGCCTATTTTTCTTTGTCATAAAATGGAGCCATGAATGCTCTTTGGAGCACACTCCACCCAACACTCAGGGGCCAGCATGGCCTGATAGCCACTGGTTTGAGGCTAGCTAGTCTTCTGGGGACCAGTCCAGGTACTGGCCATGGACAGTTAACTCTGTTTACATTGTGTCCTGTCCACTTTGTTTTCTTGCGATCTTCTTTTTCTCCTCTTTTAAAAAATCAGCTTCTTGTGATCTTATTGATTCTGAAACACTTTCTCCTCATGTGTGTCTCTTTGACATCTTGGCTAAGTGAGGCAGTCAGAGAACATAATGACAAACAGCAATTTCAAATCATTATTTCAAATCCCCTCTTCAAAGCCTCCATCTCTACCTAATGTCACAGACAGGCAGAGAGGGGTCGACCATCAGTGAAAGCCGCACTCCGCCTCCATCCTAGGTGGTGGACGGCCACTGTGAGAGCAGCCCAGCACAGAGGAGCCAGGAGAGAGTAGAGGCAAGCCCGACATGCTGCAAACATCAGGCCTTCCAGGTCCCCCATCTGTACTGAGGCTGCAGAGAAGGGAGAAGCCAAGATGAGGCAGGCCCTAAAAAGAGAGGGGCCCAGAGCGGGGCTCCAAAGCCCACAGAGTTCTTGAAAGTACATGATGTTTTAATCCACAGCTCATGATCTAGCCCATGTCTTTCTATCCAAACCTCTTCTCCTTCACACCAACCTCCAGATGCAGAATGGCTCACAGTCTCCAGGGGCCACATTTTCACACTGATGTGCCTTGTGGACAAGCCACAGGTGCAAATTCCCTGATCACATTGCCCTCTTGCTCCCTCACATTTTCACCCCTCTGTCCCCAAGCCCCTTGTTTTCTACAAAATTTTCTAAAACACCCCCTTTGCTTGAGAGGATCCTTAACCTGCCCCTCATTTCAAACAGAGCCTTGCTTAATGCCCTTCTCTGCACCGTGTAACCCTGTGTGCACCTGACAGACCAATCACACTCCTTCTGGTCAGGCTGAGCAGGGGCTGGTGAACTTGATCTAAAATCTCATCTTGTCACTTGCCTCAGTGCCGACCAACCAAGTAGTCCCCTTCAACTTCACTAAATAATAGAATCACCTCGTATGAACATAGCAAGAGGGATTTGGAAAACCAAGCTGCGAGATTACAAAACAGCCCCTGACAGCAGAAGGAGCGTGATTTGATAAGCAATAGGTGCTGGGGAAATGCTGCTTAGAGTGGGATCCCAGACTCCTGAGTGGTTTGCAGCTTCACGTTTCTCTAGAGGGCACTCTCTCCAGGACCTTGTTCCTTCCTGGGCTGCTTCAGCTTTCTCCCTGACATGCTGGGAGAATAAAGCACCCATAAATGTAGTTTGGAATCTCATGTTTGAAGCAGTTGAATTCTAGAAGGTAGGTTCTCTTGTTTTGGTGAGGCTCTGGGGTGGACTGTTTAGTTGGGTTTTTTCTTTCATTCACAATTGTGTATGAGCTGATTGGATTTGCCAGATTAAGCTAAAAATAAGCTGTGGGTTGGAAGTCTCTTGTTTATAGTCAACCAGGACCTGTTAGGTGGACCTTGTATTTAAAAGGCGGTTGGACCCTGACTAAGTCTCCAGTTTGTAGGCTCATGTGTGAAGCGGGTGTATTCTGAAAGGTGGGTTCTCTTGTTTTTGTGAGGGTTGAGTGTGGACTATTTGGTTGGGTTTGGGGGTTGGTTTTTTTGTGTTTTGTTTTATGGTGGTTTTTTGTTTTGTTTTGTTGTTTTCTGTTTACAATCGTGTGAGCTGACTGGATTTGTCTGGTTTAGCTAACAATGAGCTATGGGCTGGAAGCCTCTTCTTTAGAGTTAGCCAGGACCTGGGGGGCGGGGGGGGGCTTGCATTTAAAAAGCAGGTGGGCCCTCAGGTCTGGTGTTAATTGTGCTTGGGATGAACATTATTCTAAGTTATACAGCACTAGTTTATCAATTTGCTGTACTGAAGTAACCTGGAGTTGCTGTTATGCTGAACGTTGTGCTCCTAGTGTGTCAAGTGCCATAATGGTTACCCATTATGGTTAGTGTTTGGTGGAGCTTCTAGATTGAGACAGGCTTGGAAGCAGGAGTGGAAGCCACGCCCTAAACAACAGGCGTCTGGAAACTCTATGAATGTAGAGAAATGACGATAGTTATAGAACAGGGCTTAGATCTTTTGTTCATAGGGTCGCTATGAGTCATGCTAAACTTGATAGCACCTAAGAACAAAAACAACAGAACAAATGTGGTTATCAGGGATAGCCGCAACATCCCCTGGATTCAAAGGAAAGGAATCAAAGTGTCCATGTTGCTCTGTACCATCAAGTCAACATCAACCTATAGCAGACCCACCAGGAGATTTTCAAAGGCAGTTAATTGCAGGGGAGAAAACTGCCAATCTTTTTCCCTACAGAGCAGCTGGTGGATTCAAACCATGTGGCTTTGGGATGCAGCACAGCTTCTTGCCAGTAGGCCACCAGAGCCCTGATGTTGTAGTTATGAGGGCACTGTTCACAGGGATAGCTGCGAAATCCCCTGTATTCAAGGGAGAAGAATCTAGTTTTCCACGGGATAAGAAATTAGTGAGTGTCATAAGTTGAACTTTATCTCTCCAAAATACGTGTCACCCTGTCTGGGCCAGGATTTTCAGTTGTTATGCAGTTTTGCAGTGATGTGATTCGTTAATTACAGGACGGTGTAACCAACCCTTTGGTGTGACCAGCCAGTCCATGGTAAGGGAGTGAGGCTAGGACACATACCCTAACTCAGGTCACAGACCGCCTGGCATAAGTTTTCCAGAGAGTGGCCTGCGTCACCTTTTATGCTACAGGAGATGAAATCAAAGAGAAGTGATGGGGAAGTTGCGAAGTAGACAAGATAGAAGAGTCAGGAGTGGAGTGTATCTATTAGACCTGTGGGGGCCCTTGTGCTGACAGTGTCCCAGACACAGGGCAACAGATGCCAAGACACACTGGGGACAAGGGAGGAAAGAAGCTTCCTGATAGAAATGGAGGCAACAAAGAGAAAAAAACCTTCCCCTAGAGCTGGGATCCTGAATTCAGACTCCGCGCTGCCTAAACTGTGAGCAAATGCATTCCTATTAAAGTTGAATGACCAGAAAGGATAGTGTGTTCAGATGGCCCATCATTCTCTAGAGTCCTTAAAGGAACCTGTGGTATAAAAGGAAGGGAAGGATATGGGGTGCTCCAAATTATACCTCAGAGTAACCTAAATGCTGATTTAAATGTTAATGTTAACTTCTTTAAATGCTTAGACTAGCTGCCACCTGCCCTCTCATTTAGGAAGTAAAATCAAAAGAGAGAAACTATTCCATACCAGAGCACTACACTAGTAGGACAAAGTAAGCATGACACGAGGCCTTCCCTTTTCAAATGTACATTAAAGAGGACAGCACAGAGATAAGAGAGAGCCAAAGTGGTGGTCACGGCTTGGCTGCTATATTAAATTACTAGAGTACCAGGAGCCCAGTGCATAGAGTACTATATATACTATATATTAATAACATCACAGACAATTCCATAGAGGCCCCATTGATTCTGACCTCAGGGTAATAAGCTTGGACGTGTGTCTGGACACACTAGAAAATACTCTGATGACATCAGGATTGTTTTAACTTGGCTAACAGGAAGTGAATTTACTTCACCATCACATATTAAACAAAACAAAAACACTACACCTAACATGAGGTGGGGGGGAAAGGTAGGTTAGTACTGGATGTGTCAGGTTCCGGAGTCTGAGGACCGGCTTTACCTAAACAACCACAGAATTGGAGCTCTGCGAAACGCAGCTACGTCAACTGTAAACAGCCAAGTACTGAGGTATCCTGTTTTTTAAGCGTCTATCAGCCATGTTACAGCCAAGAAAAGAGGAAACGGAACACTGGGAGTGAGTTTCTTAAGTGTAATTTCCTGTGAGAGAAATTTATGACTTGTACTTATTCTCCATTAGAGTCCGTCCAAGCTCTTTTCTTACTTTATTCATCACGCCAGCGCTGGTTTCAGGCCAGCCCCATGCACCAGCAGGTCATCAGGAAAGAGACCCTCTCGAGGATTCTCCCTCTTGGCCCAGTTGTGTTTTCCAGATCATAACACAGTTAACAGGAGCCGTCATGGTGTCTGCAGTGGGAGCTTTTTAGGTTTTCCCCAAAAGGCAATTCACAGAGCACACCCCAGGGGCTCCATTGGATATAAAATGAACATCTAAAATGTACTTTGAAATGAAATGATTTTCTGTTTGCTGTATGAGGTTTGTGATTGCCTGGCAAAAGAGCATTGCTTCTATTGCTTTTACGGCCAGGTTCAATTTCTTATTTAGTGATGTAATAAAGGCTCGATTTAAAGTCTGGCAGCAAGGACTCCCCAATCAATGAGCAAGTCTATCTCTCATCTGCTGTGTCCACATTATGCGCACGCCATGGCTGAACCACAAGCAGCCTGCACGGGCCCCAAACAGCATCACCCTTCTCTTCACAGGCGCCCTGACCTCCCACCTGCATGGCCAGCTCTTACTCTTTGCCCACTGTTCCCAGGGCCCTGAAGAAGAGAGCAGGTTCAACCCCCAGATTGCCACTTCCTATTCAATCTCAGGTCACTGTTGCTGATAATAGCAGAGCCCTAGTTTTACTAAGATCGACATAAACACAGCAGATGACTAAAGCTGGTGCTGGGAAGTGGGGTGAAAACAAACACCCAGAGAGACCCACCTTACCTTGTTTTAAGGATATTCAGAAACTGCAAGATTTCTGAAAACTGTATCAGCCTGAGAGCTCTTAAAAATCTCAAACCTAGAAAGGAAACAAAAAAGAGATGTTATTTTTAACACCAGGCGGCACTGTGTGCATCAGTTGTTTGATCTGCAGCTGCCAGTGCTGATGAGAAGAGAAGGTCCTGTAGGACAGAGGTGAGCTTTTGGTGTGTGTCTTGGCAAATTTAATCTGAAGCTGGTAAATGGACCAATTAAAGGTAGTCTGTCTGGACCTACTACAAAAGGCCGGGTGGGGATAACCCCGTTTCCTGCAAATCCTCGATCATCTGTCTGTGATTGCAAGAACTATTTCTAAATTATCTCATTTTCTGGGTGGATTTCTTCTCTGGAGAATCCAGGGCGCAATGATGGCTCAGAGTAACCCCTGGGCTAAGAGCAGATTAAGCACAAGCAATTGCAGTGGGAAGGGGATATTGATGAAATGAAAAGGCCTGTGCACTAACCGCACAGGCCAACCCACATTCATGAAGTTCACGGCTGCATGCTGATTTACTTCTCAGTGTAGCACGTACACTGAGAAGTAATCTCAGAAAGTAAGGAAAAGGTAAGAAAAAAAGATGAAACTTAAACTAGAACTGGAACAGCGATCACATAGATCCAGCCAGTGAATACAATATGCCCCAGAGAAAAACACAAACAACAAACAAAGACTCCCGGGCAGACCAGAGCAAAAGAGAAAAGAATTTTCAAGATCTGAAAAACTTGCAATTAGAGGATAATATTGATTACCTACTTTTAGAGACTAAGAAGTATCTGACCTTTCTTCCCTACCTACCCCCCCAATTTCAGAAATTACATCTATTAATATCACAAACCTCTGATATTAAAATATATCTATGAACATCAGCAGAAGAAGGACAGACAAACTCCTCCTTCGCAATTTACTGCCTCTGAAGACCTACTAGAGAGTCAGCTATGGGTTGGTTCCAACTCCAGGGCACACAACAACACAACAAGGGAGAGAATCATAAGTTGCCATTAACGAAAATAATAATATTACTTTCTATGACATTAAACTCTGGTGCCTTAGTGGTAAGGAGTTGCTCTGCCAACTCGTGCCAAAGGCACGTGTTTGAATCCACCTACTCCAAGGGAGAAAGGTGGGCAATTTCTTTCTGTGTGATTTAAAGTAAAGAAGCTGGAAGATCAGCTATAAATTGGTTCCAACATAATGATACAGCTGTGGATTCGAACAGAGTATCTTTGGATCGACAGCACAGATCCTTACCACTAGGCCACCAGAGCTGTTTAATTTGGACAAAAATTTTCCAAAGATGTTCTCTAACCTAGAAATCAAATCCATTCTTGTCAATTCTAATGCATTGCAACCCTCCATGGAGTTTCTGAGACCCCAAATCTTAATGGCAAGGGGCCACCTCATCTTTCTCCCAAATGACAGTGGGTCGATTTGAACTGCTGACTTTTTAGTTAGCAACCCAACACTTGGCCTAGAGCTATTAAACCAGACTCTAGGGGAGAGGGGCGAGGGCAAATGTCTTTTTCATAAATTCTGGGGCTGGTCCCAACTATCTAAGCACCATTTAGACTGGCAATCTCTTTAGTTGACCCCATCCTTTGTTGTCTACTGCTAAGATAAAATTACAAATTTACAATACATTTAGAAATCAGAGGTGGAAAAAAGACTAGTAACTAGCACTGAAACAAAATATAAATGACCAAAACGTAGAAATGGATTTCTTTTTCTTTCCAAAGAATGACATTTCATTTAGAATTATTTCTTTATGGTTGGAGCTCTGAGGGTAGTTTGTTATGTGTTATGCCACTAACTTAAAAAGTTAGCAGCTAGACCTCTTACCCATCCCAGCACCCCAGCTGCTTGGGGAGAAGGGGGGGACTTGGGCAGCCTCCTGTGGAAATTCACAGTCTGTAGGGGTTACTATGAGCTGGAAAACAACTCAACGGCGATGATATCTGTGTTTTTGGTTTATTTACAATTTGCTGTATATGCAAGTGAATTACAAAAATAAAACAGAATACACCACAACAAGATAAAGGTAAATAATCCAAGTGAAAAATGGGCACAGGCTATGAACAGACACTTCACCAAAGAAGACATCCAGAAGGCTAACAAGCATATGAAAAAATGTTCAAACTCCCTAGCTCTAAGAGATGCAAATTAATACAACTATGAGATATCTATCATCTCACCCCAGTCAGAATAGCAAAATTTAACAGAACAGCAAACAACAAATGCTGGCGAGGTTGTGGAGAAACTGGGACCCTTAATCACTGTTGGTGGAAGTGTAAAATGGTGCAACCACTGTGGAAGGTGATATGGCAGTTTCTCAAAAAGCTGCAAATAGAGATACCATTTGACCCAGCAATTCCACTCACTACTGGGAATATACCCCAAAGAGATCATAAATGACATTCAAGCAGATACATGCACACCCATGTTTACTGCGGCTTTTGTTCACAATAGCAAGGAGATGAAAACAACCTAAGTGCCCATCAACAAACAAATGGATAGAGAAGCTGTGGTATATTCACACAATAGAATACTACACAGCATTGAAAAACAAGGAACTCATGCAATATTATTCAAATTGGGTGACCCTGAAGGACATTATACTGAGTGAAGTATCTCAGTCACAAAAGGACAAATACTGCATGGTGCCACTCACTGTTGTAA
Source organism: Elephantulus edwardii (assembly GCF_000299155.1). NCBI lineage: Eukaryota > Metazoa > Chordata > Mammalia > Macroscelidea > Macroscelididae > Elephantulus > Elephantulus edwardii. The sequence goes on along the minus strand of NW_006399808.1, from coordinate 4,525,995 downwards.
AACAGGACTGACCTCGGGGTTTGGGAGAGACTGAGAAAGATGGGTTCAATAATGTATACTACATTGAAACAGATGAGGGAGAAAACTGTTTAAAAGGAATATGTGATTAGGTATTTCTGTCATGACAGGAGTCCAGAGCAAAGGTTGTATAGTGGAGTGGACCTGAGGGGAGAGTTGTAAAACAATGAAAGAATTTTTCCTTTACTTTTCCAAGAGGGTACTGGGGGGGGAGGGTTGGGAGGGGAGGAAAGTGCAACAATGAATGAATGGAAATCCAGTCTCTGTAAATTTTCATTGAAGTTAACAATAAATTTTTGAAAAGAGAGAGAGAAGGGGAAAAAAATAAAAAAAATAAAATAGAAGAAAATGTTTTCTGTTGTTATTAGCTGTCATCAAGTTGAGTATGGCTCCTAGTGACACTATAAACAGCAGCCCTGAACTCTGCCCTATTCCGGGCCGTCCTCAACATCCTTGACGCACTTCAGCCCATTGCTGCAGAGGGAAAAAGAAAGGCAATATGCCACCACAGCACTAGATCTGAGCCCCATCTCAGCAAAAGTATGCTGGGAACACCCCAAGATTAAAGTGCACAAAGGGAAAAACTGGTTCTCTGGTGCATAGCTCTGCCCAGGAGGAGACAGGGAGATGCTCCCCACCAAGGTAACCCACGATGATGCAAGAGCCACGTTCTTATCGGGGAGCAACAATACACTTGGCTTATGACTGTCTTGCCTTGACCACCTTCATGACACTGGATCTTAATTAACTCACATGAGGAGAAGTAATGATCCATTTCTCTAAATGCCATCCTGAGATCAGGCTAGATTCTCTTGGGAAATGGTGGCCAGATTCATCCTTAAAGTGACTCTCCTCAGCTTCCTATTGCTTTCTACCTTTGGTCTATTTTCGATAGTGTCACCAGAATGAATGTGTTAAAAGGTAAAATGGACCACGAAACTCCTCTACTAAAAAATGTCAAAGTTCTCAAAGGACTAGATGGAGCTGCACCATCACCTACTCTCCCCACCCTGCACCCATTTCCTTTAGTCTACTTTTTGCTTCCTCCTCTTCTTACCTTCACCCATCTCACTGTTGTCCTCATTAATCCCTGAATATGCAGCCGAGCTCCTGCCTCAGGACCTTGACACAGGCTAGTCCCTCTGCCTGAACTACTCTTTCTCAAGGTGGCACCATGATTCTCTCCCTCATCATGCGTTTAATCAACTAACACTTTCCAGAGAGGCTCAGCCTGGTCACCCCTCTGAAAGGGCAACTCCCCCTTCGCCACCTTGGAGCTCTTCATTCCCTTCACATGGTTTACTATCTTCTTAGCATGACATTCCAGTGTCCTATTTATGCAATAGTTTGAACTTCTATCTCCTTATCCAAAATGTCAGCTGCACGAGGGAAGGAGGGTCTGACGCCTCTTTAGTTCTTGGCTGTATTTCCAGTTCCTGAAACATGCCTGACATAAGATGGCTAGATGCTCTGGAAATACTGTTGAATAGAATGAATGAATCAGACTCTTGAGCATTTGGACCACCCTGACTAAAATATGAGAAAATAAATTTATCACAAACACAAAAGAATGGCTAAATATTAGTAAACCTACCATCCAACCTAATTGTATCTAAAAAATATATGAAAGAGGAAAATCCATGATATCAGCTTAGCTTTTTGTAACTGTCAATATTCATTTCACTTAAAATAACTTTAGTACCTCACATTACAAAGTGATTTCCTTAATACGAGTTTTCAAACCAAGAGATAGTAACATATTTAACTGAGTCATTAGATACAATCTAATTAACATTAGGGCTAGAAAATGATAGCCACTTCACAGTGTTTGTTCTCATCAATATAATAAGAATAAAAAAGGAAAATGAGGTCTGACTAGGAGACTAAAGCGGATGGGCTTTTGGTAGGTGGAAGCAGGGGAGCTGGTAAAGGAAATGTTAGCATTTCCAGATAACAGGGGAATGTGCCTTCCTGGCAAGGATGGTGAAACTTCATCTCTCATCCTTGGGGCATGTTGTCAGGAAGGGCTAGTTCGTGGAAAAAGACATCATGCTGGAAAAGGTGAAAAGTCTGTGAAAGGGAGGAAGACCCTCAATAAGACTGACTTGCACCGTGACTGTAATAATAGGCAGTGCCAATCAGAGATCCTGGATGGCAAAGGAGAGGGCAAAGCTCTGATCTGTTGTTTAAAGGGTCACAAGGAATTGCAGTTGACACAGTGGCACCTAACAAAAACAATCTTAACACTTTAGGGTAGGACCTAAATCTAAACACTCCTGTGTGATAAGAAAGCCAGAACAGACAAAGAGACCCACACATAGGAGAACAGAGAGGACACTGAGCATTTTACACAAGCAAGGAACACCAAGGCTCCAGCAGATTCCAGAAACCAGAGACCTCTCCAGAGTTCTAAAGAGCAATGATGTTAGTCTAGAGACTAAGGTGTGCCTGATTCAGACCATAGTCTCAAAATTACTTCCCCATGTTTACATCAGAGATCTGGACAATGACTAAGGCTGACAGAAAAAAAATGCCTTTGAGTTGTGTTGAGCTGGAGAAGAGTATTGAACATACCACGGATTGCCAAGAGAACCAACAGGTCTGTCCTAGAGAGGGTCAAACCAAGTTGAAAGCAAGGATTTTGAAGCTCTGTCGCACATATTTTGGGTATGTTTCCAGGAGGGACCAGTCTGTAGAGAAGGACATCATGCTTGGAAAAGTGGAGGGATAGTGCAGAAAAAGGAGACCCCAGATGAGAAGGATTGACATAGTAACTGGGGTAATAGAGGTAAATGTGTCAGAGGCAGAGAGATTGACTCAGTATAGGGTAGGCTTCAGAGATGTTGTGCATAGAGTTGCTATAAGTTGCAGGTGACTTGAAGACACATGACAGCAACAACAATGTCAAATGTATCTAAAATATATCACTGGTTGATAGGTAAAAAAAATCATGTCAAGCACACCATCAATTAACAAATATAAGTTGCTTTTGCTGCAATTAAAACATCACAAATTAAACAAAAACTGAAAAAGCACTATCTTTATTCTACCTGTTCTGTAATTGTTATGTGCCGTCAAGTTGAGTATAATTCATAGTGACCGTATGAACAACGGACATGAATCCTCACCATTCCTGAAACATTTGAGCCCAAGACTGCAGTCACCATGTCAATCCATCTCATTGGTGGTCTTCCTCTCTTTCACTGAATCTCTACCCTTCCCAGCATGATATCCCTTTCCAAAGACAAGACTCTTCTAGCTACATGTTTAAAAGATGAAAGACAAAGCTTTGCTATCCTTACCTTCAAGGTAAGGATACAGCTGCACCTGTTCAAAGATATATCTGTTAGTTCTTGTGGTAGTCCATGGGATATTCTGTGCTCTTCTCCAACACCACAACTCAAACATCAATTCTTCTACTGTCCTTACTGTCCAGCTCTCAGATGCATACATATTAAGTAATAGAAAAGACCATGGCCTGAATCAGCGTTCAAATTTACATCATTGCCCTTTAGTGCTTTGAAAAGGTTCCTGACAGAAGACTTGCCAAAAGCAGTGTATCTTCTTAGCTCAAGACTCCTAGTAGCAATGGTGTTGATCGTGGATCCAAGTAAGACAAAATCATTGCCACTTTGAATCCTTTCTTCATCTATCATGATGTTGCCGAGTGATAAGGACCTTCGTTTTCTTGATGTTGAAATGCAATCCATATGATAGTCCGTGATCTTTTGCAACAAGTGCCTCCTTTTCAGGAAGCAAGGTTGTGTCATCTGCATAACGCAGATTGTCGATGAGTATTCCTCTGATCCTGATGCCACATTCTTCTTCACAGTCTAGCTTCACCAATTATTTGCTCAGCATACAGAATCAATAGGTATGGAGAGAAGACACCAACTAGTAATGTATTTTCATTTACCCAGTAGTTGTTGTTAGAGGCCATGGTACAGTCAACAACAGATCAGAACCCTGTCCTCTCCTCCACCATCCTCACCTCTCCGTGCTCAATCCCACAGCTGCTGCAGTCACTGGATCATGCACTCTCCACCTTATTGAGGTTCTTCCTGTCATTTGCTAATTCCCACTTTCCCAAGCATAGTGTCTTTTCCAAGTACTGGTCCCTCCTTACAGCATGCTCACAATCTGTGAGCTCAAGTTTGTCATTCTTGCCTCTAAGGAGCATCCTGGTTGCATTTCCTCCAATCAGCCCTGCTTGTTCATTTGACTCCTCACCACTAAGCCACGAGAGGCAGTCCACACTCAGACTCAGTACTCTTCTCCAACACTGCAGCTCAAAGGCATCAGTTTTTCCTTATTCTGCATGCAACTTTCAGATGTTCATAAAGGAACTGAAAAAAAAAACATGACTTGGCTCAGGTGCACCCTAATCTTTAAATGGACACCACTGTTTTTCAGCATTTTGGTCCCTGACAGTATATTTTCCCAATGCAACACTCCTTTTCATTTCCTTTCTACTGGTACCATGAGTATTGATTGTGGATCCCAATAAAATTGAATCATTGACAATACAGGGCTCTGGTAACCTACTGTTAAGAAGCTGTGCTGTAATCCTGAAGGCATGTGGTTCGAATCCACCAACTGCTAGGTGGGAGAAGGATAGGCATGATTCCAACTCAGTGGTCCACAATAACAGCTAACAATCATAATATTGTCTACTCCATTTATGAGACTTTTTGTTTTCTTGATATTGATATGTAACTCATACTGAAGTGAAGTCATTGATCTTCTTCAGTAAGTGCTTTTTCACAAAAGGGTTGTATCATCTTCATTCTCCAGCACAGACAATGCCAAAGCGAAATAATGTTATCACTCCACAGTGGAAATATAAATTAGCACAACCTTTTCAGAAAGTAAATTAGCATTACACAACATGCCAATTCTATTTCTGTAAATATATGCTAAAAAATTAAAACAAAATACAGAAAAAATAACACATGGAAAAGATGTTCATTGAAAAATTATTCACTGAACAAGAAAAAAAGAAATATAGTTTAATATCTAAAAATAAATTCTTTAAATAGAAGTCAACTTCCTCAAGAGAAATTATACAAAAAATTATGTAATAAGAAAAACACGTATGATATAATATTCCTATAGATAAAAGTATAAAAATTACAATAAAATAAAAACAAGGAGGTTGTTGTGTTATGTGCCATCAAGTTGCCTGTGACTCATAGTGACCCTATGTTCAATAGCCCAAAACCCTGCTCTATCCTGTGCCAATCTTATTGTCTCTGACACACCTAACCCGTTACCTTAGTCACTGAGTCAATCCATCTCATCGAGGGTCTTCCTCTTTTGCATTGTCCCTCCACCTTCCCAAGTATGACATCCCTCTCCAACAACTGGTCCCTCCTGCCCAAAGTATGTCAGATGGAGCTTCAGAATCCTTGTCTCCAAGGAGCAGCCTGGTTTCACCTTCTCTAGGATGAATTGTTTGTTCTCCTAGTGGTCCATGGTATATATTCATTACTCTTCTCCAGCACCACATCTCAAGGAGTAGACATGTAAAATTATGGCAGTGGTTATTTTGGGGAAGCAAGATTTTGGATTTCTTTCATTTTCAAATTTTCTGGAATACTATGTTAAAAGTTCCACCTCAGTTATAATTTCATGCATTTTGTTGTTATTATTTGTGTGTACTGTTGAGCCAGAACCTACCCCCAGCGAGTTTTCAGAGACAATTAATCGCACAAGAGGACACCGCTCCTTTATCCACTGCTTCTTTATCCTCCTGAGCAGCTGATGGATTCAAACTGTGTGCCTTTGGGACTGCAGCACAGCTTCCTATCACTAGGCTGTGAGACCTCTCTTTGTTGTTATAATGCTGGCATAGACCCTGGGCTAATGCCAAAGGTTCAGTATCTTGGGACAAAGAGTAGGGACAGTTTTCAGAAGGTCAAACTTGATGCTCAGGGAATTAACAATCAAGTTATGGTCTCTCATATTCAAATGCATAAACTGTTAAATATGTCCAACTAGATAGGTTAAGGAATTTCAGCCACAGGAATAGAGATTGAGGAGGTTAGCAAAGTACGCCATTCACTTGACATTTCTGTTTTCCACAAACAAGATGCATGTAAGCAAAGACCCAAGAGACTTAAGATTAAGAAAGGGGCAAACCCAAGTGGACACAGCCAGTGGTGGAAAGCCAGCCAGGGTTTCCCAATTCACATGTTCCATACTCTTAAACCCTTAATCTTTAAATCCGAAAAGCTAAAAGTTTCCAATAAACCTTTGCCGGTTCCCACACAAATAGTCCTAAAGAGTGGTGATATTTGTAGCATCTGACAAGGCTATTGTCATCTGGCCCTGAAGCCTAGCAGATCAAATCAAGGGCAGGAGTTATAAGGGTAAGAGAGATCACGCAGCATACAACCCCTCACCAGGTAGTGCTCTGCACCCTGGGGCCAAATTCAGGCCCCACCTTCTTCACAGCCATGAGCACATGCTTCTCACCCTGAGGCATGGTTCCTGAGCCTGTTCTCACATACCCATAGCATTCTTTCTTGCAGGAGGAACCCTTGTTTTGTAAGCAATTTTGGCTTGCTTGACCTTTTACCATCCTTTCCCTTGATAACAATGCGGGTTGTTTCTCTACCTTGTTCCAGTCCCACTTCCTATTCTAAACACCAGTGTATCCCTAGTAAACATCAGTATCTGTTCAAACTGTTCAAGCTGCGATCCATTCATTCACTCCCTGACTCATTCATAAGTTCTGTGTGTGTGTACAAGTGTACCAGCCCTCTCTCTGCTCCAAACATTTCCATTTAGAACAGTAGTAAAGCCACATCATAAAGGGTTTTCCTTTGGATGGATGAGCCAGGTAGAGAAAAATGTTTGTCTGTAAAGTAAACAAAACACATTGCATTGCTTTTACTTCTTAAGTATAAACACTTCTTTTCATTCTCCATTGGCAGAACTTTGGTGAAAAACATAGTCCACACAAGTTTGAGCAAGAACCCTCAAGTCTTTCTGCTTCTCTTTTTATTTTCCCAGATCACAGGGTCCCCCCCCACCATGCCCACTTCCCAGAAGCAGTAAGAATTATTTTTTAAAAACATCAAACAAGTCATACAGCTTCCTTGTCACTAACAATAAAATTCAGATTCATGTTCTCTGGACAGAAACGACCTGGCGTCTGTCCATCCATATCACTGTTTTCATCCTCACCCTCTACACTGGTGTCCTTATTTCCTTATCATTCCATCCACTGTGTGTTCAAGCCTTTCCCTTCCGTTCTTGCCCCGCATGTCTGACTCCTCATCACTGTCCTCTCAGCTCAGTCACCACTGGACTCAGAAAATGTCTTTGGCCAACTGAGATGTGTGTCCTAAACCTTGTTTCTTCTCTATAATATTTATCCATCTACAATTATTTTCCCACCTATTGTGCTGGCTTGTGTGCTACTAAGAAGGTAGCTAAGTGGTAAGGAATTACACTGCCAAGCCAAAGGTATGCAGTTCGAATCCATCAGCTATACTCTGAGGGGGAAAATGGGCAATTTCCTCCTGCTTTCAGAGGCAGTTTTCAATTTACTGCCTCTGAAAACCCACATGAGGGTCAGCTAAGTGTCAGTTCCAACTCGGTGGTGTAAGGTCGCCGAGGAAGGACAGAACCCAGTGCTGGCCAAGAAAGATAGTTTATTGAGGAGAAACTGCCGCACTGGCTCTCAAGCAGAAGACCAGCCCCCACTAAGAGTTAGAGGAGAATTTTATATTTTCTTACAAGGGATTTGGAAAAGGGGATGCTTATAGCTGTTTCCTTTAAGATAGGAAACTCGGCTAGGGTCTCAGATAACGAAAAGAGGGGTAGGGTAGTTTCACAGAGAGAAAAAGCATAGCTACTGTTTCCTGTGACTGGATTCTGTCTGTAGCCATTCTGGGAGAGGAGCTAAAGGGCTCTGCAGCCCTAACAGACGGTACATAACAGCAGCAACAATGATACTGGAAGTTATGCCTCTGGTATTTTAAATAACAGCAGAGTCCCCATGGTAGACAGCTATTACTGGGACTTCCAGACTAACACACACAGAGAAGAAAGGCCTGGTGATATATTTCTAAAAATAGTCAATAAAAGCCTACAGGCCGTTTCAGAACATTATTGGGTCCAGAGCTAGAAGATGACGTTGGAAGGCGCTCAGTGCACAATCCCACAACAGCACTCGCTCATACAGCTGGGAAGGTGGAGTGGAACCTAGCAGCTTGCTGTTCTGCTGTGCACGGGGATGCCATGAGTACCATGAACCACCACCAAGCTGACCGAGAACAGCAACAACAAAGCCATCAGGCCTGCTTGTTCCAGTGTCCTTTCACCATAACTGCCGAACCAACTCTGCTGGAACAGGGACTCTCCGCCGCCACCCCACTGACCACATCAGGCATCTTCTAGAACAGTGATAACCAGAACATAGCAAGCACTCACGTATCATGAGCTGAACCAGTGAATTTATGATAAATTGCTTGGAGGGAAATGAGAACAATTTTGGAAACCGAGTTAAACCTGTGATTTCACTCATTGACTAAATTCTTACTTGGAAAATGGTCCAACTTCTCTTGGCTTATTAATCCCCCCTCCCATGCTGCTTTCTCTAGCTGCTCAATGGGAGCCCTCGATAACACGCGGTGTTCTAAGAACAAAGCAGCTCTGGGCATGGAGACAGGCTGCAATGGTCTACCCAGTGCACATGCTAAGGCACACACACTGTTATGTTCTAAATAGAGACAATGCAGATGTTTCAACTCAAAGAAGCCTTTTAGGGCATTTTTAATGTAAAGGATTGGGTGGGATTCACACTTAACTTGCTTGCTAGTTGGAACTCTGCTGTGCATTACTGTATAATAAGGAGCCTGGCTGCATAATGATTAAACAGCTGGCTACAGCTGAAGCCCAGGAGCCACTCGTCTGCTTCTGTGAAGATTATACCCTTGGAAACGATGAGACTGTTCTCAGTCCTATTGAGCCGCTATGTGTTGGAAGTGACTTGACCACAATGGGTTTCATTTGGTTTTAATTATATAATGTAGATTTGGGTCAAAGAGTACAGAAGAGGATGTGAGAAGGCTGTAGTATGAGTCCACAGAACAATTCCTTTTATCTCAAAGACCCTAGCTCTAATTCTCTAATGTCGAAGCGGCTCCATCCACAGCAAAATTTCTAAGCTGGGATCCAAAGAGACTAGAACTCATTCTCAGACGCTCATAGGACTGCTAACCTTTCTGGAAAGAAAATATTTCTTTTTCTAAGATGGGGAATTTTAGGTCCAGAAATGTAAATACATAAGCCATTAATTTTAAATTCCAATGCATTATGATGTCCAGATAAAACCAGATCCCTGTTGGAAAACAGCCGAAACAAGAAAATCTGAACTGAGAACTCTTCTTATCCTCTCTGCTGGGTAAGAATAATGGATGAAGTTCCACCGCAGACTAGCAAGACCACATTCACGCAGTCAGATGGAACCCTGGAAGAAAGCAAATGGACAAGGTGCAATTGCCCGAGGGGTGAAATACTGTCCCTGGCTTCAAATGCCTCTTCTAAAATGCTGACCTACTGGAAATGAGTGCCCTTTCACAAACAAAAGGATGCTGTCCTATTCACCAAACTCTTCTCCAACATTTCGAGACGCAGCCAGCAGCACGCTGCCATGAAAGCAGGGGCTTTGCGAGCCTGTCATACCAATCACTGCAGGGAAGGGCAGGCTTTGTGCACTGATGGTCACATCTTAGGTCTGGTAGATGACTCAGGGATGGGGAAATGGAGGGATGTCACCTTTCCAGTGGAAAGGTCCGCTGACCAGCACAGGGAGAAGAAAAGTTGTGACAGAGAGGACCTTACCCCATGCTGCACACACTCTGCTACAGGCCATCAAGGACTGCCAGAAGTTCTGGGGCTCCTCCTTCTCAGGGGCATGGGGCCCCGACTTCACCCGGTAGCCTTTGTGGAACAAATCGCCCAGGGACTTTCTGCGGCGCCAAGTGGGCCTGCAAACCTCTGTGCTGCTGCTGGGGGGTTGGTGGTACACCAAGATCTTGCTGGGGATCATGGTGGAGGCCGAGGGCTGGGCTGGCTGTGACTCCCTACAAAGCGGGAGTTCTGGGAGGCCCTGGAGGAGACCCACTGTCAACAGGTCCTACTCAATGAAGCTCCCACCAGCATATCTGCTGTCTCCTCTCCCACCAGCCCACTCTGGCCATCAGATGCTCGCAGCTACGTCAGAGAGGCGGTGAGCAGAGGGGCATTCTGATCCTGCATGTCCTACAAGCTTATCTAACTGCTTCATTCTGGAAATGATCACGTAAGCTGCTTTAGACATGATTTAGGGGGCTGCAAGCCAACAGGATTTTAATTCCTCAAATTAAAAAAAATACAGAAAAGGCTATAGGGGAGGCTGCTGTCTGGGGTTCATAGTATGGCCTCTTTTATTTCTAGCATTTTGCCTACCAATTGAGGACTCCTGGGGAGATCTCACTCATAAGATGTGATGACTAACTAGAGAAAGAATCCAAATAGCCCCTCTATCCAATGACCCTCCCACCACCAACAACCCCACATACACAGAGCTTCCACTAATCCTCCCTGGAGAAGGAGGTGGCAAACCTGCGGGACTTCCAGAGTCTCTGCTCTGGCTAGAGGGCATTCCCCACACTCTCTGTCCTCTGTGTCCATGTGCCCTGACCATCTCCTCTGTCCAGCCAGAGACCCACTAATGTTTCCACCTCCAGGGCACTGAGCATGAACATGTAGGGACAAACCCCAAAAATACAGGAACAGAGGACTATCTAATTTCTAAAGAAAAAAAGCATGGGGTATCCTGCACTGGGTGCTGGACCGCTAATCCAAAGATCAGGTGTCAAGTCCACATACTTCTCTACCAGAGAAACAGCATATCCTCCCATGAAGATTTATAGCCTTAGAAAACAAAGATTACAGCCTCAGAAACCCAAAGGTGGGTCAGGGAAAGGGTGCTATGTGTTGGGATCTATTTGACAGTTTTCTTTTTGTGGATACCCTCATGCAGTCTTCTAATAAAGCTGAAATTATTGTATTTTAATAGAAAATCACTTTGGTCTTTTCAGTGCACACTGGTGATTCATCAATCTGTGATGCATCGAACATCTATTTACTATGTGCCCAGCATCGTCTTCGTCCTGGGTATTCAGTGACTAATAGGCATAATATAAGACTAGCCTTCATAGAGTTTACTATCTAGTAAGAGACAATAAACTCAAGAGAGATGCAAGACATATTTGTTTGTTTGTTTGTTTTTCCATTTAGTTGTTAGGCATCTGAAAGTCAGGTTTATAGAAGAACTAATATCTTTAAGCTGTGGTGCTGGAGAAGAATATTGAACCTCCCATGGACTGATAAAGAACAAACAAGTCTCTGTTGGAGAAAGTGCAACCAGGTGTTCCTTAGAGGCAAAGTTGGTGAAACTTCATCTCATATGTTGTTGATGTTGTTATGTGCCGTCGAGTCACCTGCGACTCATAGCGACCCTATGTACAACAGCCCTACTTTGGGCATATTCTAAGGAATTATATTCATTTTTCCCTTGGAAAAAAGACATCATGCTTGGAAAAGTGGAGAGTCATCGGGAGACGTCAACAAGATGGATTGACGCAATGACTGTAGCAACAGGTCCAGAGCATACCAAAGATGGTGAGGAGACAGCGAGGCTTGAATGTGCTTTTTCATAGGGTAGCAATGAGTCATAGTCCACTGGATGGAATCTACTAATATCAACATCATAATTGCTATTAACAATGTGTGCAAACTGCTACAATGACAAAGTAGCTAACTGAGCAAGCTCATGTGGTATGGGGATGTGTGTGTGCAGTGGAAGGTGGTGTAATGTGAACTTTGGAGCTGCCTTCCTGCTGGAAGCCTCCAGGTGAAAGGAGGGCTGTGGTGAATGTGCTGTGTGAGTGTGAAGGACAGCATGAGAAATAGCAAGAAGAAAGCAAAGCAGCCTGTTCCTGACTTGAAGAAAACACAATGTATCTAGAGAGACAACTGATGGAAGACTGCTGATCTAGCACTTAAATTGTTGGGGACTGATGGGCAAAACCCCAGCTGCAGAGAGTAAGGAAGTACTGCAACAGACCATCTGCATAGTTGCCAACTAGATGAAAGGGGAAAGTCTCTTGAAAAAGACAATTTTCTCAAACTAGTACAAAATTAAATAGGCAATTAAATAGCCATATATCTGTTAAAGAAATTGAAGCTTCAATTAAAACATTTCCATAAATCATAATTCAGATCCAGAGGGTTTCTTCTTGAAGGAGTCTACAATCATCACAAGAGAAAAGTACACCAATCTTGTGCAAATTCTTTGAGAGAAGGGATGAAGATGAAACAAATCCCTACCTGAAGTTATTTTTCTTTGTTTTTAAGTTTTGATTTTGGATTATTTTATGATTCTGTCAAAGCTACAACACCAAAAGCTGACAAGGACATTATCAAATATACAGAAAGAAAGAAATCATAGACAAATATACCCCATCAACAAAGACACAACAAACCTTAACTGGAGGGCATTATGCTGAGTGAACTCAGTGTCAGAGGGACAAATACTCCATAAGATCATTACCGTAAAAATAGAAGAATGACTAGAAAAACATGTATGGATGTCCCAGGGAAGGGATGGGAGCAGAGGAGTGAGAGTGGGCAGAGGGGAAATCATAGGGTCACACAATCTGGTGAGTGGACGGAGGGTATAAGGGAAATGGGAAAGATCTGACAGAGATCTGAAAAGATGGGGTGACTGTGGGCATTGTTCAATGTGATTAATTTTATAAAACACAATGTATGAGAATGATTGCATGAAACACAATGTCAATGAAGGAAAGTGTGAAACACAATGTATATGAAATTTTGTATGCAAACCAACATAAAATAAAAATTTAAAAAAATATACACACACACACACACATTCTGGTGGCATGATGATAAGGAGCTGCACTGCCAATCCAAAGGCATGTGGTTCGAATCCACCAGCTGTTCCACGGAAGAAAAATGGACAGTTTCCTCCCATGTGATTTATTGCCTTTGAAAATCCACTCGAAGATAAACTATTTGTATGAGTATGTGTGTGCTGCCCTGCAAAATCAAGACAGGCAATCTCCTTCTGTGCAATTAACTGGCTCTGAAAACCTGCTGCAGGGTCAGCTATAGGTCAGTTCTGACTTGATGGTACACGACAACAACATCAAACTATATACATACACACACACACACACACACA